>NC_140990.1:0-183711 GCF_052327205.1 Somniosus microcephalus | reverse complement strand
GACGGGGGAGAGAGCGAGAGGAGAGAGAGACGGAGGGGAGGAGAGAGCGAGAGAGATGGAGGGGGAGGAGAGACATGGAAGGGGGAGAGGAGAGAGAGAGAGAGACGGGGAGGAGAGAGAGCGAGAGGAGAGAGAGGAGGGAGGGGGGAAAAGGGGGAGAGGCCATTCAGTTGCTGTGTGGGGGAAGAGATTCGCTCTGTCGTCCCACCCGCTGACACACTTGCTTGTTCACGCTGGAGAGAGGCTGTTTACATGTTCTGACTGTGGGAAGAGCTTTCAAAGCTTCCAGGAGCTGACGCAACACCTGCCCTACATGCTGAAGAGAGCGTCTGTTCACCTGCTCCGTGTGTGGGAAGGGATTCACTCAGTCATCCAACCTGCTGACACACCAGCGAGCTCACACTGATGAGAGACTGTTTAACTGTTCTGACTGTGGGAAGAGCTTTAAAAGATCTGGGGAACTGAAGGGACACCAGCGAGTTCACACCGGGGAGAGTCCGTTCAGCTGCTCCATGTGTAGGAAGGGATTCGCTCCGTCATCCACCCTGCTGACACACCAGCGAGTTCACACTGATGAGAGACTGTTTAACTGTTCTGACTGTGGGAAGAGCTTTAAATAATCCGGGGAACTGAAGGGACACCAGCAAGTTCACACCGGGGAGAGGCCGTTCACCTGCTCAGTGTGTGAGAAGTGATTCACTCCGTCCTCCAACCTTCCGAAACACTTGAGAGAGGCCGTTCACCTGCTCATACAAACAGACGAACAATGACAGACAGGTAAAGACCACCCGGTCCATCCAGCCTGCCCCATACTATTGCGATAGCTTGTATATTACAATATACACTCCCCCACCCCATCCAAAACCATGTGATTTCCTGGGAGAGGCAAAAAACCAGATTTAGAAACCCCAGGCCAATTTTTGGAAATGGGGTGTTGGAAATCTGGGAAATTCCTCTCTGACCCATCTTGGCGATCGAAACCGGTCCAGGGGATCATTCTGGCCCTGAATCCCCTACCTTTTCTGTAAGAGGTGATCTTGGCTCCCAGCCAGAAACAGTTCCAGCTCTCGCTCGAAGGAATTCACAGATCAGTGCGTAGCAAGAGACTCGCTCCTTCATACAACCTGCTGAGACACCGGAGAGTTCACACCGGGGAGAGGCCGTTCACCTGCTCTGTGTGTGGGAAGGGATTCGCTCATTCATCAAGCCTGGTGAGTCACCAGCAAATTCAGCGAGTTGGAGTTCACCGATCAGTGCGTGGGAAGAGACCCGCTCCTTCATCCAACCTGCTGAGACACTGGAGAGTTCACACCGGGGAGAGGCCGTTCACCCGCTTCGTGCGTGGGAAGAGATTCACTCGTCCGTCCCATCTCCTGTGCGAGTGGTTCGATTCGGCTGTTAATCAGAACTGCGCAATGATAATTCTGGCTGTCGGGGGGACTTCTGATGCTGACTTGCGTGGAATCGTATCAATCTTAGGAACACTTTAGGAAGGATGTCGAGGCCTTGGAGAGGGGGCAGAGGAGATTTACTCGAATGGTGCCAGGGATACACCAAAAAATGTCAAATCCTAGCCCAGGCTCTTGGGAGAACCTGAGGCTTTTGAGCTCTCAAAATAAATGAAAACTCTAAATTTAAATTAAATATGCACTGGTACAATTTTAAAGGGGGTGCAGGGACAGAGAGGCTGTACGTACTCAAATCGTTGAAGGTGGGCAGGACAAGTTGAGAAGGCTGTTTAAAAAAAGCACACGGGATCCTCGGCTTTATTAATCGAGGCATGGAGTACAAAACATAAGAACATTAGAACAGGAGGAGGCCATTCAGCCCCTCGTGCCTGTTCCGCCATTCAATGAGAGATCATGGCGGATCTGTGACCTAACTCCATCTACCTCTTGCCTTTGGCCCGTATCCGTTTGGTTAACAAAAGTCCTCGGTCAGCAAGGAAGTTGTTGCCAAACCTTCATAAATCACGGCTTAGGAGCTGGAGTGTAGCATCCAATTCAGGGCACCACACTTCAGGAAGAATGTCGAGGTCTTGGAGACGGTGCAGAAGGGTTTACTGGAACGATACCAGGGACGAGGGACTTCAGTTATGTGGTGAGACTGGAGAAACTGGGATTATTCTCCTTTTTTTGGAGCAGAGAAGGCTAAGGGGAGATATAATAGAGGTGCTCAAAATTACGAGGAGCTTTGATAGTGAATTTACAGCACAGAAATGGGCCATTCAGCCCAACTGGTCCATGCCCCACACGAGCCTCCTCCCACCCCTCTTCATCTAACCATATCCTTCTCTTCCTCATGTACTTAAACAGCTTCTCCTTAAATGCACCTTCTCTAGTGCCTCTATCTCCTTTCTATAATATGGAGACCAGAACTGTGCACAGTGCTCCAAATGTGGTCTAACCAAGGTATATGGAGACCAGAGCTGTGCACCGTGCTCCAAATGTGGTCTAACCAAGGTATATGGAGACCAGAACTGTGCACAGTGCGCCAAGTGTGGTCTAACCAAGGTATATGGAGACCAGAACTGTGCACAGTGCTCCAAGTACGGTCTAACCAAGGTATATGGAGACCAGAGCTGTGCACCGTGCTCCAAATGTGGTCTAACCAAGGTATATGGAGACCAGAACTGTGCACAGTGCGCCAAGTGTGGTCTAACCAAGGTATATAGAGACCAGAACTGTGCACAGTGCTCCAAGTACGGTCTAACCAAGGTATATGGAGACCAGAGCTGTGCACCGTGCTCCAAATGTGGTCTAACCAAGGTATATGGAGACCAGAACTATGCACAGTGCTCCAAGTGTGGTCTAACCAAGGTATATGGAGACCAGAACTGTGCAGTGCTCCAAGTGTGGTCTAACCAAGGTATATGGAGACCAGAACTGTGCACAGTGCTCCAAGTGTGGTCTAACCAAGGTATATGGAGACCAGAACTGTGCACAGTGCCCCAAGTGTGGTCTAACCAAGGTATATGGAGACCAGAACTGTGCACAGTGCTCCAAGTGTGGTCTAACCCAGGTATATGGAGACCAGAGCTGTGCACAGTGCTCAAAGTGTGGTCTAACCAAGGTATATGGAGACCAGAACTGTACACAGTGCTCCAAGTGTGGTCTAACCCAGGTATATGGAGACCAGAGCTGTGCACAGTGCTCCAAGTGTGGTCTAACCAAGGTATATGGAGACCAGAACTGTACACAGTGCTCCAAGTGTGGTCTAACCCAGGTATAGGGAGACCAGGACTGTGCACAGTGCTCCAAGTGTGGTCTAACCAAGGTCTAGGGAGACCAGGACTGTGCACAGTGCTCCAAGTGTGGTCTAACCCAGGTATATGGAGACCAGAGCTGTGCACAGTGCTCCAAGTGTGGTCTAACCCAGGTATAGGGAGACCAGAACTGTACACAGTGCTCCAAGTGTGGTCTAACCCAGGTATAGGGAGACCAGGACTGTGCACAGTGCTCCAAGTGTGGTCTAACCAAGGTATATGGAGACCAGAACTGTACACAGTGCTCCAAGTGTGGTCTAACCCAGGTATAGGGAGACCAGGACTGTGCACAGTGCTCCAAGTGTGGTCTAACCCAGGTATAGGGAGACCAGGACTGTGCACAGTGCTCCAAGTGTGGTCTAACCCAGGTATAGGGAGACCAGGACTGTGCACAGTGCTCCAAGTGTGGTCTAACCCAGGTATAGGGAGACCAGGACTGTGCACAGTGCTCCAAGTGTGGTCTAACCAAGGTATAGGGAGACCAGGACTGTGCACAGTGCTCCAAGTGTGGTCTAACCAAGGTCTAGGGAGACCAGGACTGTGCACAGTGCTCCAAGTGTGGTCTAACCCAGGTATAGGGAGACCAGAACAGTGCACAGTGCTCCAAGTGTGGTCTAACCAAGGTATATGGAGACCAGGACTGTGCACAGTGCTCCAAGTGTGGTCTAACCAAGGTATAGGGAGACCAGGACTGTGCACGGTGCTCCAAGTGTGATCTAACCCAGGTATAGGGAGACCAGGATTGTGCACAGTGCTCCAAGTGTGGTCTAACCAAGGTCTAGGGAGACCAGGACTGTGCACAGTGCTCCAAGTGTGGTCTAACCAAGGTCTAGGGAGACCAGGACTGTGCACAGTGCTCCAAGTGTGGTCTAACCAAGGTATATGGAGACCAGAACTGTGCACAGTGCTCCAAGTGTGGTCTAACCAAGGTCTAGGGAGACCAGGACTGTGCACAGTGCTCCAAGTGTGGTCTAACCAAGGTCTAGGGAGACCAGGACTGTGCACAGTGCTCCAAGTGTGGTCTAACCAAGGTCTAGGGAGACCAGGACTGTGCACAGTGCTCCAAGTGTGGTCTAACCCAGGTATAGGGAGACCAGGACTGTGCACGGTGCTCCAAGTGTGGTCTAACCCAGGTATAGGGAGACCAGAACTGTACACAGTGCTCCAAGTGTGGTCTTACCAAGGTCTAGGGAGACCAGAACTGTACACAGTGCTCCAAGTGTGGTCTAACCAAGGTCTAGGGAGACCAGAACTGTACACAGTGCTCCAAGTGTGGTCTAACCCAGGTATAGGGAGACCAGGACTGTGCACAGTGCTCCAAGTGTGGTCTAACCAAGGTCTAGGGAGACCAGGACTGTGCACAGTGCTCCAAGTGTGGTCTAACCCAGGTATAGGGAGACCAGGACTGTGCACAGTGCTCCAAGTGTGGTCTAACCAAGGTATAGGGAGACCAGGACTGTGCACAGTGCTCCAAGTGTGGTCTAACCAAGGTCTAGGGAGACCAGGACTGTGCACAGTGCTCCAAGTGTGGTCTAACCAAGGTGTAGGGAGACCAGGACTGTGCACAGTGCTCCAAGTGTGGTCTAACCCAGGTATAGGGAGACCAGGACTGTGCACGGTGCTCCAAGTGTGGTCTAACCCAGGTATAGGGAGACCAGAACTGTACACAGTGCTCCAAGTGTGGTCTTACCAAGGTCTAGGGAGACCAGAACTGTACACAGTGCTCCAAGTGTGGTCTAACCAAGGTCTAGGGAGACCAGAACTGTACACAGTGCTCCAAGTGTGGTCTAACCCAGGTATAGGGAGACCAGGACTGTGCACAGTGCTCCAAGTGTGGTCTTACCAAGGTCTAGGGAGACCAGGACTGTGCACAGTGCTCCAAGTGTGGTCTAACCAAGGTCTAGGGAGACCAGAACTGTACACAGTGCTCCAAGTGTGGTCTAACCAAGGTCTAGGGAGACCAGGACTGTGCACAGTGCTCCAAGTGTGGTCTAACCCAGGTATAGGGAGACCAGGACTGTGCACGGTGCTCCAAGTGTGGTCTAACCCAGGTATAGGGAGACCAGAACTGTACACAGTGCTCCAAGTGTGGTCTTACCAAGGTCTAGGGAGACCAGAACTGTACACAGTGCTCCAAGTGTGGTCTAACCAAGGTCTAGGGAGACCAGAACTGTACACAGTGCTCCAAGTGTGGTCTAACCCAGGTATAGGGAGACCAGGACTGTGCACAGTGCTCCAAGTGTGGTCTAACCAAGGTCTAGGGAGACCAGGACTGTGCACGGTGCTCCAAGTGTGGTCTTACCAAGGTTCTACACAAGTTTGACATCACTTCTCCGCTTTTCAATTCTATCCCTCTAGAAAGGAACCCCAGTGCTTTGTTTACTGGGGCAGAAGCTCTCAGAATCTTGAATGCCTCGGTCTGGTTTCCTCTTCCCCGTCTATGTGCTAACGAAAGAGGCGTCTTTTCTCTAGTCTGTCCTCGGAGTTATATCTGCTTGCCCCAGGGTCACGTTAGCATGTTCCTCTCGTGGGACCTTGTTGTGCGCGGAAATTGGCCGCCGCGTTTCTTGCATTACAATAAACAGCTTTGTATTTATAGAAACATAGAAACATAGAGATAGGAACAGGAGTAGGCCATTCGGCCCTTCGAGCCTGCTCCGCCATTCAATGAGATCATGGCTGATCTTCGTCTGAGATCATAGCTGATCTTACCAGTTCAGTACCCCGTCCCCGCCTTTTCTCCGTAACCCTTAATCCCCTTAGCCTTCAGAAATATATCCAATTCTCTCTTGAAAATATTTATTGAATTAGCCTTCACAGCCCTCTGTGGCAGGGAATTCCACAGGCTCACCACTCTTTGAGTGAAGAAATTCTTCCTCATCTCTGTTTTAAATGATTTGCCCGCTATTTTTAGACTGTGGCCCCTGGTTCTGTGCTCCCCGGCCATTGGAAACATTCTCTCTGAATTCAGCCTGTCCAGGCCTGCCATAATTTTATATGTTTCGATGAGATCCCCTCTCAATCTTCTAAACTCCAGTGAGTACAAGCCCAAACTATTTAATCTCTCTTCGTAGGTCATTCCCGCCATTCCAGGTATCAGCCTGGTGAATCGCCGTTGCACTCCCTCCATGGCAAGAACATCCTTCCGCAGATGGGGCGACCAAAACTGTACACAATACTCCAGATGCGGTCTCACCAGCACCTTGTACAGCTGTAGTAAGGTATCCCTATTCCTATACTCGAACCCCCTTGATATGAAGGCCAACATACCATTTGCCTTCTTAATCGCCTGTTGCACCTGCATGCTCTCCTTCAGTGACTGGTGCACAAGAACACCCAGGTCCCTCTGCACTTCCCCATCTCCCAATCTATTGCCATTTAGATAATAATCTACCCTCCTGTTTTTACCCCCAAAGTGGATAACCTCGCATTTATCCACATTATAGTGCATCTGCCACGTATCCGCCCATTCCCCCAACCTGTCCAAATCGCACTGTAGCCTCCTGACATCCTCATCAGAGCCCACCCCTCCTCCTAGTTTAGTGTCGTCAGCGAATTTGGAAATATTGCATCCAATTCCCTGATCCAGATCATTTATATATATTGTGAACAGCTGGGGTCCCAGGACAGATCCTTGCGGCACCCCGCTGGTCACTGCCTGCCACTCCGAAAACGAGCCGTTTATTCCAACTCTCTGTTTTCTATCCGCCAGCCAGTTCTCTATCCACGTTAATACTTTGCCCCCAATCCCATGAGCCTTAATTTTGCATGATAATCTTTTGTGTGGAACCTTATCGAAGGCTTTCTGGAAGTCAAGGTACACCACATCCACTGGCTCTCCCCCATCTATTTTACCAGTTACTTCCTCAAAAAATTCCAGCAGATTAGTCAAACACGATTTACCCTTTGTAAATCCATGTTGACTCTGTCCGATCCTTTCCCCATTTGTCAAGTGCTCCGCTATTTTATCCTTAATAATGGACTCTAGCATTTTGCCCACAACCGATGTAAGGCTTACTGGTCTATAATTCCCTGCTTTCTCTCTACCCCCCTTTTTAAATATTGGGGTAACATTAGCTACCCTCCAATCCACGGGTACTGTTCCCGAGTCAATGGAGTTCCGGAAGATGATCCTTAGAGCATCTGCTATCTCCAGGGCCACCTCCTTAAGTACCCTAGGATGTAGTTTATCAGGCCCCGGGGATTTGTCGGCCTTCAGTCCCCTCAACTTACCCAACACCATATCCCTAGAGATACTAATTTCTGTCAGCTCCTCCCTCTCATTAGTCCCTATGTTTGCCGATATTCCTGGGAGGTTATTTGTGTCCTCCTTTGTGAATACAGAACCAAAGTATGAGTTTAATTGGTCTGCCATTTCCTTATTCTCCATTATATATTCTCCCGAATCGGACTGCAAGGGACCGACTTGGGATTTTACCAGTCTTTTCCTCCTGATATACCGATAAAAGCTTTTGCAGTCTGTCTTTATGTTTGCTGCAAGTTTACTTTCGTATTCTATTTTCCCCTTCCTGATTAATCCCTTTGTCCTCTTTTGCTGTATCCTGTACTGCCCCCAATCTTCCGGTCTGGTGCTTTTTTTTGCCAGTTGATATGCCCTTTTTTTTGATTTTATGCTGTCCCTAATTTCCCTCGTTATCCACGGTTGAGTCACCTTTTTAGGTTTATTTTTATGCCAAACCGGTATAAACATGTTCTGGAATTCTTCCATTCTATCTTTGAATGCTTGCCATTGTCTCTCCACTGTCAATCCCCCCAGAAACACCACCCAATCAATCTTACCCAATTCCCGTCTCAGACCCTCGTAATTCCCTTTATTTAAGTTCTGGACCTTAGTCTCTGATTCAATTTCCTCACTCTCCGTCTCGACTGAGAGCTCGATCATATTATGATCGCTCTGACCCAAGGGGCCTCGTACAAGAAGATTGCTGATAAGTCCCTTCTCATTGCACAATACCCAGTCTAAAATGGCCTGATCTCGAGTCGGCTCCTCGACATATTGGTCCAGATAACCGTCCCGAAAACATTCCAGGAATTCCTCCTCCTCAGAATTGTTACTAATTTGGGTAGTCCAATCAATATGTAAATTAAAGTCACCCATGATGACAGCTGTGCTCTTATCGCACGCTTCTCTAATTTCCCTTTTTATGCCTTCCCTCACCTCCATATTACTATTTGGAGGCCTATATATCACACCCACTAACGTTTTCCTCCCCTTGCTATTTCTCATTTCTACCCATACAGATTCCGTTTCATCCGAGTTAATATCCTTCCTTTCCATTGCATTAATCCCCTCCTTTACCAGCAATGCTACCCCACCTCCCCTACCTTTTTGCCGATCCTTCCTAAATATTGTATATCCCTGGATGTTAAGTTCCCAGCCTTGCCCACCCTGCAGCCACGTTTCTGTAATCCCAATCAAATCATACTTGTTTACCTCTATTTCCACAACTAATTCATCCACCTTGTTCCTAATGCCTTAAATTATAGCGCCTTAAATGATGTAAAATGCTCCACGGTGCTTCATAGGAGGGTTATCAAACAAAATTTGGCACGGAGTCTCACAAGGTGATCTTAGGGCATCTGTCCAGAAGCTTGGTGAAAGAGGTAGGTTTTAAGGAGGAGAGAGAGAGGCAGACAGGTTTAGGGAGGGAATTCCAGAACTTGGGGCAGCTGAAGATCATAGAAACATAGAAGATAGGAGCAGGAGTAGGCCATTCGGCCCCTCGAGCCCGCTCCGCTATTCAATGAGATCATGGCTGATCATCCAAATTCAGTACCCTGTCCCTGCTTTCTCCCCATATCCCTCGATCCCTTTAGCCTTAAGAAATATATCTAACTCCTTCTTGAATATATTTAATGAATTGGCCTCTACTGCCTTCTGTGGTAGAGAATTCCACAGGTTCACCACTCTCTGGGTGAAGAAATTCCTCCTCATCCCTGTCCTAAATGGTTCACCCCTTATCTTTAGACTGTGACCCCTGGTTCTGGACTCCCCGACCATCGGGAACATCCTTCCTGCATCCAGTCTGTCCAGTCCTGTTAGAATTTTATAAGTTTCAATGTGATCACCTCTCATTCTTCTAAACTCCAGCCAGTACAAGTCCAATCGACACAATCTCTCCTCATACGTCATTCCTGCCATCCCAGGTATCAGCCTGGTGAATCTTTGCTGCACTCCCTCCATGGCAAGAACGTCCTTCCTCAGATAAGGTGACCAAAACTGCACACAATACTCAAGGTGTGGTCTCACCAAGGCCCTGTACAACTGCAGCAAGACACCCTTGTTCCTGTACTCAAACCCTCTCGCTACGAAGGCCAACATATCATTTGCCTTCTTAACCACCTGCTGCACCTGCATGCTTACCTTCAGCGACTGGTGCACAAGGACACCCAGGTCTCGTTGCACTTCCCCCTTCTCCCAATCTATTGCCTTTCAGATAATAATCTGCCTTCCTGTTTTTGCCACCAAAGTGGATAACCTCGCATTTATCCACATTGGGCAGATGCAATATAATCACCCAACCTGTCCAAATCATACTGGAGTTTCTCAGCATCCTCCTCACAGCACACACGCCCACCCAGCTTTGTGTCGTCTGCAAACTTGGAGATATTACATCTAGTTCCCTCGCCAATGGTGGAAGCGATTGAAATCAGGGGGATGGGATGCTCCAGAGGCTAGAATTGAGAATCGCATGGATCTCGGCGGGTTCTGGGCTGGAGGAGGTTACAGAGATAGGGAGGGACCAGGCCACGGTTGGATTTGAAAACCAGGATGAGAGTTTTAAGATCGAGGCGTTGCTTATCCGGGAGCCAGAGTAGGCCCGCAATCACAGGGGAGATGGGTGAACGGGACTTGGTGCGAGTTAGGACAGCGACCACATTTCAAAAAGTACTTCATTGGCTGTAAAGGTTGGGAAAAGGTGCTGTGTAAAGTCTCTCTCTGACATCCTTCCTAAAGTTGAAGTGCCCAAGAACTGTTCTAACTGAAACCTAACCAGTAAGTTGTGTCGGTTTAGCATTAACTCTATTTGTGAATATAAAACATAGCATTTAAAAAAAAAATGATTATCAACATGTTAGCCCACTTTTAGTGACTTCAATTCAATTTTTTATTTGCCATATCTACCAGTACAATGGAATGCTTACTCCCCATCGGGACACGTCAGCTATTTTTACAGCGCCGTGTTCAGAAAGTCAATTCAATGGCATCCAGTGGCAGTGGGAGCACGATGTCCCTCAGCCGCTCCGTCCTCCTCGTCACCGCGGCCTCCTCCTCACTGTTGCTGGCTCGGCTCCACGTGTGGTGGCCTGCTTCTCCCGCTCACCCTCTGGCCACCATTCCCGGCTCCCCTCCTCCCAGTCGGACTACGAGTCGCCGTGGCTGCTGCTGCGTCCCGATGCGCTGCGCTGCCTCCGCCCGACTCGCCGAACACATCCTCCGGTCGCCGCGGCCTCCACCTCACCGTCGCCGGCTCCACGGTCTGACGGCCCGGGCCTGCTACTCCCGCTTCCGTTCCGGCCTTTGGCCACCGTGTTCGGCTCCCCTCCTCCCAGTCGGAATGCCTTCCCGCTGAGGAGCAGACGGCCGACGTGCTCTAACGGGTCGACGTGGCTGCTGCTGCGTCCCGATGCGCTGCGCTGCCTCCGCCCGACTCGCCTAACACCTCGCTCCGGTTGCGGGAGCGAGCGGCGAGAGCGGGCCGCCCGAAGCAGGGCGAGCGCGCTAGCGCCGGACCGTCTCGGGCGCCATCTTGACCTTCTGTAAATCTCTCTGCTGGTTTTGAACTCTGGCCGTTTAGTGTCAGCTCGGTGGGTCGCACTCTCGCCTCGGACGGTTCTCGCTCCAGAGACTTCAGCACAAAACCTAGGCTGACACTCCCAGTGCAGTGCTGAGGGAACGCAGCACTGTCGGAGGTGCCGTCTTTTGGATGAGACGTTAAACCGAGGCCCCGTCTGCTCTCCTCGGCTGGATGTAAAAGATCGCACGGCCACGATCGGAAGGTTGTCCCGGGGGCCGATATTTATCCCTCAACCAACATCACTGGGGGGGGGGCGGGAAAAACATGATCCAGTCATTATCACATTGCGGTTTGCGGGAGCTTGCTGTGCGCAGATTGACTGCTGCGTTTCCTATATTACAACAGTGACTACACTTCAAAATTACTTCATTGGCTGTAAAGCGCTTTGGGATGTCCTGAGGGCGTGAAAGGCACTATAGAAATGCAAGTTGTTTATTTCTATTAGTGTAAATTTAGTGTACATAGTGTCCCACAATGTATCTGCTCTCACTTTTTTTCAGCATTAAATTTAAAACTGCCAATCTATCCAAACTGCTAACCTCTCTTGTGTCCTCCTCCTGAAGTAATCATGTGCGATTGCACAGAATGTCCAGCACCGAAAGCGGGCCATTCGGCCCAACTGGTCCATGTCAGTCGCTGAAGGTAAGCATGCAGGCGCAGCAGGCGGTTAAGAAGGCAAATGGTATGTTGGCCTTCGTAGCGAGAGGATTCGAGTACAGGAACAAGGATGTCTTGCTGCAGTTGTACAGGGCCTTGGTGAGACCACACCTTGAGTATTGTGCAGTTTTGGTCGCCTTATCTGAGGAAGGATGTTCTTGCCATGGAGGGAGTGCAGCGAAGATTCACCAGACCGATACCTGGGATGGCAGGAATGACGTACGAGGAGAGATTGGGTCGATTGGGCTTATAGTTGCTGGAGTTTAGAAGAATGAGAGGGGATCTCATTGAAACTTATAAAATTCTAACAGGACTAGACAGACTAGATGCAGGAAGGATGTTCCCGATGGTCGGGGGAGTCCAGAACCAGGGGTCACAGTCTAAGGATAAGGGGTAGGCCATTTAGGACAGAAATGAGGAGGAATTTCTTCACCCAGAGAGTGGTGAACCTGTGGAATTCTCTGCCACAGAGGGCGGTGGAGGCCAGTTCATTAAATATATTCAAAAAAGAGTTGGATATATTTCTTAAGGCTAAAGGAATCAAGGGATATGGGGAGAAGGCAGGGACAGGGTACTGAATTTGGATGATCAGCCATGATCGCATTGAATGGCGGAGCAGGCTCGAGGGGCCGAATGGCCTACTCCTGCTCCTATCTTCTGTGTTTCTATGTCAGTGTTTACGCTCCACATGAGCCTCCTCCCACCAATGTTCCCGCTCGACGGCAGGCTCTGGAGGACCCACGCAGGCCGCTCCGGCTTTAAATTGAAGAAAATTTGAAAGAGCCAAGCACTTAAAAAAAAAAATATTAGAGGGAACATTGCCTCCCACCCCACTTCATCTCGTCCTATCGGCATCACCGTTCCCTTTAATTTTTTATGTTGGGTGCATGGTCCCTTTAACGGGCTGTGCGGCCCATTCAAAATACCGTGCGTGCATAAACATAGAAACATAGAAGATAGGAGCAGGAGTAGGCCATTCAGCCCCTCGAGCCTGCTCTGCCATTCAATGAGATCATGGCTGATCATCCAAATTCAGTACCCGGTCCCTGCTTTCTCTCCATACCCCTTGATCCCTTTAGCCTTAAGAAATATATCTAACTCCTTCTTGAATATATTTAATGAATTGACCTCAACTGCCTTCTGTGGTAGAGAATTCCACAGGTTCACCACTCTCTGGGTGAAGAAATTCCTCCTAATTTCTGTCCTAAATGGCTTACCCCTTATCCTTAGACTGTGACCCCTGGTTCTGGACTCCCCCGCCATCGGGAACATCCTTCCTGCACCTAGTCTGTCTAGTCCTGTTAGAATTTTATAAGTTTCAATGAGATCCCCTATCATTCTTCTAAACTCCAGCACGTATAAGCCCAATCTCTCCTCGTACGTCATTCCTGCCATCCCAAGTATCAGTCTGGTGAATCTTCGCTGCACCCCCTCCATGGCAAGAACATCCTTCCTCAGATAAGGCGAACAAAACTGCACACAATACTCAAGATGTGGTCTCACCAAGGCCCTGTACAGCTGCAGCAAGACTTCCTTGTTCCTGTATTCGAACCCTCTCGCTACGAAGGCCAACATACCATTTGCCTTCTTAACCGCCTGCTGCACCTGCATGCTTACCTTCAGCGACTGGTGCACAAGGACACCCAGGTCTCGTTGCACTTCCCCTTCTCCCAATCTATTGCCTTTCAGATAATAATCTGCCTTCCTGTTTTTGCCACCAAAGTGGATAACCTCGCATTTATCCACTTTATACTGCATCTGCCATGCTTCTGTCCAATCACCCAACCTGTCCAAATCATACTGGAGTTTCTCTGCATCCTCCTCACAGCACACACGCCCACCCAGCTTTGTGCCATCTGCAAACTTGGAGATATTACATCTAGTTCCCTCGTCTAGATCATTAATATATATTGTGAATAGCTGGGGTCCTAGGACCGATCCCTGCGGTACCCCACTAGTCACTGCCTGCCACTCGGAAAAAGACCCGTTTATTCCAACTCTTTGTTTCCTGTCTGCCAACCAGTTCTCTATCCAAGTCAGTCCCTTGCCCCAATCCCATCTGCTTTAACTTTACACGCTAATCTCGTATGCGGGACCTTATCGAAAGCCTTCTGAAGGTCCAAATACACCACATCCACTGGTTCTCCCTTATCTATTCTACCAGTTACATCCTCAAAAAATTCCAGCAGATTAGCCGAGCACGATTTACCTTTTGTAAATCCATGTTGACTTTGTCCGATCCTGTTACTGTTTTTCCACGTGCTCTGCTATTACATCTTTTATAATGGGACTCTAGCATTTTCCCCACTACCGATGTCAGGCTTACCGGTCTGTAATTCCCTGTTTTCTCTCTACCACCTTTTTTGAACAGTGGGGTAACATTAGCTACCCTCCAATCCATGGGAACTGTTCCAGAGTCTAATGGGATGAGGGTGTTTGGCTCTTTTTCGGCCGGCGCAGACACGATGGGCCGAATGGCCTTATTCTGTAAATTTCTGCGAGTCTCTGATCTTCCTCTGTGCTAGGTGTGACTCCAGCCAGTGGAGAATTTTTCCCCCTGATTTGCATTGACTTCAATGTGAGGCGTCCTGGCCCAACAATTCTGCAGCAACCCTTCAAACAACTTGACCCTGACTTGCCCATTGTTGGGAGTGTGCAGCCCGAGCATGCGCGGTGGCCAGCAAGAGCCCGGGTGCAAGTCCCGCCCACTTGAGTGCGCCGCGATTGGTTGGAGGTCCCACCAGCGCCCGGCTCGGTCATCCGATTCCGCCCCCTCCCTCCCCGATGGCTATTGGTTGGAGCTCACGTCAATCAGGCGGGGCGGATGGGATCACGTGATCCTCAGCGCACTGCGCGGCCGACACCGGCGCCATCTTGGTTAGGAGGGGCTGAACATGTCCGGACTCTCAGCTCCGTATTTTCCTTTATTTATCAACGCTTTTCGCCCCCCGACCCACCTTGCTTACTTTACCGCGCCCCCTGCTTTCCGCTCCAATCGATGAAATCGGGTAAAACTCGAGTCTTTACGCCGGCGCGGTTAACGCGCTCCCCACCCCCCTCCCACTCTGGCGCGTGCGAGAGCATGTTTCACGGGATAGAGCGGTTTCCGAAGCGCGAGGGATTTTGGGATTGTGAGGCCGCCATTCCAACAACAACAACAACAACTGGGGATTTTTGACTGTGCCTCTAACCGAGTTAGAAACGTCCCGAGGCGCCCCACAGCAGCGCGAATCAGACGGAAATTTGACGCACGGGCTCAGCGGGCAGCAGTCTCGCCTGTTGAGTCAGAAGGTTGTGAGTTTAAGTCTCACACCAGAGACATGAGCACAAAAATCTAGGCTGACACACGCATGCAGTGCTGAGGAATGCTGTACTGTTGGAGGGGCAGTACTGAGGGAGCGCCGCACTGTCGGAGGGGCAGTACAGAGGAATGCTGCACTGTCGGAGGGGCAGTACTGAGGGAGCGCTGCACTGTCGGAGGGGCAGTACTGAGGGAGCGCCGCACTGCCTGAGGGGCAGTACTGAGGGAGCGCTGCACTGTCGGAGGGGCAGTACAGAGGAAGCACCGCACTGTTGGAGGGGCAGTACTGAGGAATGCTGCACTATCAGAGGGGCAGTACTGAGGGAGCGCTGAACTGTCAGAGGGTCAGTACTGAGGGAGCGCTGCACTGTCGGAGGGGCAGTACTGAGGGAGCGCCGCACTGCCTGAGGGGCAGTACTGAGGGAGCGCTGCACTGTCGGAGGGGCAGTACAGAGGAAGCACCGCACTGTCGGAGGGGCAGTACTGAAGAATGCTGCACTATCAGAGGGGCAGTACTGAGGGAGCGCTGAACTGTCGGAGGGTCAGTACTGAGGGAGCGCTGCACTGTCGAAGGGACAGTACTGAGGGAGCGCTGCACTGTTGGGGGGTCACTACCGAGGGAATGATGCACTGTCGGAGGGGCAGTACTGAGCACTGCACTATCGGAGGGACAGCACTGAGTGAGTGCTGCACTGTTGGAGGGTCACTACCGAGGGAATGCTGCACTGTCGGAGGGACAGTACTGAGGGAGTGCTGCACTGTGGGGCAGTACTGAGAGAGCGCTACACTGTTGGAGGGGCAGGGCTGAGGGAGTGCTGCACTGCGGGGCAGTACTGAGAGAGCGCTACACTGTTGGAGGGGCAGGGCTGAGGGAGTGCCGCACTGTCGGAGGGGCAGTACTGCGGGAGCACTACACTGTTGGAGGGGCAATACTGAGGGAGCGCCGCACTGTCGGAGGGGCGGTACTGAGGGAGCGCCGCACTGTCGGAGGGGCAATACTAGGCTGGGGAGTCAATTGAAAATGTCAAAACTTAATTGATTTTTGTTGGGTAAGGGTATTAAATGTTATGGAACCAAGGCGGGTAAATATGGTTAAGATACAGATGGGCCAGGATCAAATTGAATCCCCCTGTTCCTCACACTCCCTCTTACCCCTTTCTACACTCCTTTTACAGGGTTTTAGAAGTGGAGCATTTACAGACAGGAAACTCAGACCAAACATCACGTCAGTATCAGACAGAGTTGCTGGATTCATCAGGACCTGAATATCATCGGCCTTTGCACATGGAAGGAGAGAGCAGCGATCGCAGCGCAGACAAACCACACATATGTTCCGTGTGTGGGAAGGAATTCACCTGTTAATCCCAATGTTGACCTACCAGTGAGTTCACACTGACTAGAGCTTCAACTGCTCGGGGAGAGCTTTGATAGAGGAGTTCCAAATCATGTACATATTCGATAGAGTAAATAAGGAGAAACTGTTTCCAGTGGCAGAAGAGTCGGTAACCAGAGGACACAAATTGAAGGTGGGTCTCCTTACCTAGAGAT
This sequence comes from Somniosus microcephalus, assembly GCF_052327205.1. Taxonomy (NCBI): domain Eukaryota; kingdom Metazoa; phylum Chordata; class Chondrichthyes; order Squaliformes; family Somniosidae; genus Somniosus; species Somniosus microcephalus. Next base: position 167,120 of record NC_140990.1, on the reverse strand, counting down.
AAGTGGTTCATTCTCAGACTGGCAATCAGTAACTAGTGGTGTTCCGCAGGGGTCAGTGCTGGGTCCCCAACTCTTTACAATCTATATTAACGATTTGGAGGAGGGGACCGAGTGTAACATATCAAAGTTTGCAGATGATACTAAGATGGGAGGGAAAGTAGTGAGTGAGGAGGACATAAAAAACCTGCAAGGGGACATAGACAGGCTAAGTAAGTGGGCAGAGATTTGGCAGATGGAATACAATACTGGAAAGTGTGAGGTTATGCACTTTGGCAGGAAAAATCGTAGAGCAAGTTATTATCTTAATGGCAAGAAACTGGAAAGTACTGAAGTACAAAGGGATCTGGGGGTCCTGGTGCACGAAACTCAAAAGGTTAGTATGCAGGTGCAGCAAGTGATTAAGAAGGCCAATGGAATGTTGGCTTTCATTGCGAGGGGGATAGAATATAAAAATAGGGAGGTATTGCTTCAGTTGTACAAGGTATTGGTGAGACCGCACCTGGAATACTGCGTACAGTTTTGGTGTCCATACTTAAGAAAAGACATACTTGCTCTCGAGTCAGTACAAAGAAGGTTCACTCGGTTAATCCCGGGGATGAGGGGATGGACATATGAGGAGAGGTTGAGTAGATTGGGACTCTACTCATTGGAGTTCAGAAGAATGAGAGGCGATCTTATTGAAACATATAAGATTGTGAAAGGGTTGGATCGGGTGGATGCGGGGAGGATGTTCCCGACGATGGGTGAAACTAGAACTAGGGGGCATAGTCTTAGAATAAGGGGCTGCTCTTTCAAAACTGAGGTGAGGAGGAACTACTTCACTCAGAGGGTGGTAGGTCCATGGAATATGCTGCCCCAAAAAGCTGTAGAAGCTGCATCATTACATAAATTTAAAACAGAAATAGACAGTTTCCTAGAAGTAAAGGGAATTAAGGGTTACGGGGAGTGGGCAGGAATTTGGACATGAGTCTAGGTTCGGATCGGACACGGCCCTGTGGGTAGCGGAGCGGGCCCAGGGGCCGTGTAGCCTGATCCTGCTCCTATTTCGTGTGTCTAATTCTGTTAGATTCAGGAGATGGTTCTGTGATAGTAGATTAGCGGTTAGGATCAGATCAGCCATGATCTTATTGAATGGCGGAGCAGGCTCGAGGGGCCGATTGGCCTACTCCTGCTCCTATTTCTTATGTTCTTATACTTGCCTTAGAGGCGATGCAACGAAGGTTCACTAGATTGATTCCTGGGTTGAGAAGGTTGTCCTATGAGGAGAGATTGGGTCGATTGGACCTATATTCTCTAGAGTTTAGAAGAATGAGAGGTGATCTCATTGAAACCTATAAAATTCTTACAGGGCTTGGCAGACTAGATGCAGGGAGGATGTTTCCCCCTGGCTGGGGAGTCCAGAACCAGGGGTCACAGTCTCAGAATAAGGGGTCGGCCATTTAGGACTGAGAGGAGGAGGAATTTCTTCACTCAGAGGGTGGTGAATCTTTGGAATTCTCTGCCCCAGAGGGCTGTGGAGGCTCAGTCGTTGAGTATATTCAAGGCAGAGATCGATAGATTTTTGGTCTCTGGGGGAATCGAGGGATATGGAGATCGGGCGGGAAAGTGGAGTTGAGGTCGAAGATCAGCCATGATCTTATTGAATAGAGGAGCAGGCTCGAGGGGCCGTATGGCCCACTCCTGCTCCTTGTGCTCCCCGGCGTCTTGCTTTTTGAAAGTTACTATTGAATCTGCTTCCACCGCCCTTTCAGGCAGCGCATTCCAGATCACAACAACTTGCTGCGTAAATAAAATTCTCCTCACCTCCCCTTTCGCTCTACTTTTTCCAGTCGCTTTAAATCCGTGCCCTCTGGTTACCGACCCTCTTGCCATTGGAAACAGTTTCTCCTTATTTTCACCATCCTGATATTTAAACTCCTCCTTCAAATCTCCCCTGAACCTTCTCTGCTCGAAGGAGAGCTATTTGATGACTTGTCGGGGCTGCAGTGTCCCTTTAAACATAGAAGATAGGAGTAGGAGTAGGCCATTCGGCCCCTCGAGCCTGCTCCGCCATTCAATGAGATCATGGCTGATCATCCAAATTCAGTACCCGGTCCCTGCCTTCTCCCCATATCCCTTGATCCCTTTAGCCTTAGGAAATATATCCAACTCCTTCTTGAATATATTTAATGAATTGGCCTCCACCGCCCTCTGTGGCAGAGAATTCCACAGGTTCACCACTCTCTGGGTGAAGAAATTCCTCCTCATCTCTGTCCTAAATGGCTTACCCCTTATCTTTAGACTGTGACGCCTGGTTCTGGACTCCCCGGCCATCGGGAACATCCTTCCTGCATCTAGTCTGTCCAGGCCTGACAGAATTTTATAGGTTTCGATGAGATCTCCTCTCAATTAAGAAATTATTTTCTGATAAAATAATTAGCTTTTGGCATCACTTGTGGGCGGAGTTCAAAACTAGGGGCCATAAATATAAGATAATCACTAACAAATCCGCAGAGAATTTCAGGCGAAGCTCCTTTACTCAGAGAGTCTTCTTTCTTCTTAGGCAGTCCCTCGTAACTGAGGATGACTTGCTTCCACATTAAAAATGTGTTCTCAGGTGACTGATGAGTCCAATGCGGGACCTACAGTCTCTGTCACAGGTGGGGAAGACGATGATTGAAGAGCCGGGTGGGTGGGGTGCTTGGGTTGACATGCGCTCCTTCCGCTGCTTGCGCTTGGCTTCCGCTTGCTCCCGGCGAAGAGACTCGAGGTGTTCGGCTCCTTCCCGGATGCTTCTCCACTTTGTGCAGTCTTGGACCAGGGATTCCCAGGTGTCGGTGGGGATGTTACACTTTTTCAAGGAGGCTTTGAGGGTGTCCTTGATGTGTTTCCTCTGCCCACCTGGGGCTCTCTTGCCGTGCTGGAGCTCCGAGCAGAGCGCTTGTTTTGGGAGTCTCGTATCGGGCATGCGGACAATGTGACCCGTCCATCGGAGCTGATCGAGCGTGGTCAGAGCTTCGATGCTGGGGATGTTGGCCTGAGCGAGAACACCGACGTTGGTGCGCCTATCCTGCCAATGGATTTGCAGGATCTTGCGGAGGCAGCGTTGGTGGTACCTCTCCAGTGCTTTGTGGTGCCTGCTGTACACGGTCCATGTCTCTGAGGCATACAGGAGGACGGGTATCACTGCTGTGCTGTAGACCATGAGCTTAGTGCCGGGTTTGAGGTCCTGGTCTTCAAACACTCTCTTCCTCAGACGACCGAAGGCTGCACTGGCACACTGGTGGGAATGTGGATCTGGCTAACACAAGGAGTAGTTGAGGCGACTAGCATCGATACATTTAAGGGAACGTTAGATAAATACATGAGGGAGAACTGAAATCCATGCCTTTGTTACCTCTAGACTTGACTATTCCAACGCACTCCTGGCTGGCCTCCCACGTGTTACCCTACGTAAACTTGAGGTCATCCAAAACTCGGCTGCCCATGTCCTAACTCGCACCAAGTCCCGTTCACCCATCACCCCCGTGCTCGCTGACCTACATTGACTCCCGGTTAAGCAACGCCTCGATTTTAAAATTCTCATCCTTGTTTTCAAATTTGAATTTGTTCATCCCTGTTTGGCAAAAAAATAAAACAAAAATAAAACTCAACTGTGGCTAACAATTAGGGATAGCATAAGATCCAAGGAGAGGACATATAAATTGGCCAGAAAAGCAGTAAACCTGAGGATTGGGAGCAGTTTAGGATTCAGCAAATGAGGACAAAGGTATTAATTAAGAGGGGGAAAATAGAGTATGAGAGTAAGCTTGCAGGGAACATAAAAACTGACTGTAAAAGCTTCTATAGATATGTGAAGAGAAAAAGATTGGTGAAGTCAAGCGTAGGTCCCTTGCAGTCAGAATCAGGGGAATTTATAATGGGGAACAAAGAAATGGCAGACCAATTAAATACATACTTTGGTTCAGTCTTCACAAAGGAGGACACAAATAACCTCCCAGAGATGTCGGGGAACATAAGGTCCAATGAAAGGGAGGAACTGAAAGAAATCAGTATTTGTAGGGAAATGGTGTTAGGGAAATTGATGGGATTGAAGGCCGATAAATCCCCAGGGCCTGATAATCTGCATCTTAGGGTACTTAAGGAAGTGGCCCTAGAAATAGTAGATGCATTGCTGGTCATCTTCCAAAATTCTATAGACTCTGGAACTGTTCCCATGGATTGGAAGGCAGCTAATGTTACCCCACTATTCAAAAAAGGTGGTAGAGAGAAAACAGGGAATTACAGACCGGTAAGCCTGACATCGGTAGTGGGGAAAATGCTAGAGTCCATTATAAAGGATGTAATAGCAGCGCACTTGGAAAACAATGACAGGATCGGACAAAGTCAACATGGATTTAACTGGTAGAATAGATAAGGAAGAACCAGTGGATGTAGTGTATTTGGACTTTCAGAAGGCTTTCGATAAGGTCCCGCATAAGAGATTAGCATGTAAAGTTAAGGCACATGGGATTGGGGGCAAGGTACTGACTTGGATAAAGAACTGGTTGGCAGACAGGAAGCAAAGAGTTGGAATAAACGGCTCTTTTTCCGAGTGGCAGGCAGTGACTAGTGGGGTACCGCAGGGATCAGTCCTGGGACACCCAGCTATTCACAATATATATTAATGATCTAGACGAGGGAACTAGATGTAATAGCTCCAAGTTTACAGACGACACAAAGCTGGGTGGGTGTGTGTGCTGTGAGGAGGATGCCGAGAAACTCCAGTATGATTTGGACAGGTTGGGTGATTGGGCAGAAGCATGGCAGATGCAGTATACTGTGGATAAATGCGAGGTTACCCACTTTGGTGGCAAAAACAGGTGTCGCAGATTATTATCTGAATGGCAATAGATTGGGAGAAGGGGAAGTGCAACGAGACCTGGGTGTCCTTGTGCACCAGTCGCTGAAGGTAAGCATGCAGGTGCAGCAGGTGGTTAAGAAGGCAAATGGTATGTTGGCCTTCGTAGTGAGAGGGTTCGAGTACAGGAACAAGGATGTCTTGCTGCAGTTGTACAGGGCCTTGGTGAGACCACAGCTTGAGTATTGTGTGCAGTTTTGGTCGCCTTACCTGAGGAAGGATGTTCTTGCCATGGAGGGAGTGCAGCGAAGATTCACCAGGCTGATACCTGGGATGGCAGGAATAACGTATGAGAGATTGGGTCGATTAGGCTTATACTCACTGGAGTTTAGAAGATTGAGAGGGGATCTCATTGAAACTTATAAAATTCTAACAGAACTAGACAGACTAGATGCAGGAAGGATGTTCCCGATGGTCGGGGAGTCCAGAACCAGGGGTCACAGTCTAAGGATAAGGGGTAAGCCATTTAGGACAGAGATGAGGAATTTCTTCACCCAGAGAGTGGTGAACCTGCGGAATTCTCTACCACAGAAGGCAGTAGAGGCCAATTCATTAAATATATTCAAGAAAGAGTTGGATATATTTCTTAAGGCTAAAGGGATATGGGGAGAAGGCAGGAACAGGGTACTGAATTTGGATGATCAGCCATGATCTCATTGAATGGCGGAGCAGGCTCGAGGGGCCGAATGGCCTACTCCTGCTCCTATCTTCTATGTTTCTATGAATCAGAGCGGGAGTTGGGGGGAGAGGAAGAGGGATTCGGGGGAACAGGGAATCGGAGGGGGGGAGAGAGAAAGGGGAGGAGAGAGAGGGAATTGGAGGAGAGAGAAAGGGGGGTTGAGAGGGGCAGGGAGAGAGAGGAGGTCAGGAACCTGGTGGGGGTAAAGAGTATGGAAAGCACAGTGGGGATGGGAGAAGAACGTGATCCAGGTCTAAAGTGGGGGGGGGCAGATGAGAGGGTGAATGTGAGCCAGATGTTAAGACGGATCACGTTCTTCCAACCCCACCCCCTTTACACCCGCTCCACGTTCTCCCTCTCCTCCCCCTAGACCTGGTTGATTTCTTGGAAAGCTCGGTGCGTGTGTGGGAAGTGAGATCATTGGACTGAACGAAATCTGGAAGTCCCGACACTGTCACTATTCACTTCATACCCAATAAACCTGTTAACAATCGGTGACCCACACACAATGCCCCATCTATTGCGGGGGTGAGGGGGAGGGAAGGTCAGAAACCTGGGCAGGGGGCGGGGATGGAGGTCAGGAACTTGGGCGGGGGTGGTGAGGAACTCGGGCGGGGGAGGGTCAGGAACTCGGGGGTCAGGAACTCGGGCGGGGGAGGGGGGGTGTCATAAATCGCAACTTCTACAAGAAGTAACTCAGGAAGTACTACTGAACGGCCAGCTGAGGGCGCCGTCCGAGGAGTATAAATACTCGGGCGTGGGCCCACCTTGGCCAGAGACAATCTGGAAACAGGAAGCTAGTGACTACTAACTAGACCTCCATGTTTTTTTGTTACAAGTCGATTAAAGCCTTGCTCTATATACAACCAAGTGTGTAGTGAGTCTTTATTACGCCAGAGGGTCAGTAACTCGAGCGGGGGGCATCAGTAACTTAAGCGGAGGAGGGGGGTCAGTAACTCAGGGAGGGGTGAGGGGGGTCAGTAACTCGGAGCGGGGGAGGTGGGGTCAGTAACTCGGAGCGGGGGAGGGGGGGTCAGTAACTCGGAGCGGGGGAGGGGGGGGTCAGTAACTCAGTGGGGGGAGGTCAGTAACTCAAGGACTAGACAGACTAGATGCAGGAAAGATGTTCCCGATGGTCGGGGAGTCCAGAACCAGGGGTCACAGTCTAAGGATAAGGGGTAAGCCATTTAGGACAGAGATGAGGAGGAATTTCTTCACCCAGAGAGTGGTGAACCTGTGGAATTCTCTACCACAGAGGGCGGTGGAAGCCAATTCATTAAATATATTCAAGAAGGAGTTGGATATATTTCTTAAGGCTAAAGGGATCAAGGGATATGGGGAGAAGGCAGGGACAGGGTACTGAATTTGGATGATCAGCCATGATCTCATTGAATGGCGGAGCGGGCTCGAGGGGCCGAATGGCCTACTCCTCCTATCTTCTATGTCGTTGATTACATTGCTGAGTTCTGTGGCAGTTACAAATTTTGAAATTGTGCCCTCTATATCCAAGTCCAGGTCATTAATATATAATCAAAAAGAGCAGTGCTCCTAATATCGACCCGTGGGGAACATAGAAACATAGACGATAGGAGCAGGAGTAGGCCATTCGGCCCCTCGAGCCTGCTCCACCATTCAATGAGATCATGGCTGATCATCCAAATTCAGTACCCTGTCCCTGCCTTCTCCCCATATCCCTTGATCCCTTTAGCCTTAAGAAATATATCCAACTCTTTCTTGAATATATTTAATGAACTGGCCTCCACCGCCCTCTGTGGTAGAGAATTCCACAGGTTCACCACTCTCTGGGTGAAGAAATTCCTCCTCATTTCAGTCCTAAATGACTTACCCCTTATCCTTAGACTGTGACCCCTGGTTCTGGGCTCCCCGGCCATCGGGAACATCCTTCCTGCATCTAGTCTGTCCAGGCCTGACAGAATTTTATAGGTCTCGATGAGATCCCCTCTCAATCTTCTAAACTCCAGCGAGTATAAGCCCAATCTCTCCTCATACGTCATTCCTGCCATCCCAGGTATCAGCCTGGTGAATCTTCGCTGCACTCCCTCCATGGCAAGAACGTCCTTCCTCAGATAAGGCCACCAAAACTGCACACAATACTCAAGGTGTGGTCTCACCAAGGCCCTCTACAACTGTAGCAAGACATCCTTGTTCCTGTACGTGAACCCTCTTGCTACGAAGGCCAGCACACCATGTATACTTCAACAACAACAACCTGCATTTATATAGCGCCTTTAATGTAGTATCATCTCCCAAGACGCTTCACAGGAGCGATTATCAAACAAAATTTGACACCGAGCCACATAATATTAGGGCAGGCCTTGGTCCAAGAGGTTTTTTTTATTCGTTGATGTGATGTGGGCGCCGCTGGCGAGGCCAGAATTTACTGCCCATCCCTAGTTGCCGTCGAGAAGGTGATGGTGGGCCGCCGTGGTGACTACACCAAACATGGACAAAAGAGCTGAACTCAAGAGGTGAAGTGAGAGTGACTGCCCTTGACATCAAGGCAGCATTTGATCGAGTGTGGCATCAAGGAGCCCTAGCAAAACTGAAGTCAATGGGAATCGAGGGGAAAACTCTCCATTGGTTGGAATCATACCTAGCACAAAGGAAGTTGGCTGTGGTTGTTGGAGGTCATTCATCTCAATCACATGACATCACTGCCGGAGTTCCTCAGGGCAGTGTCCTAGGCCCAACCATCTTCAGCTGTTTCATCAATGACCTTCCCTCCATCATAAGGTCAGAAGTGGGGATGTTCGCTGATGATTGCACACTGTTCAGCGCCATTCGAGACTCGTCAGATACTGACGCAGTCCGTGTCCATATGCAGCAAGACCTGGACAACATTCAGACTTGGGCTGACAAGTGGCAAGTAACATTCGCACCACACAAGTGCCAGGCATGACCATCTCCAACAAGCAAGACTCTAACCATCTCCCCTTGACATTCAGTGGCATTACCATCGCTGAATCCCCCACTATCAACATCCTGGGGGTTACCATTGATCTGAAACTGAACTGGACCAGTGTGGTGATTATTCTTTATGTTTAGTAAGAAGTATTGTGATTGGTTGTTTGTTTCCTGCCTTGGGATATATGCTGTAATCTCATTGGTAGTTGATGTCATGTGATTTGTGGTGGCCATCTTAAATTCAGTTCTTTCCAGCCTTTAGTTGGGACTGGGTGTTGAAGATGTGCTACAGGATTTTTAAGTTAATAATGCCTAGATTAGAAAGGCAAATCTATTCTTTATTTCAATTTATTAACTTTATGTCAGAATGGAGCGATATCTTCAACCAGAACGATTCAATGCTGACCCTAATTCTGCAGGAGTGGATGATAAATGGAAACACTGGTATTGTACATTTAAAAACTTTTTGGGCGTGTTGGATCAAGAGTCTCTAAATAAGCTGAATATGCTGATCAACTACATTGCTCCGGATGTGTATAAGTATATTTTGGACTGTAAAACTTACAAAGTGGCTATTTCTACATTGGAAAAGATTTTTGTTAAACCAAAGAATGAGGTATTTGCACGTCACCTTCGATCTGCCCGTAGGCAGCAGGTGGGAGAATCTTTGGATACTTATTTACAAGCACTTCGGTGCCTTAGTGTTAACTGTAATTATAAGGCCGTGACGGCTGAAGAATATAAGGAAGAATCGGTACGGGATGCTTCTATTAATGGATTACTGTCTAGATCAATTCGTCAGCGGTTGTTAGAAAATAAGACTTTGGATCTTAAGAGTGCTTTTGAGCAAGCTTCTACATTGGATGTGGCTCAGAGAAGTTCGGATTCTTATGCTCTTTTTAATCGGCCTGTGACTGGTTTCGGCAGTTCCGGATGAAAAGGAATTATGTGGACTTAATAGGAGTGGTTTACTAGATTCTGAAACAGTTTCTACTTCAGCGGCTGTTGCCTCTAGGATTCAGAAGTGTTATTTTTGTGGGAACGTCTGGCACCCTCGTCTGAAGTGTCCTGCTCGGGAGGCTGTGTGTAGTAAATGCGGCAAGAGAGGTCATTACGCACGTGTGTGTAAATCATCAGGTTCAATTACCTCCTCTGTGACTATTCAGCCTTTAGATAGGGCGTTTATTGCATCAATTTCTGCTGCATTTGCTCATGGCCTAAACAAAGCTATAGTTACGGCCCAAGTTAATGGGTTGGAAGTGAAGGCCCTTATAGATACGGGCAGTACTGAGAGTTTTATAAGTCTTCAGTTTGCAAAGGAGAAGCATTTGAAAATTTCGCCTGTTTCCTATCAGGTGTGTATGGCTCAGACGACTCTCACTTCACAAGTAGCTGGTTGTTGCCTTGTGAAATTGATTCTTCTAGGTAATACGTATACTGATATGCGCCTATCTGTTTTGCCTAATCTCTGTGCGGATATTTTGATTGGACATGATGTGCTTCAGTTACACGAGTCTCTTAGTCTTTCATTTGGAGGGACTAAGCCACCTTTATCTATTTGTGGATTAACCTCTTTATCCATTTCTCCATTATCACTTTTTTCCAATTTGATGCCGGATTGTAAGCCAATTGCTACCAAGTCAAGAAGGTATAGCAGTCAGGATAGAGAATTTATTAGTTCTGAAGTTCAACGTCTCTTATTGGAAGGAATCATTGAACCTAGTTGTTCGCCTTGGCGGGCACAGGTAGTTGTCACGACTAACGAGAGACATAAGAAACAAATGGTGATAGATTATTCCCAAACTATTAATAGGTATACTCAATTAGATGCATACCCTTTGCCTAAGATTGATGAGCTTATCAATAAAGTATCTCAGTATAAGGTTTTTAGCACTATTGACTTAAAGAGTGCTTATCATCAGATTCCTATTGTTAAGAAGGATCAACCATATACGGCCTTTGAGGCTGGTGGAAAGCTGTATCAGTTTTGCCGAATACCATTTGGTGTTACTAATGGTGTTGCTTGTTTTCAACGGGCAATGGATGCTTTTATAAGTGATAACTCCCTCTCTGACACCTTTTCATATTTAGATGACATCACGGTGTGTGACAAATCAAGGGTGGAGCATGATTCTAATTTAGAAAGATTCCTTCAAGCTGCGGAAAAAGTTGGTTTAACTTTCAATAAAGAGAAGTGTACCTATTCGACCACTGAGGTAAATCTACTGGGGTACATTATCTCGGGAAACAAGATTAAACCAGACCCAGAACATCTGCGACCATTGATTGATTTACCTTGTCCTACTAATTCTAAGGCTTTGCAACGAGTTGTTGGACTGTTTTCTTACTATTCTAATTGGATTGCAAATTTTTCACAGAAGATCCGGCCTCTTATTCGGGTTACGACATATCCTCTATCATGGGAGGCCAGGACGTGTTTTGATAATTTTAAAAAGGATATCCTTGGAGCAGTTGTGCATTCTATTGATGAGCAGGTTCCTTTTGTGATTGAGACGGACGCTTCTGATTTTGCAATTGGGGCTACTCTGAACCAAAATGGAAGACCTGTGGCCTTTTTCTCACGTACCTTGAACAATAGTGAAAAAAGGCATTCTTCAATAGAGAAAGAGGCGTATGCAATAGTAGAAGCACTGCGTAAATGGAGACATTATTTATCGGGGCAACATTTTACGTTGGTAACTGATCAAAAGTCTGTGTCCTTTTATGTTTGATGTCAAACATTTTGGAAAGATTAAGAATGATAAAATAATGAGGTGGAGGATTGAGTTGGCATGTTACCATTTTGATATAGTTTATCGTCCGGGGAAGGATAATGTTGCTGCTGATGCGCTGTCGAGGGCTTATTGTTCTGTGATTCACAGAGATACGCTTATTAATCTTCACAATGCCTTATGCCATCCTGGGGTTACGAGGATAATACACTTCGTACGCAGTAAGAATTTGCCCTTTTCAGTTGAAGACGTCAAGCGGATGACTTCATCATGTTCTGTCTGTGCTCGGTGTAAACCGAATTTCTTTAAGCCTCAACGAGCTCATCTTATAAAGGCTACTTCTCCTTTTGAACGTTTGAGCGTCGATTTTAAGGGGCCTCTTCCTTCAACTACTCAAAACCGATATATATTTACTGTTGTGGATGAGTTTTCAAGGTTCCCTTTTGCTTTTCCTTGCGCAGATGTATCAGCTGCTACAGTTATCAAATGTCTGACTCAACTTTTTGTCATCTTTGGGATGCCTGCGTATATCCATTCTGATCAGGGAAGTTCTTTTATGTCTTCCCAGTTGAAGGAATACCTTCAGAGTCGGGGAATTTCTACTAGCAGAACTACCCCGTATAATCCCCAGGGTAATGGACAGTGCGAACGATACAATGGGGTGATCTGGAAGGCAGTTATGTTGGCTTTGACATCCCGGAACCTTAAGAATACACAGTGGGAAATGGTACTGCCTGATGCCCTGCATTCCATTAGATCATTGCTTTCAACAGCTACTAATGTGACCCCCCATGAAAGGCTCTTTAACTATCCGCGGAGATCTACTACGGGATATTCGGTACCTTCATGGCTTACTATGCAGGGACCTGTGCTGCTTCGACGCCATGTTAGATTGTCAAAATATAATCCTTTAGTGGAGGAGGTGGAGCTGTTGGAGGCAAATTCCCAATATGCTCATATTCGATTCCAAGATGGGAAAGAAAGTACCGTTTCAATTAAAGACTTGGCTCCTTGTGGTGGCCAGCCCTCTTCTGAGGATATTAACAATAGTCATGATTCAGATAATGTGGATGCTACTACGAATATTTCCAATCCGACTGCAGATAATTATACTTCTATTAGTCAGCCCTCGATGGATGTTCATGACCGTCCCAGTTTACCTCCTGATGGGATTTCTAATCCGGAAACCGTTGAAAATCGGGATATGGATAGCCTTCCTGCAGAAGATACTTCTGTGTCTCCTGGTGTGGGAGGGCAAGGAATTTCACCAAGGTTAAGAAGGTCGACACGAACAAGATATCCGGTCGACCGATTGAAAATGGACTTTTAAATTGATAGTAATGTTTTAAAATTGTTGAAATATATTATATTTTAGTTGAGAGATACTTAATACTTATGTGCAATGTTACTATTTGTTGTTGCTCACTTAGTATTGTGTCATGTTGAATAGTTTTATTTTGTCTGTGCATAGTTTTAGTTGTAAATAATTAATTATAAATTGTAAAGGTTATTTAGGTTGGAGTATATTTTAAAAGGAGGGGTGAATGTGGTGATTATTCTTTATGATTAGTAAGAAGTATTGTGATTGGTTGTTTGTTTCCTGCCTTGGGATATATGCTGTAATCTCATTGGTAGTTGATGTCATGTGATTTGTGGTGGCCATCTTAAATTCAGTTCTTTCCAGCCTTTAGTTGGGACTGGGTGTTGAAGATGTGCTACAGGATTTTTAAGTTAATAAAGCCTAGATTAGAAAGGCAAATCTATTCTTTATTTCAACCAGCCACATAAATACTGTGGCTACAAGAGCAGGCCAGAGGCTGGGAATTCTGCGGCGAGTGTCTCACCTCCTGACTCCCCAAAGCCTTTCCACCATCTACAAGGCACAAGTCAGGAGTGTGATGGAATACTCTCCACTTGCCTGGATGAATGCAGCTCCAACAACACTCAAGAAGCTCGACACCGTTCAGGATAAAGCAGCCCGCTTGATTGGCACTCCATCCACCACCTTCAACATTCACTCCCTCCACCACCGGCGCACTGTGGCTGCAGTGTGTACCATCTACAAGATGCACTGCAGCAACTCGCCAAAGCTCCTTCAACAGCACCTTCCAAACCCGCGACCTCTACCACTTCGAAGGACAAGGGCATCAGACGCATGGGAACATCACCACCTAGAAGTTCCCCTCCAAGCCACACACCATCCTGACTTGGACCTGTATCGCCTTTCCTTCACTGTCGCTGGGCCAAAATCCTGGAACTCCCTTCCTAACAGCATTGTGGGTGTACCTACACCATATGGACTGCAGCGGTTCAAGAAGGCGGCTCACCACCATCTTCTCAAGGGCAATTAGGGATGGGCACTAAATGCAGGCCTAGCCAGCCACGCCCACATCCCATCAATGAATTTTAAAAAAGGTATGAAGGTGGACATACAATGGCTAACATTCAAGGAAATAATGCATAATTTGCAACAAACATATGTTCCTCTAGGGCATAAAAACCCAAAAGGAAAAGTGATCCAACCAAGGCTAACAAAAGAAATTAAAGCTAGTATTAAGTCAAAGGAGGAAGCTTATAAAGTTGCCAGAAAAAGTGTTCAGCCTGAGGATTGGGATCTTTTTAGAAATCAGCAAAGGGGGACCAAGAAATTGATAAAGAAAGGGAAAATGGAACATGAGCACAAACTAGCAGAAAATATAAAAATGGATTGTAAAAGCTTCTATAGGTATGTGAAAAGGAAAAGACTGGCGAAGGTAAATGTAGGTCCTTTACAGTCAGAGACGGGAGAATTTATAATGGGGAATGAGGAAATGGCAGAGAAATTAAATAAATACTTTGTTTCTTTCTTCACAGAGAAAGACAAAAAAACTCCCAGAAATACGAGAACGAGAGTGTGGCGAGAATGAGGAACTTAAAGAAATTATTACTTGTTAAAGAACAGCACTAGCAAAATTAATGGGACTAAAAGTCAATAAATCCCAAGGACCGGATGACCTACATCCTAGGGTTTTGAAAGGTGGCCATTGGGATAGTGGACGCATTGGCTGTCATCTTCCAAAATTCTATAGCTTCTGGAATGGTTCCTGCAGATTGGAGGATAGCAAATGTAACCCCGCTATTTAAGAAAGGAGGGAGAGAGAAAATGGGGAACTACAGACCTGTTAGCCTCACATCAGTAGTTGGGAAAATGCTGGAATCTATTATAAAGGATGCAATAACTGGGCACTTAGAAACTAATAGTAAGATTGGGCAGAGTCAACCTGGATTTATGAAAGGGAAATCCTGTTTAACAAACCTATTGGAGTTCTTTGAGGATGTAACTAGTGGAGTAGACAAAGGGGAACCGGTAGATGTGTATTTGGATTTTCAGATGCCTTCGATAAGGTCCCACACAAGAGGTTGGTGAACAAAATTAGGGCACATGGAATTGGGGGTAATATACTAGCATGGATTGAGAATTGGTTAACAGACAGAAAACAAAGAGTAGGGATAAACGGATCTTTTTCAGGATGGCAGGCTGTGACTAGTGGGGTACCGCAAGGATCGGTGCTTGGGCCCCAGCTATTCACAATCTAGATCAATGATTTGGATTAGGGGACTACATGTAACATTTCCAAATTTGCTGACGATACAAAGCTAGGTGGCAGTGTCAGTTGTGAAGAGGCTTCAAGGAGATCTCGACAGGCTCAGTGAGTGGGCGAGAACATGGCGGATGGAATATAATGTGGATAAATGTGAAGTTATCCACTTTGGTAGAAAAAACGGAAAGGCAAGTATTTCCTGATTGGCGAAAGATTGGGGAATGCAGATAGATGCTCAAAGGGACCTGGGTGTCCTTGTACTTGAGTCACTGAAAATGAATGTGCAGGTGCAGCAAGCCATTAGGAAGGCAAATGGTATGCTGGCCTTCATTACAAGAGGATTTGAGTACAGGAGTAAAGAAGTCTTACTCCAATTATATAGGGCCTTGGTGAGACCACACCTGGAGTACTGTGTACAATTTTGGTCTCCTTACCTAAGGAAGGATATACTTGCCATAGAGGGAGTGCAACGAAGGTTCACGAGATTGATTCCTGGGATGGCGGGACTGTCGTATGAGAAGAGATTGAGTAAACTAGGCCTGTATTCTCTTGAATTCAGAAGAATGAGAGGGGATCTCATTGAAGCATACAAAATTATTACAGAGCTTGATAGGGTGGATGCTGGGAGAATGTTTCCCTTGGCTGGGAAGTCTAGAACCAGGGGCCACAGCCTCAGGATAAAGGGTAGGCCATTCAGGACTGAGATGAGAAGAAATTTCTTCACACAGAGGGTGGTGAATCTTTGGAATTCTCTACCCCAGAGGGCTGTGGAGGCTCAGTCATTGGGTATATTCAAAACCGAAGTCGATAGATTTCTGAATAGTAAGGGCATCAAGGGATATAGCGATAGGGCCGGTGAATGGAGTTGAGGTAGAAGATCGGCCATGATCTCATTGAATGGCGGAGCAGGCTCGAAGGGCCGAATGGCCGACTCCTGCTCCTATTACTTATGTTCTTGAACTGCTGCAGTCTGTGTGGTGAAGGTGCTCCCACAGTGCTTTTAGGGAGGGAGTTCCAGGATTTTGACCCAGCGATGATGAAGGATCGGCGATATACTTCCAAGTCAGGGTGGTGTGTGACTTGGAGGGGTTAGTTGGAGGTGGTGGTGTTCCCATGCGCCTGCTGCCCTTGTCCTTCTGGCTGGTGGAGGTCGCCGGTTTGGGAGGTGCTGCAGTGCAGGTTTTAAGGAGCATCTTAAAGGAGAGGCGGAGAGGGTTAGGGAGGGACTTCCAGAGCTTAGGGCCCAGGCAGCTGAAGCCACGGCCAGCAGTGGTGGGGCGAAGAAAATCAGGGATGCTCAAGAGGCCAGAGTTGGAGGAGCGTAGAGATCTCAGTGTGTTGTGGGGGCTGGAGGAGATTACAGAGATAGGGAGGAACGAGGGCAATGGAGGGATTTGAAGAGGAGGATGAGAATTTTAAAATCGAGGCGTTGCTGGACCGGAAGCCAATGTAGGTCAGCGAGCACAGGGGGTGATGGAACAAGGGTCAGCAGAGTTTTGGACGAGCTGATGGTTACGGAGGGTGTGACGTTGGGAGTGCATTGTGTTGTATGAACGCATTAAAGCATAGAATCAGGCAGACAGGCTTATAACTACGATGTTCTCTTTATTGTGTAAAATGGCTGACTGCCGTTTTCCCGGGTAATTCCCATGATGCAATGCACATTACATTACCGTATTTACTGGTGTCAAACTCGCACATTACATTACCGTATTGACTGGTGTCAAACTCGCAATCAATACACGACACCCCCCTTTTCCTTGGAAACAAACTTGCAGTTTACAAACAGTTGCTTACAATAACTCTGCATAACTTACTTGATTTATAAACTTTTTACAAACTTGTGTATTACCACACAACTAAATAATTCCCAGGTTTAAACATTTAACATCACCCATGCAGTTCTCGCACAGTTTATGTTGTGACATAATCAGACATTCTTTGGGGTTTTCTTTTAACCCTTTGAGGTCTGGCTGTATTGGGTATGTCTGACATGTTGGTGTCAGTGGGTATTGCCTGTGTCACAGTGGTATGTGTGTCAGGGTCTACTATACTGTCCTCAGCCCCTTGTGTTTCCTCCTGCTCATGGAGTGTCTCCTTTGGTCCATTGGTTCTGTATTTCTTCACAAACGTAGTGTTTCTCGAGTAGCGTGCTCCGTCTGGAGATTCTACTACTACTTGACTCCCTGTTTTACTCAAAGCTTTGTGGGGTGTGGCATTAAAAGGAGTGGTGAACTTGTCCACTTTGTCCTGCCATACCAGCACCGTGTCACCAACTTCCACCTCTGAGTATTGTGTTCTCCGCTGTTCATCTGCGTACAGTTTGGACTTGCCTTTTTGTTCTGCGTCCCGGTCACGTACTTCCATGTCTGCATGCGACTCTGTGATGTCTGGCAGCTTTCCTCTCATTTTCCGTTTAAAGAGCAGCCCTGCCGTGCTCTTTCCTGTCGTGGCATGGTCAATGCTCCTGTACACAGTCACATATTTTCTAAGTTCACCTTTCCAATCTAGTCCTTCTGACTGAGCAATTCTGATTCTCTTCATCAGCGATGCATTCTGGCGCTCGACTTCTCCGTTAGCCTGAGCCCATTTTGCTGTCGTTTTCAGGTGTTTGATCCCGTTGTTCTCACAGTATTCTTTGAATAATTCAGATCTGAATTGGAGACCATTATCAGATTTGCAGGTGATTGGCAAACCATGATGGCTGAAGATTGACTCTAAACTATCAATAACCTTCTCTGTTGTTGTGGAGGTCATGATGTCGTATTCATAGTAGCGACTATAATAATCAACTACCACAAAAATGGAGTGGTTGGATGGCAAGGGTCCCAGTAAGTCTATAGCTACATCCTGCCAGGGGCCCTCCGGTAATGGTGTTGGTCTCAACGGTTCAGGTGGGTCGGGTCTGGCTACTATCTGACAGCCGTGGCACACTTTACAGTGTTTTTCAGCTGCCTTGTCCATGCCAGGCCACCAAACCTTGGTTCTGAGATGTTGCTTTGTTCCAACTATTCCCAAGTGTCCTTCATGTGCTAACACCAGGGCTTGTGTGTGTAACACTGTGGGCAGCAGGATGCGTGTTCCCCGAAGAACTAGGTACCCCACTACGCACAGCTCGTTTGCAATTGCTGCATAAGCTTTACAGTTCTCAAAATGTCCGTTTGTGATTGCCTTCCGTACCTCAATCAGCTCTGGGTCGGTAGCAGAGGCTTCCTCCACCTCTCTAGTAGTGAGTGCTTTTGGTGTCGCACTCACAGCTACAAATCTCACATACTCATCTGAGCCATGAGAATGTCTCTCCTGTTTTGCTGTCTCCCCCAGCAATCGTGACAGTGGGTCTGCAATGTTTTGCTTGCCTGGAATGTGTATCACCTTAAAATCATACGGCTGTAATCTAAGTACCCATCTCTCTATACGGGCACGGGGTTTAGAGTGTGGGCGGTATATCACTTGTAATGGCTTATGGTCAGTTACCAAGTTAAATTTTCGGCCATACACATATGGATGCAGCCTCTCACAAGCCCATACAAGAGCTAAGGCCTCTCTCTCTGTTTGAGAGTATTTCCTCTCACAGTCTGTTAAACTATGACTAACATAGCATATTGGCACCTCTTGTCCCTGTTGGTCCTGAACTAGTACTGCGCCTAAACCTACAGGACTGGCATCTGCTATCACCTTGGTTGGTGCGTCCTTATCAAAATATGCTAAAGTGCCGGCTCTGGCCAACTCTTCCTTGAGTGCACTGAATGACTGTCTCTGTTGTGATCCAAATTTAAATGGTGTGTCTTTTCTCGTCAGGCGTCGCAGTGGCTCTGATAGCGTTGCGAACTGCGGGATGAATCTGCTACTGTACCCAACGAGTCCCAAGAAACTCCTCACCTCTGTAGCATTCTCTGGTTCCCGAGCTTCTGCCACCGCTCGCACTCTCTCTGCTGTTGGTCCGATGCCCTTTTCAGACAACAGGATTCCCATGAAAATCAATCGGTCCATGTTGAATTGGCACTTCTCTGAGTTTAGTGTCAGTCCACTTTCCATTAGTCTGGTCATGACAGCGTGCAGGCGTCTGTCGTGCCTTTCCTGGTCATGTGCATGCACGATAATGTAGTCTGAGATGTTTTCAACACCCTCTATTCCAGCTAAGGCATTAGCTATCTCGTGCTGATATTGCTCACTAGCTGAAGATACACCAAATATCAGCCTCTTGTACCTGTATACTCCGTTATGTACTGCAAACGTTGTGATTTCTCGTGACTCAGGGGTCAGGTCTAGCTGGTGATAACCCCATTTCAGGTCTAGCTTACTAAACACCGTCGAGCCGTTCATACCTTGGAGTATCTCATCAACGGTGGGGATTGGATATCGTTCCCTCACTATTGCCTGGTTTGCTCGTCTCATGTCTAGGCATAACTTTACATCCTTATCCGCTTTTGGTACAATAACCACAGGATTTACCCATTGGGTGGGACCAGTTACAGGTTCGATAATGTCCATGTCCCTCAATTGTTTTATTTTGGCCTCTACTGCCCCCCTTAAGTTGAATGGTATACGCCTGAGTGGCTGGGCCACAGGCTTCACTTGTGGGTCGATATACAAACTGATCTGTTTTGTGTTCAGCCTTCCTACTCCCTGGAACACCTTTGGATACCGCTGTTCTTGTAGCTGTCTTACATCTACCACAGCTGAGACATCTGCGCCTATTTTTAAAACTCCCAGTTTCATGGCTGTCTCCCTTCCTAGCAACGGCTCTCCATGGCCTTTAACCACAATGAACTCCGCCTGCTCAGTTCTCTTACCTATTGTAATCCCACATGTGAATACACCTTTAACTGACAGTGGTCGGCTAGAAGCATAAGAGAATAACTTTCTCTCTGTCTTAGGGACATGTGACTGACACTTAATGTGTTCTGACTTTAATCCTTCCCATGTATTCTCATCTATCACATTACTAGTTGCACCCGAATCAATTAACATTCTCAGGTTTACTCCCCCTACACAAAAGGTAAGTCTCTCTGTCACGTTATTTCCAGTAACAGCAAATGCAAAGTCATTTCCTCTACATTGTTCACACTGTGTTTCTTTGTGCCCTTTGTGCGGCATACTTTGGAGAAATGATCCTTTCCCTTGCACTTATGACACGTTTGTCCCCGTGCTGGGCATTTTGGATCTCTGCCCATGTGGTCTGTGTGTCCACATCTGTAACATTTCCTTTCGTTCCTATCGCCATTTCCCTTTGGTTTCTCTGTTGAGCTTTTTGCATATTACCCTCTTTTCTGTGTAACACGACAAACAGTATCTGTCTCCGCCTTCTCTGTACATGACATGGCTGACATCTGTTCCTCGACGTTTTCACATTGTGAGGCCAATTGTAACGTGCGGGCGAGCGTTAGACCTTGGCCCTTCCTCTAGCAATTTCCTCCGCACATAGGCTGACGTGCACCTACTCAGGATAGCGTCTCTTATTTGATTATCCGCATCCCCCCCAAAAGCACAGTCTTTAGCAGCCTGCCGCAAGCGAGTAGCAAATTGTTGCACAGTCTCACCTGTCTTCTGGGACAACTTATAAAAAGTCTGGCTAGCAAATGCTGCGTTGACCTGGGGCACGAAGTAGTGATTCAAAGCACTAACCGCCGCAGTGTAGTCTGCTGGCTCTCCTGTGTCCGGTAGAGTTGAAAAGATATCCTGGACATCTGGTCCTGCTAAGTTAGAAGTTACCTGAGGAAGGACGTTCTTGCCATGGAAGGAGTGTAGCGAAGATTCACCAGGCTGATACCTGGGATGGCAGGAATGACGTATGAGGAGAGATTCGGTCGATTGGGCTTATACTCACTGGAGTTTAGAAGATTGAGAGGGGATCTCATCGAAACCTATAAAATTCTGTCAGGCCTGGACAGACTAGATGTAGGAAGGATGTTCCCAATGGTCGGGGAGTCCAGAACCAGGGGTCATAGTCTAAGGATAAGGGGTAAGCCATTTAGGACTGAAATGAGGAGGAATTTCTTCACCCAGAGAGTGGTGAACCTGTGGAATTCTCTGCCACAGAGGGCGGTGGAGGCCAGTTCATGAAATACATTCAAAAAAGAGTTGGATATATTTCTTAAGGCTAAAGGGATCAAGGGATATGGGGAGAAGGCAGGGACAGGGTACTGAATTTGGATGATCAGCCATGATCGCATTGAATGGCGGAGCAGGCTCGAAGAGCCGAATGGCCTACTCCTGCTCCTATCTTCTATGTTTAACGGCAAACTATGTTACAGCTTGCCATAAGCAGAGGGACAACCATTAAACCTAAGAAAAGATTATATACATATTATGAGTGTATATTTATACACTCAGGGATATATCTGTTTATACACTGTATGTATGGATAGATCTGCGTTTATGTGTTCAACCATGAATGTTTTTCGATGCTTTGGTAACATAAGATGTACCTTGTCATTATGCCAATAAAGCAATTTGAATTTGAATTGGAATTTGATAACAAAGGCACATATGAGGGTCTGGAAAAAAAACCATCTGTGTTCCAGTTTGGAGGTCCTTATAGTTTATCTATGAAATGCAAACACTATTCTGTGATTCAATCTCCAATGGCCGACAGGCTTGTTGGCTGAGAGAGGAGTGCGAGCATGCGCGGTGCGGGGAGGATCTGTTGGTACTGAGCATGCGCAGTGCGTTGTGTGTGTGTGTGCTGAACATGCGCAGTGTGGGGCGAGTCTCCGAGTGCCGAACATGCGCAGTGAGGGGTGTGTGTGAGTGTCGAGCATGCGCAGTGCGTTGTGAGGGGTAGTGTGCGTGCCGAGCATGCGCAGTGCGTTGTGAGGTATGTGTGTGTGTGCGCGCGCGCGAGTGCCGAGCATGCGCAGTGTGGGACGAGTCTCCGAGTGCCGAGCATGCGCAGTGAGGGGGGGTGAGTGTCGAGCATGCGCAGTGCGTTGTGAGGGGTGTGTGTGAATGCCGAGCATGCGCAGTGTGGGGCGGGTCTGCGAGTGCTGAGCATGCGCAGAGCGGTTCATCAGCTGCCCGAGCATGCGCAGTGCGAGAGAAAGCCACAGAGACAGAGGCCGCCCGTGGATCAGCTAGCAGCCCCCGTCCCAAAAAAACAACAACTCCGGGGACCAGGAGCAGCGGGGCCGGGGGGCAAACGGCGGCCTTTTATAAACACCGAGCGCGGCGGCAAGAACCGCCATCAGCGGCGCGGCCTCCGGAGAGGGCGTCACGTGGGCAGCGAGCGGCTGTCCGGCAGAACTTTGCGACAGTCTGGCTTCACTTTGCGACAGTCCAGGCCTGTGACCAAGGGGCCGAATTCCCCAGATGCAGCATAAACCCAGAGGTGGGGCCCTGCGACTGCACTCATTGCTGCTGGTACTGTCACTGCCAATGTCCCCCTGATTGAGGAGTCAACCCAGGCTCAGTGGCAGCACTCTGGCTTCTGCATCAGTGGCAGCCTGGATTGGGTTTCTCAAAATCAGGACTGCAGGGTTCTCCAATCCAACCCAAAATCCAGGCCAACACTTCCAGTACTGAGGGAGCGCCGCACTGTGGGAGGGGCAGTACTGAGGGAGCTCCGCACTGTCGGAGGGGCAGTGCTGAGGGAGCGCCGCACTGTCGGAGGGGCAGTGCTGAGGGAGCGCCGCACTGTCGGAGGGGCAGTGCTGAGGGAGCGCCGCACTGTCGGAGGGGCAGTACTGAGGGAGCGCCGCACTGTCGGAGGGGCAGTACTGAGGGAGCGCCGCACTGTCGGAGGGGCAGTGCTGAGGGAGCGCCGCACTGTCGGAGGGGCAGTGCTGAGGGAGCGCCGCACTGTCGGAGGGGCAGTGCTGAGGGAGCGCCGCACTGTCGGAGGGGCAGTGCTGAGGGAGCGGCGCACTGTCGGAGGGGCAGTGCTGAGGGAACGCCGCACTGTCGGAGGGGCAGTGCTGAGGGAGCGCCGCACTGTCGGAGGGGCGGCGCTGAGCGAGCGCCGCACTGTCGGAGGGTTAGTACTGAGGGAGCGCCGCACTGTCGGAGGATTAGTACTGAGGGAGCGCCGCACTGTCGGAGGCGCGGTACTGAGGGAGCGCAGCACTGTCGGAGGTTCAGTACTGAGGGAGCGCTGCACTGCCTGTGGGGCAGTACTGAGGGAGCGCTGCACTGTTGGAGGGGCAGTACTGAGGGAGCGCCGCACTGTCGGAGGGGCAGTACTGAGGGAGCGCCGCACTGTCGGAGGGGCAGTACTGAGGGAGCGCCGCACTGTGCGGAGGGGCAGTACTGAGGGAGCGCTGCACTGTCGGAGGGGCAGTACAGAGGGAGCGCCGCACTGTCGGAGGCGCTTTACTGAGGGAGTGCCGCAGTGGTGGAGAGGCCGTATTTTGAGTGAGACGTTTAAATCGAGGGTCATGGGTGGATGTAAAAGTTCCCACAGCCACTATTGGAAGAATTGAGAGGAGATTTGATCGGTGTGTTCAAAATCATGAAGCATTTTGATAGAGTAGGTAAAGAGAATCTGTTTCAAGTGCAGGAGGGTTGCTAACCAGAGGACACAGATTTGATGGTTAATTGGCAAAAGAACCAGAGGTGACATGAGACACTTTTTTACACAGCGAGTTGTTGTGATCTGGAATGCGCTGCCTGAAAGGGCGGTGGAAGCAGATTCAACAACAACCACAACAACCTGTATTTTTATAGCGCCTTTAATGCAGTAAAATGTCCCAAGGTGCTGCGCAGGAGTATTTTAGCAATGTTCAAAAGGGATTTGGGTTCAATACTTGAAGGGAAAACATTTTACGGCGTCACCGGTCCGGGGACTAATCGCACAGCTCTTTCAGAGATCCGGCACAGGCATAATGGACAGAATGGCCTCCTGCTGTGCTGTAAGATTCTACAGTGAACTACATTTCAAAAAGTACTATTTTTCTCTGGAAAAGAGAGTGCTGAGGTATGATCTGATAGAGGTCTTTAAAATTATGATGAAGGGGTTCGATTGGGTAGACTTGTGGGGGTGTCGAAATCTAGGGGCCATGAATATAAGATCGTCACTAATAAATCCAATAATAATCAACTTTATTGTCATTGTTAGTGCACAAGTGCAGTACAACGAAACGTAGGCTTGCGGATCCCGAGAGTGTACATTTGGAGACATTTAAACATACAACATTCATTTGGCTTGTAATACATAAACATAATAAAGTGCATTGGCAGATGTGCAGGCTTTAGTGTTTATTTGTGGAGTTCAGTAGGATGACAGCCCTGGGAAAGAAGCTGTTCCTAAATCTGGTCGTTCGGGTGCGAATGCATCTGTAGCATCTCCCAGATGGCAGGAGGGCGAACAGACTGTGGCTGGGGTGGGTAGGGTCTTTGATGATGGACCGTGACCTCCGTAGACAGCGTGAAACTTCTTTACCCAGAGAGTGGCGAGAATGTGGAACTCGCTGCCACAGGGAGTGGTTGAGGCGAATGGCGGAGATACATTTAAGGTCATAGAGTTATACAGAACAGAAAGAGGCCCTTCGGCCCATCGTGTCCGCGCCGGCCATCAAGCCCTGTCTATTCTAATCCCATTTTCCAGCACTTGGTCCGTAGCCTTGTATGCTATGGTGGTTCAAGTGCTCATCTAAATGCTTCTTGAATGTTGTGAGGGTTCCTGCCTCTACCACCCTTTCAGGCAGTGAGTTTCAGATTCCAACCACCCTCTGGGTGAAAAAGTTTTTCCTCAAATCCCCTCCAAACCTCCTGCCCCTTACCTTGAAACTATGCCCCCTGGTTATTGACCCCTCTACTAAGGGGAAAAGTTCCTTTCTATCTACCCTATCTATGCCCCTCATAATTTTGTACACCTCAATCAGGTCCCCCCCCTCAGCCTTCTCTGCTCTAAGGAAAACAACCCCAGCCTGTCCAGTCTCTCTTCATAGCTGAAACGCTCCAGCCCAGGTAACATCCTGGTGAATCTCCTCTGCACCCTCTCCAATGCAATCACATCCCTCCTATAGTGTGGCGACCAGAACTGCACACAGTATTCCAGCTGTGGCCTAACTAGCGTTTTGTACAGCTCCATCATAACCTCCCTGCTCTTGTATTCTATGCCTCGGCTATTGAAGGCAAGTATCCCATATGCCTTTTTAACCACCCTATCTACCTGTCCTGCTGCCTTCAGGGATCTATGTACATGCACACCAAGGTTCCTCTAGATGGTGTAGCTAGATAAATGCAAGGAATAGAAGGATGTGTTGATAGGGTGAGATGACGAGGGGTGGGAGGAGGTTCGTGTGGAGCATGAACACTGGCACGGCCCAGTTGGGCCATACGGCCTGTTTCTGTGCTGTACATTCTATACAATAATTGGTTATAAAGCTCTATTGGGACGCCCTGAGGTGATGCTATGCAGAGTATAACTGCAAGTCTTTCTTTGTTTTTAAGGGTCAGCGGCTGGTTGCCTGGCCACAGTCGGGAAGCAAAGTGACTAGGCTGTGATCGATCGACTTTGTGCTGGGTAAGTCAGGGCATTAAGGGTTACGGAACCAAGGTGGGTCGGTGGGAGTTGAGGTACAGATCAACCACGATCGTATTGAATGGCAGAACGGGCTTGAGGGGCTGAATGGCCTCCTCGTGTCCCTGTGAGGTGGGCAGAATGGCCTCCTCTTGTCCCTGTGAGAGGGGCTGAATGGCCTCCTCCTGTCCCTATGAGATAGGCTCAATGGCCTCCTCCTGCCCCAATGAGAGGGGCTGAATGGCCTCCTCCTGCCCCTATGAGGTGGGAAGAATGGCCTCCCCCTGTCCCTATGAATGAGACTGATTGGCCTCCTCCTGTCCCTATGAAGGAGACTGATTGGCCTCCTCCTGTTCCTCTGAGTGAGACTGATTGGACTCCTCCTGTCCCTCTGAGTGAGCCCCTCGAGCCCGCTCCGCCATTCAGTGCGATCATGGCTGATCATCCAACTTCAGTACCCGGTCCCTGCTTTCTCCCCATACCCCTTGATCCCTTTAACCTTAAGAAATATATCTAACTCCTTCTTCAATATATTTAATGAATTGGCCTCAACTGTCTTCTATGGTAGAGAATCCCACAGGTTCAGCACTCTTTGGGTGAAGAAATTCCTCCTCATCTCTGTCCTAAATGGCTTACCCCGTATCCTTAGACTGTGACCCCTGGTTCTGGACTCCCCAACCATCGGGAACATCCTTCCTGCATCTAGTCCCTCTAGCCCTGTTAGAATTTTATAAGTTTCAATGAGATCCCCTCTCATTCTTCTAAACTCCAGCGAGTACAAGCCCAGTCGACCCAATCTCTCCTCATACGTCATTCCTGCCATCCCAGGTATCAGCCTGGTGAATCTTCGCTGAACTCCCTCCATGGCAAGAACATCCTTCCTCAGATAAGGCGACCAAAACTGCACACAATACTCAAGATGTGGTCTCACCAAGGCCCTGTACAACTGCAGCAAGACATCCTTGTTCCTGTACTCGAATCCTCTTGCTACGAAGGCCAACATACCATTTCCGCCTGCTGCACCTGCATGCTTACCTTCAGCGACTGGTGCACAAGGACACCCAGGTCTCGTTGCACTTCCCCTTCTCCCAATCTAGTGCCATTCAGATAATAATCTGCCTTCCTGTTTTTGACACCAAAGTGGATAACCTCGCATTTATACACGTTATATTGCATCTGCCATGCTTCTGCCCAATCACCCAACCTGTCCAAATCATCCTGGAGTTTCTTGGCATCCTCCTCACAGCAAACACGCCCACCCAGCTTTGTGTCGTCTGCAAACTTGGAGATATTACGTCTAGTTCCCTCGTCTAGATCATTAATATATATTGTGAATAGCTGGGGTCGAAGGACCGATCCCTGCGGTACCCCACTAGTTACTGCCTGCCACTCGGAAAAAGACCAGTTTATTCCAACTCTTTGCTTTCTGTCTGCCAACCAGTTCTCTATCCAAGTCAATACCTTGCCCCCAATCCCATGTGCCTTAACTTTACACGCTAATCTCTTATGCGGGACCTTATTGAAAGCCTTTTGAAAGTCCAAATACACCACATCCACTGGTTCTCCCCCATCTATTTTACCAGTTACATCCTCAAAAAATTCCAGTAGATTAGTCAAGCACGATTTACCTTTTGTAAATCCATGTTGACTTTGTCCGATCCTGTCACTGTTTTCCAATTGCTCTGCTATTACATCTTTTATAATGGACTCTTAGCATTTTCCCCACTACTGATGTCAGACTTACTGGTCTGTAATTCCCCGTTTTCCCTCTACCACCTTTTTTGAATAGTGGGGTAACATTAGCTACCCTCCAATCCATGGGTACTGTTCCAGATTCCATCGAATGTTGGAAGATGATCAGCAATACATCTACTATTTCTAGGGCCACTTCCTTAAGTACCCTAGGATGTAGATTATCAGGCCCTGGGGATTTATCGGCTTTCAATCCCATCAATTTCCCTAACACCATTTCCCTACAAATACTGATTTCTTTCAGTTCCTCCCTTTCATCAGAC
This sequence comes from Somniosus microcephalus, assembly GCF_052327205.1. Taxonomy (NCBI): domain Eukaryota; kingdom Metazoa; phylum Chordata; class Chondrichthyes; order Squaliformes; family Somniosidae; genus Somniosus; species Somniosus microcephalus. The sequence goes on along the minus strand of NC_140990.1, from coordinate 139,850 downwards.
CCTATATTCCCCGACATCTCTGGGAGGTTATTTGTGTCCTTTGTGAAGACATAACCAAAATATGTATTTAATTGGGATGCCATTTCTTTGTTCCCCATTATAAATTCCCCTGATTCTGACTGCAAGGGACCTACGCTTGACTTCACCAATCTTTTTCTCTTTATTGCATCTTGACCGAACAGTAATGAATAGAGGAGACGGAATGTACCTTTTACTATTTACTGAATAAATGGGTGGACATTACAGCACATTGTCTGCATGGCAGAACCGGAAACTGAAAGTGAAAGACAAAGTAAAACCGAGCCCCCCAGCACCCCCTTCAGGTAACACCCGGGAACTGGGACAAACTTAATTGAAGCAAAACTCAAAACACAACACTCCTTTCCCCCAGATAAAACCCCTTAGTCCTCCAGGCGTCTGGGACGGAATCTAACCCGACTTGAGCGCTGCTGGACAGGCATAGTCAGGGTGCCACTGCCAGCCGCAGGAAAACCTTCCTCCGTGGCTGATGACTCCGTGACACCTTCTGTCGATGTGGCTTCCGTCGTTGTTGCAAGAAGCAGGCCGTCACTGCCTGGCAGAGGTGGCAGAGACAATGGCCTAGCCTGTGACGTCCCTGTTACTCTCACCGGAGTACGACCCCGTAACTGGTCTACGTGGCGTCTGTGTAGCTGGCCATCAGGTGTACGGACGCTGTACGACGGGGACCCGTGGCCTGCTCCACCATGGCAGGCATCCATTTGTCTCCTCCTGCATAGCAACGGGCAAACACAGTCTCTGACGGCTCGAACTGCCTGGCGGTGTCCTGGTACTTCTTAGCCAGCTCTTCTTGCTTTGTGTGCATCTCATCCCTGCAGTCCGGGTGTAGCTGGTCCAGTGCAGTCGCCAGCCGGCGACCCATCAGCATCTCGGCAGGACTCTTCCCCATTGCTGAGTTTGGCTGACGTGAAGGCTGCACCATTGTCCGAAACCAGCACGTTGGGGACCCCATGTGTGGCAAACAGCAAACGCAACGCGTTGATCACTGCACTGGATGTCATGGAGCTCATGATAGCCACCTCCAGCCATTTCGAATGAGAATCCACCACTATCAAAAGGACCTTCCCCTGAAATGGCCCTGCAAAGTCAATGTGGAGTCTTGACCATTTACGAGTGGTCCACTCCCAGAGGTGAAGGGGAGCCTTGGATGGGCTATGGCGAGTCAGCTGACATGTCTCACAGCTCTTTACCACCTCCTCCACGTCTCGGTCCAACCCCGGCCACCAGACGTAGCTTCTCGCCAACGCCTTCATGTGCACAATCCCAGGGTGTGAGTCATGCAGCATTTTCAGCACCTCCTCTTGCGGTGGCAGGAACCCCAGAGCACGCAGTTCTTGTGTGCAGACATTTCATGGCACCTCTGAACGAAGGGCTTGAAATGCTCCTCCTGGACCTCGGAGGGCCAGCCATGCAGCAGCCAGCGTAGCACCCGTGATAAGACTGGATCTTTCTGTGTGAGGCTGCCAATCCGCTGGGCATGGAGTGGGGCCTCCGGAACCTCCTCCAGTAGCAGCACCTCCAGGGGTGGTGGCGTCTCAGCCATCGGCCGGTTCAAAGGCAAGCGACTCAGAGCATCAGCATTAGCCAGCATCTTCCCAGGCCTGTAGCAAAGTTCATAACTGTAGGCCCCCAACATCAGACTCCACCGAAGCATACGCGGTGATATGATCTGGGGCATGGGCTTGGAGTGATGCAGGAGCCCCAAGAGTGGCTTGTGGTCTGTGTAGATGACGAACTGTCTCCCTAACAGGTACTGGCTGAACTTCTTTACCCCAAATATGATGGCTAGGGCCTCCTTGTCAATCTGGGCGTAATTACGTTCTGTTGTTGAGAGTGTTCTTGAGGCAAAACTGATCGGCGCTTCCCGGCCATCTGGCTCTATGTGACCCAACAGAGCTCCCAGCCCGTATGGTGAGGCATCACACACCAACACCAATAGCTTGTTTTCATCATAGTGTGCCAGAACCTTATCTGCTTGTAGCAGTTCCTTTGCCTGTCTGTAGGCTGTTTCATGAGCTGAGGTCCAGTTCCACACTGTTGCTTGGTCTAACAGCCTGTGCAGTGGCTCTAAGATTGTGGCTTTGCCCTTGAGAAAACAACTGTAGAAGTTTAACAGTCCGAGGAATGCCTGCAGTTCGGTCTTGTTCTTGGGGGTGGGAGTGCTCCTGATAGCCTCCACCTTCTCCGTAGTCGGATGCACACCGTCTTTGTCCACTCGGAATCCCAAGAACTCCACCCCATTGGCAGCGAACACACATTTCTCCTTCTGAAGGCGTAGTCCTACCTCAGCCAACCGGCGTAGTACTTCCTGCAGCCGCTCATCATGGGCTTCCTGTGTCTTGCCTGTAGTCAGTATGTCATCCAAGTAAAGCTGAACTCCCGGAACACCAGCCAACAGGGTGTCCATGAACCTCTGAAAGATTGCCACAGCCGTAGACACCCCAAACTGCAGCCTTGTGGCTCGGAAAAGTCCTCTGTGGGTGTTGATTGTCAACAGCTCGGCTGACTCTTCATCCAGGACCAGTTGCTGGTATGCTTGCTTGAGATCCAGCTTGGTGAACAGAGTGCCTCCAGCCAGTGTTGAAAACAGCTCTGTAACTGTTGGTAAGGGATACACATCTGGTAACACAGCAGTATTAACCGTACATCTGTAATCTCCACAGATTCGCAGCCCCCCATCCTTCTTTGCAATGGGCACGATAGGGGTGGCCCAACGGGAGTTCTTCACTGGCAAGAGAACCCCTTGGTTCACCAGCTTATCCAGGGCCTCATCCACCTTCTTGCGCAACGCAAAAGGAACTGGTCGCGCCTTGAAGAACTTAGGCGCTACCCCTGGGTCCACTTCGATTGAGACTGGCGGTCCCCGACAGGCCCCGAACTCACCAAAAACCTCTTCATAGTTCTCCAACATAGGCATTATGGGCTGTCGCTGTACCGTGTGTACTTCTGTCACTTCAATACCGAGGGGCTCAAACCAATCTCTGCCCAGCAGGCTTGTGCCCTGTCCCGCCACCACATAAAGTGAAAGTGTGTCCTTGACTGCCTGATACTTAACTTCCACATGAATCATACCCAGCACCTGGAGTTGAGCTTGGGACCACTGCCGTAGCACGCCACTGACCTGAGCCATCGCCGGGGGGGGTCACTTGGCCACAGCCTATTGTAAGTCTCTTCACTTCTCAACGAACACGCTGAGCCTGAATCCACCTCCATGCAGAGTGGTGCCCCATTCATGATCACATTTGCCATGTATCCCCACCGTCTGTGGGGTAGCTGCTCAGCTTCCGTGGTATACACTGTGTACTCATCGTTGTCCTCCAGTGTCAGGGTGTGTGTCTGCGATGCTTGTGTTGGCTCTGCTGCAGCAGCCTGAGCTTTCTTCATGCAGACACGAGCTATGTGTCCTCTTTTCTTACAGAAATGACATACCGCTGACACAAATTTGCATGTAGTGGAACCATGGAGAGCCCCACAGCGGAAACATTTTCTTCCTGTCTCTTTAGTTGCCTCCATGTCTCTCGCAGCAGCAGTTGCGTGTGTGGTCTTGTGCACCTCCTCGGCGGCCTGAGATGGTGCTGCCTCTGTACGGAGCATACGTGTGTTCATCGATGCAGCCTCTGCTGCTAAAGCCTTCTCCTCGGCCAGCTGGAACGTCAGGGCCTTCTCCGCTAACAGCTGTATCTGCAATGCCGAGTCCAGCACTCCACACACAATCCGATCACAGAGCATATTGTCTAACTGGTCACCAAAATTACAATGTAATGAGCGTTTCCTCAACTCAGCAATGTAACTTGAAATAGATTGTCCAGGCTGTTGTTTACAACTGTGAAAATGGAAACGCTGCACAATCTCTGAGGGTTTTGGGTTAAAATGTTTCTGCAGCTTCTCAATCAAATCAGCATAATCCACCTCACTAGGTTTGCGAGGAGCCACCAATGAATGCAGGACGGAGTAATTAGCAGCTCCGCATACACTTAGCAACACTGAGCGCTTCTCTTCTTTGTCAATATTATTGGCCTCAAAGAAACACCCCAGTCTTTCTGCGTATTCCTCCCATGAACTGTCCTTATCACCAGAGAACTCTTCAATACGTCCCAAGGTCGTCATAGTTTTAATGTGCACTGTCCCTTTAAGATCCACGGACTTTAAAAAAAAAAAAAATCTTTTTCTCCTCCGGCCAGAGTTACGGTAGCTACACTCACGGTAGTTGCCTGGCCCGCACAATACTCTGTCCGCCGTCTACGTCGCAGCTAGCCAACTATCAAAATGCCGTTGATGTTGCTAGCTGAGTGGCCCGCTCGTCGCAATTTCCAATATCACGGCTGTAGGTTCGCATGTCTATCTCCGTCCTTCTAGAGAGTTCAACAGCCGCCTCGTCGCCAGTATTGCATCTTGATCGAACAGTAATGAATAGAGGAGACGGAATGTACCTTTCACTATTTACTGAGTAAATGGGTGGACATTACAGCACATTGTCTGCATGGCAGAACCGGAAACTGAAAGTGAAAGGCAAAGTAAAACCGAGCCCCCCAGCATCCCCTTCAGGTAACACCCAGGAACTGGGACAAACTTAATTGAAGCAAAACTCAAAACACAACACTCTTCACATATTTATAAAAGCTTTTACAGTCAGTTTTTATGTTCCCTGAAAGCTTACTCTCATACTCTATTTTCCCCTTCTTAATTAATCCTTCTGTCCTCCGTTGTTGAATCCTAAACTGCTCCCAATCCTCAGGTTTACTGCTTTTTCTGGCCAATTTATATGTCCTCTCCTTGGATCTTATGCTATCCCTAATTTCCCTTGTTAGCCATGGCTGAGTCACCATTTTTGTTTTATTTTTATGCCAAACTGGGATGAACAAATTCTGTAGTACATCCATGTGGTCTTTGAATGTTTGCCATTGCCTATCCACCGTCAACCCTTTGAGTGACATTCCCCAATCAATCCTACCCAACTCGCGCCTCATACCATCGAATGGCCTCCTCCTGTCCCTGTGAGATAGGCTGAATGGCCTCCTCCTGTCCCTATGAGATAGGCTGAAAGGCCTCATCCTGTCCCTGCGACAAGGGCTGAATGGCCTCCTGTCCCTGCGACAAGGGCTGAATGGCCTCCTGTCCCTGTGAGAGGGGCTGAATGGCCTCCTCCTGTCCCTGTGAGTGGGGCTGAATGGCCTCCTCCTGTCCCAGTGAGGGGCTGAATGGCCTCCTGTCCCCGTGAGTGGGGCTGAATGGCCTCCTCCTGACCGTGTGAGATAGGCTGAATGGCCTCCTCCTGTCCCTGTGAGTGGGGCTGAATGGCCTCCTCCTGACCCTGTGAGATAAGCTGAATGGCCTCCTCCTGTCCCTGTGAGATAGGCTGAATGGCCTCCTCCTGCCCCTGTGAGGTGGGCTGAATGGCCGCCTCCTGTCCCTGTGAGATAGGCTGAATGGCCTCCTCCTGTCCCTGTGAGTGGGGCTGAATGGCCTCCTCCTGTCCCTGTGAGTGGGGCTGAATGACCTCCTCCTGTCCCTGTGAGAGGGGCTGAATGGCCTCCTGCCCCTACGAGAGATGCTGAATGGCCTCCTCTCTCTACGAGAGGTGCTGAATGTTTGCAGACGACACAAAGCTGGGTTGGCGTGTGTGCTGTGAGGAGGATGCAGAGAAACTCCAGTATGATTTGGACAGGTTGGGTGATTGGGCAGAAACATGGCAGATGCAATGTAACGTGGATAAATGTGAGGTTATCCACTTTGGTGGCAAAAACAGGAAGGCAGATTATTATCTGAACGGCAGTAGATTGGGAGAAGGGGAAGTGCAACGAGACCTGGGTGTTCTTGTGCACCAGTCGCTGAAGGTAAGCATGCAGGTGCAGCAGGCAGTTAAGAAGGCAAATGGTATGTTGGCCTTCGTAGTGAGAGGGTTTGAGTACAGGAACAAGAATGTCTTGCTGCAGTTGTACAGGGCCTTGGTGAGACCGCACCTTGAGTATTGTGTGCAGTTTTGGTCGCCTTATCTGAGGAAGGACGTTCTTGCCATGGAGGGAGTGCAGCGAAGATTCACCAGGCTGATACCTGGGATGGCAGGAATGACGTATGAGGAGAGATTGGGTCGATTGGGCTTGTACTCGCTGGAGTTTAGAAGAATGAGAGGGGATCTCATCGAAACTTATAAAATTCTGCCAGGACTGGACAGGCTGGATGCAGGAAGGATGTTCCCGATGGCGGGGAGTCCAGAACCAGGGGTCACAGTCTAAGGATAAGGGGTAAGCCATTTAGGACAGAGATGAGGAAGAATTTCTCCACTCAGAGAGTGGTGAACCTGTGGAATTCTCTACCACAGAAGGCAGTAGAGGCAAATTCATTAAATATATTCAAGAAGGAGTTGGATGTATTTCTTGAGGGCTAAAGGGATCAAGGGATATGGGGAGAATGCAGGGACAGGGTACTGAATTTGGATGATCAGCCATGATCTCATTGAATGGCGGAGCAGGCTCGAAGGGCCGAATGGCCTACTCCTGCTCCTATCTTCTATGTTTCTATGAATGGCCTCCTGTCCCTCCTATAACTAAACGTCGGTTCCTTGTCTTTGCAGGGGGCCCGGGGCTGGGCGAGTGTCGGATGGAGAAGCTGGTGGGGCCGGATGTGGTGATGGTGACGGTGGGAGGCGGAGGAGGAGGCGCCCCGGGGGCCGGGCCTGGCTCGGGCGCCAAGCGGCGGAAGTACTACTGCACCTACAACGACAACTGGTGCGCCCAGCACCCCGAGTACCGGCCCTGGCTGCGCAAGGTGGACGCTTCGACGGCCCAGTGCCTGCTCTGCCGCCAGGCCTTCTCCATCAAGTACGAGGGGCGGCGGGCCATCAGCGGGCACGCCGGCTGCAGCCGCCACAAGGAGGCGGTGAGGAACCGGGGGCGCCCCCCTCCGCCGGACCCCCCACCTCCACCTCCTCCTCCGCGGCAGGGCGAGGCCCAGGAGGACCAGGCCACCGCGGCGGAGCTGGCCGAGATCTACCGGGGCGTGACCCACCACCTCAGCTACTCCAGCCTGGACTGCAGCAACCAGCTGCTGCTGCGGAGGAGCTCGGAGCCCCAGGAGGCCTCCCCCTCCTCCTCCTCCTCCTGCTCCTCCTCCCGGCCGGTGTCTTGCGGCCGCACCAAGGCGGCCAGCCTGACCGAGAACGTGCTGGCCCCCCGGGCGCGGGAGCTGCTGGTCGGGGAGCTGCGGCAGGCCGGCTATTTCTCCCTGGCCACCGACGCCTCCAACCGGGGCGGCCGCAACTACTTCCCGCTGGCCGTGCGCTACTTCGACCGAGCCCGGGGCCTGGGGCATGGCCTGCTGGACTGTTACCGCGGGGAGGAGGAGGACGTGGGGGTCGGGGAGGAGGAGGGGGCGGACCGGGCAGGCCAGGCCATCGCCTCGCGCCTGTCCGGCATCCTGCGGGCCAACCGGCTGGACGCGGGCTGCGTCTCGGCCTACATCGCCGACGTGGCCCCGGCGGACGTGGCCAAGCACGGGGCGGCCTGCCGCCGGCTGCGGGCGCTGCACGGCTCCCTGCTGCAGGTCAGCTGCCGCTGCCGGCTGCTGCACGACTGCGTGCGCCGGGGGCTGAAGGCGCTGAGCTTCGACGTGGAGTGGCTGGTGCTGAAGGTCTGTGGCGAGCTGTCCGCCGCCTCCGCCTCGGCCGCCTGCAGCGCCGAGCGCACCCCGCCCGCCCTGCGCGGCTTCTTCGCCTTCCTGGAGCTGGAGTACAAGGAGCTGTTGCGCCGGGCGCCGGTGCGCTGGCTCTCGCTGCTGCCGGCCCTGGGCCAGGTGGTGCAGGGCTGGGCCGCGCTCCAGGCCCACTTCCTGGCGGCCGGCGAGGAGGACTGCGCCGGCGTGGTGTGGCAGGCCTTCGGCCGGCGGGAGGCCTGGCCCCTCTGCTACGTCCACTTCGCCCACCACCTGATGGGGGCCTTCCACCAGGCCCTGGCGAAGCTGGAGCGCCCGGAAGCCACCTGCACCGAGCTGGACCGGGTGCTGGGCGCCCTGCTGGCCAAGCTGCAGCGGCGGAGGGAGGACCGCTTCTACGGGCAGTCGGCCCAGGCCCTGCTGCCCACCCTGCCGCCCGACGAGCGGCGCCGCTTCGAGGAGGAGGCGGGCGCGGCCCTCGCCCGCTGCGTCGACTTCCTGCGGCAGCGCTACGACTTTGAGGCGTCGGTCTACAAGCAGATGGCGGCGCTGTCGCTGGACCGGGAGGTGAGGTGGGCCGAGGTGGAGACGCTCGCCCGGGGCCTGGGCCTGGACCTGGACCTGGACAAGCTCTACGACGACTACTGCGCCCTGCACCGGGTGCGGGCCCAGGCCGTCGCCCAGGAGCAGCGGGTGGACCAGCGCTGGGTGGCGGTCTTCAAGCAGCTGCCCGCCGACGAGAGCAGCCAGCTCTTCCAGCTGGTCTCCTTCGTTCTCTCCATCCCTGTCTCCAACGGCTACTGCGAGCGGGTCTTCCGGCTCATGACCCAGCTCTGGAGCAAGGAGCGCAACCGGCTGAGCGAGGGGCTGGTCAAGGCCGAGCTGCAGGTGCAGCTGAACTTCAGCATGTCCTGCGCTGACTTCTACGAGTATGTCAGGAACTCGCCAGAGCTCCTGAAAGCGGCCCGCAGCCAACTGAAGTACCGCTTCAAGAAGAAAGGAGTCACGATCAAAGATCCCCCCCAACAGCAGGGGACCCAGGCTCTCTAAAAAGGTAACGAAAAACATTTCCTCAGTCTCCCTATTTGACACTATCGGAAGGAGGAGGGTGCGGGCGGGGGCCACGGAAAAGACTCGTCTTTCAAAGTTTATCGAAGAGAGACTCGCGAGCGTTTGGAACTCTTAATTGTTTCCGAGACACTTTCCAAGTTACTCTGGAGCGGCTCCACTACTTCTGCTAATTGGTCCATTTTTGCTTCTGTATTATTTTCGGTTTCTTAATAAACTTGACCTTGACAGTTTAGCCAGAACTCGCCGTCTTGTCAGCATGTTGTTTGTTTGCCGGGTTGGGAGAGCTTAGGGGGACTGGAAGGGCGGCCTCTGGTGTCTCCTCATCTCATTTCCCCCTTTACCCTCTACCCCCCACCCCGGTTCTTTTGCCAATTAGCTTCAGTCTGTGTCCTCGGCTGGAGGCCCTCCGTCCCATCGTGTCCGCGCCGGCTCTTTGATAGAGCTGTCCAATTAGTACCCCCCCCCCCCGCCGCCCTTTCCCCGTAGCCTTGCAAAATGTCTCCTTTCAAGTACTTATCCAATTCAAATTGAAGGTTATTATTACAGAGACATAGAGTTATACAGCACAGAAAGAGGCCCTTCGGCCCATCGCGTCCGCGCCGGCCATCAAGCCCTGTCTATTCTAATCCTATTTTCCAGCACTTGGTCCGTAGCCTTGTATGCTATGGCATTTCAAGTGCTCATCTAAATGCATCTTGAATGTTGTGAGGGTTCCTGGCCTTTGTAGCGAGAGGGTTCGAGTACAGGAACAAGGATGTCTTGCTGCAGTTGTACAGGGCCTTGGTGAGACCACACCTTGAGTATTGTGTGCAGTTTTGGTCGCCTTATCTGAGGAAGGATGTTCTTGCCATGGAGAGAGTGCAGCGAAGATTCACCAGACTGATACCTGGGATGTCAGGAATGACGTATGAGGCGAGATTGGGTCGATTGGGCTAATACTTGCTGGAGTTTAGAAGAATGAGAGGGGATCTCATTGAAACTTATAAAATTCTAACAGGACTAGACAGACTAGATGCAGGAAGGATGTTCCCAATGGTCGGGGAGTCCAGAACCAGGGGTCACAGCTTAAAGATAAGGGGTAAGCTATTTAGGACAGAGATGAGGAGGAATTTCTTCACCCAGAGATTGGTGAACCTGTGGAATTCTCTACCACAGAAGGCAGTTGAGGCCAATTAATTAAATATATTCAAGAAGGAGTTGGATATATTTCTTAAGGCTAAAGGGATCAAGGGATATGGGGAGAAGGCAGACAGGGTACTGAATTTGGATGATCAGCCATGATCTCATTGAATGGCGGAGCAGGCTCGAGGGGCCGAATGGCCTACTCCTGCTCCTATCTTCTATGTTTCCCACCCTGTCAGGCAGTAAGTTCCAGATTCCAACCACCCTCTGGGTGAAAATGTTTTTCCTCAAATCCCCTCTAAACCTCCCGCCCCTTACCTTGAATCTATGCCCCCTTGTTATTGACCCCTCTACTAAGGGGAAAAGTTCCTTTCTATCTCCCCTATCTATGCCCCATATAATTTTGTACACCTCAATCAGGTCCCCCCTCCGCCTTCTCTGCTCTAAGGAAAACAACCCCAGCCTGTCCAGTCTCTCTTCATAGCAGAAGCGCTCCAGCCCAGGTAACATCCTGGTGAATCTCCTCTGCACCCTCTCCAATGCAATCACATCCTTCCTATAGCGTGGCGACCAGAACTGCAAACAGTACTCCAGCTGTGGCCTCACCAGCGTTTTGTACAGCTCCATCATAACCTCCCTGCTCTTATATTCTATGCCTCGGCTAATGAAGGCAAGTATCCTATATGCCTTTTAAACCACCTTATCTACCTGCCCTGCTGCCTTCAGGGATTTATTGACTTGTTTCCAGTGCATTCCAGATCATCACGTCTCGCTGCGTGATCAAAATCTTCTCATCTCACCTTTGGTTCTTTTGCCAATTGCCTTAAACCTGTGGCTTAGAATCATAGAAATTTACAGCACAGAAGGAGGCCATTCGGCCCATCTTGTCTGTGCCGGCCGACAAAGAGCTATCCTCCCTAATCCCACTTTCCAGCACTTGGTCCGTAGCCTTGTAGGTTCCGGCACTTCAAGTGCATATCCAAGTACTTTTTAAATGTGATGAGAGTCTCTGCCTCTACCACCCTTTCAGGCAGTGAGTTCCAGACCCCCACCACCCTCTGGGTGAAACAATGTCTCCTCAACTCCCCCTAAACCTCCGACCAATTACTTACAATCTATGCCCCCTGGTTATTGACCCTTCTGCTAAGGGAAATATGTCCTTCCTATCCACTCTATCTAGGCCCCTCATAATTTTATACACCTCAATTAGGTCTCCCCTCAGCCTCCTCTGTTCCAAAGAAAACAACCCCAGCCACCTCGGCTTATAGCTAAAATTCCCCAGCCCAGGCAACATCCTCGTAAATCTCCTCTGCACCCCGCTCCAGTGCAATCACATCCTGTAATGTGGTGACCAGAACGGCACGCAGTATTCTAGCTGTGGCCTAACTAGAGTTTTAACATAGAAACATAGAAGATAGGAGCAGGAGTAGGCCATTCGGCCCCTCGAGCCTGTTCTGCCATTTAATGATCTCATGGCTGATCATCCAAATTCAGTACCCTGTCCCTGCCTTCTCCCCATATCCCTTGATCTCTTTAGCCTTAAGAAATATATCCAACTCCTTGAATATATTTAATGAATTGGCCTCAACTGCCTTCTGTGGTAGAGAATTCCACAGGTTCACCACTCTCTGGGTGAAGAAATTCCTCCTCACCTCAGTCCTAAATGGCTTACCCTTTATCCTTAGACTGTGACCCCTGGTTCTGGACTCCCCGTCATCGGGAACATCCTTCCTGCATCTAGTCTGTCTAGTACTGTTAGAATTTTATAAGTTTCAATGAGATCCCCTCTCATTCTTCTAAACTCCAGCGCATATAAGCCCAATCGACCCAATCTCTCCTCATACGTCATTCCTGCCATCCCAGGTATCAGCCTGGTGAATCTTCGCTGCACTCCCTCCATGGCAAGAACATTCTTCCTCAGTTAAGGTGACCAAAACTGCACACAATACTCAAGATGTGGTCTCACCAAGGCCCTGTACAACTGCAGCAAGACATCCTTGTTCCTGTACTCGAACCCTCTCGCTACGAAGGCCAACATACCATTTGCCTTCTTAACCGCCTGCTGCACCTGCATGCTTACCTTCAGCGACTGGTGCACAAGGACACCCAGGTCTCGTTGCACTTCCCCTTCTCCCAATCTATTGCCATTCATATAATAATCTGCCTTCCTGTTTTTGCCACCAAAGTGGATAACCTCGCATTTATCCACGTTATATTGCATCTGCCATGCATCTGCCCAATCACCCAACCTGTCCAAATCACGCTGTCCTTTGCATACCGACCCTCCTGCCACTGGAAACAGTTCCTCCTTATCTACTCTTATCAAAGCCCTTCATGATTTTGAACACCTCGATTAAATCTCCCCTTTAACCTTCTCTGTTCGAAGGAGAACAATCCCATTTTCTGCTGTCTCTCCACGCCACTGAAGTCCCTCATCTACTGATACCCGCATCCTCTCCAAGATCTTGAAGTCCTTGCTAAAGTGTGCTGCCCGGAATTGGACACAATACTCCAGCTGAGGCCTAATCGGTGTTTGTATAAAGGTTTATCAATAACTTTTGTACTCTATGCCCCTTGTTTATTTATTTTTTATTTGTTCCTGGGATGTGGGCGTTGCTGGCGAGGCTGGCATTTATTGCACGCCCCTAATTGCCCTTTGAGAAGGTGGTGGTGAGCCGCCGCCTTGAACCGCTGCAGTCCGTTTGGTGAAGGTACTCCCACAGTGCTGTTAGGGAGGGAGTTCCAGGATTTTGATCCCGCGACCATGAAGGATCGGCGATATATGTCCAAGTCAGGATGGTGTGTGTGTGACTTGGAGGGGAACTTGGAGGTGATGGTGTTCCCATGTGCCTGCTGCCCTTGTCCTTCTAGGCGGTGGAGGTCGCGGGTTCGGGAGGTGTTGTCGAAGAAAGCCAAGGATCCCATGTGCTTTTTTGACATATTTCTCAACCTATCCTGCCACTTTCAAAGGTTTAGAAACATAGAAGATAGGAGCAGGAGTTGGCCATTCGGCCCCTCGAGCTTGTTCCGCCATTTAATGAGATCATGGCTGCTCATCCAAATTCAGTACCCTGTCCCTGCCTTCTCCCCATATCCCTTGATCCCTTTAGCCTGAAGAAATATATCCATCTCCTTCTTGAATATAGTTAATGAATTGGCCTCCACTGTCTTCTGTGGTAGAGAATTCCACAGGTTCACCACTCACTGGCTGAAGAAATTCCTCCTCATCTCTGTCCTAAATGGCTTACCCCTTATCCTTAGACTGTGACCCCTGGTTCTGGACTCCCCGACCATCGGGAACATCCTTCCTGCATCTAGTCTGTCCAGTCCTGTTAGAATTTTATACGTTTCAATGAGATCCCCTCTCATTCTTCTAAACTCCAGCGAATATAAGCCCAATCGACCCAATCTCTCCTCATACGCCATTTCTGCCATCCTAGGTATCAGTGTGGTGTGCCTGTGAACCCCCCAGGTCTTTCTGTTCCTGCCCCCCCCCCCTTTAAAATTGTACTATTTACTTTATATTTAATTTATCTTGGCCTAGAAATTCATTAAGGCGCTGCCAGCTTTGTGGCCAGTTACCGCCTAAAGAGGGCTTCTGCGCCAAAAATGAGTTTGCGCTGATATTCAGCGCAGCGGTATTGGCGGCGGTAGCCGTTAGCGCTGCGCCGGCACCGATGACGTCATCGGTGTGCGCAGTGCCCCGGTTCCGCCCCGAAACCGGCGCGATCCCCATATTTAGTAGCGGCCGCCTCCTCCGAAGCGGCCGCAAACAGCGACCAGAAAACGGGGCCGTGCTGTAGCCTTAGTGGGGCGCTTTAAAAGGGGAAGGTGCGGCCGGCCGCTTTTTCGGCGGCCGCCTGCCCGCACCTCCTTCCCCGGCCTCCTCCACCCGCCCCCCCCCCCCCGCGGCATTGCCGGCTGCTTTCCGCGAGCCCGGCACTTCTCCGTGGTGCCGGGCTCATTTGACGGCACTCTCCAGCGGCGATCTCCCCGTTGCAGGCAGCTCCCCCTTAAGAGAAGGAGGAGGCCTGCAGTACCGCAGCCTGCCGCTCCGCAGCGGCTGGCGCAGCGGCGCCAAGAGCGCTGAAATTCAGTGTCAGCGCCCCAAGCGGAGGCGGGCACACCCTGGTATAGCGCCCGGTTCCGAATTGGGGCGCAAACACTGAATATCTGACGATCGCTAATGGCTCCCCGCCCAGCGTTAACTTTTGGGCGCGAGCGAGCTGGCCGCCCCAAAGTGATTTTCTAGGCCATTGTGTTTTAAGTTTATTTCATTAAAGTCCTCGGCCTCATACAGAAGCCGGGGCTAGCATCAAGTCTTGTTCGCCCATCATCCCCTGTGCTCGCTGACCTACATTGGCTCCCGGTTAAGCAACGCCTCGATTTTCAAATTCTCATCCTTGTGTTCAAATCCCTCCATGGCCCTCGCCCCTCCTTATCTCTGTAATCTCCTCCAGCCCCACAACCCTCCAAGATAGCTGCATTCCTCTGGCCTCTTGAGCATCCCTGATTATAATCACTCAACTATTGGCAGACGTGCCTTCATCTGGAATTCCCTCCCTAAACCTCTCCGCCTCTCTACCTCTCTCTCCTCATTGAAACTTACAAAATTCTAACAGGACTAGACAGACTAGAGGCAGGAAGGATGTTCCCGATGGCGGGGGAGTCCAGAACCAGGGGTCACAGTCTAAAGATAAGGGGTAGGCCATTTAGGACAGAGATGAGGAGGAATTTCTTCACCCAGAGAGTGGTGAACCTGTGGAACTCTCTACCACAGAAGGCAGTTGAGGCCAATTCATTAAATATATTCAAGAAGGAGTTGGATATATTTCTTAAGGCTAAAGGGATCAAGGGATATGGGGAGAAGGCAGGGATAGGGTACTGAATTTGGATGATCAGCCATGATCTCATTAAATCGCGGAGCAGGCTCGAGGGGTCGAATGGCCTACTCCTGCTCCTATCTTCTATGTTTCTATGCCAAGGCCCTAAGCTCTGGAATTCCCTGCCTAAACCTCTCCGCCTCGCTACCTCTCCTCCTTTAAGACGCTCCTTAAAACCAACCTCTTTGACCAAGCTTTTGGTCATCTGCCTTAATTTCTCCTTACGTGGCTCGGTGTCAAATTTATAACACTCCTGTGGAGCACCTCGGGACGGTTTACTAGGTTAAAGGCGTTCTATAAATATAAATTGTTATTTTTGCCCATAGGAACAGGAGGAGGCCATTCAGCCCCTCGAGCCTGTTCCGCCATTCAATGAGATCATGGCTGATCTGAGACCTAACTCCATATTCCTTAATATCTTTGGTTGACAAAAATCTATCAATATCAGATTTAAATTTAACAATTGATCCAGCATCAATTGCCGTTTGCGGAAGAGAGTTCCAAACTTCTACCACCCTTTGGCCTAGAAATTCAGTTGCGTTTGCGCCCACTTAGGGGCGAAAGAGTGGGTTGCGCCGGAAGTTTTTTAGTGTCCGAAATTAAGTTGGGCCTGATATGCCTATCAATTAGTCCAATAAAAGGCGACGAGTTAAGAACGTAACTGAAGGTTTTTATTGGCTAAATAACAGAGCCCACCCTCGTGGGTGATCCGATCCAACAGGGAGGAATACTAGCCAGTCAGCTACCTTTATACCTGGGCAGGTAATGGGCGGAGTCGGAGGTGGTCAGCCCAGGTATAACAGTGCGACAAGAGGCGACCTCGTGTAGTGATGTTACAGTGAGAACAGTGAGAACAATATACAGTGATAACTATAACAGTGGTTTACCACATTCACCCCTTGTTTAGATTAGAGTCCGGCGGGGTGAAGTGTATTACCAGCTCTGGTATGTCAGTCTGTCCGGAGGCTTCGTTAGCCTCTCCGATCGTCGCAGCGGCGGTGTTACATTATCCGGTGTTAAAGCTGGTGTCTGCGTAGTCGGCAAAGGCTCGTGGGGTTCCGGCATGCCGTCTACCTCGGCTGGACTCGGGGGGTTGGGAGGGGGGGGTGAGGGTGCGAGGTCTCGTAAGGAGACAGTGTCCTCCCGTCCGTCTGGGTAAGCCACATAGGCGTACTGGGGGTTGGCGTGCAGGAGGTTCACCTTCTCGACCAGGGGGTCCGTTTTATGGGCCCTCACGTGCTTTCGCAGCAAGACGGGTCCCGGAGAGGTCAGCCAGGTTGGTAGGGTGGTTCCCGTAGTCGACTTCCTGGGGAAGACAAACATTCGGGCATGGGGGGTGGTGTTAATGGCAGTGCAAAGTAGTGACCGGATGGAGTGCAGCGCAATCGGGAGGACCTCTTGCCAGCGGGAGGTTGGGAGGCCCTTAGACTTTAAGGCTAAGAGGGTGGCCTTCCATACCGTCGCGTTCTCTCTTTCCACCTGGCCGTTCCCTCGGGGGTTGTAGCTGGTGGTCCTGCTTGCTGCAATACCCCTCTCCAATAGGAACTGACGGAGTTCCTCGCTCATGAAGGAGGCGCCCCGGTCACTATGTATATAGTTCGGGAACCCGAACAAGGCGAAGAGTTTGTTCAGGCATTTAATGACCGTGTTACTGGTCATGTCTGGGCAGGGGAAGGCAAAGGGGAAACGGGAGTACTCATCAACGATGTTGAGGAAGTACACATTACGGTCGGATGACGGTAGGGGCCCCTTGAAGTCGATGCTCAGACGCTCGAAGGGGCGGGTGGCCTTGATCAGGCTTGCTCTGTCCGGCTTATAGAAGTGCGGTTTGCACTCAGCACAGATCTGGCAGTTCCTGGTCATGGTCCTGACCTCCTCGATGGAGTATGGCAGGTTGCGGGCCTTAATGAAATGGTAGAGTCTGGTGACTCCGGGGTGGCAGAGGTCATTGTGGAGGGTCTGAAGTCTATCACTTTGCGCGCTGGCGCATGTAATGCGTGAAAGAGCATCAGGGGGGTCGTTCAGTTTACCGGGCCGGTACAAGATCTCATAATCATAGGTGGAAAGCTCGATTCTCCACCTCAAGATTTTGTCGTTCTTGATCTTGCCCCTCAGCTTGTTATTAAACATGAAGGCAACCGAGCGTTGGTCGGTGAGGAGGGTAAATCGTTTGCCTGCCAAGTAGTGCCTCCAGCGCCGTACTGCCTCCACAATTGCCTGGGCTTCCTTCTCGACCGACGAGTGTCGGGTCTCGGGGCCCTGTAGGGTCCTTGAGAAGAAGGCTACCGGCCTACCCTCCTGGTTAAGGGTAGCGGCTAGGGCGAAGTCGGATGCATCGCTCTCCACTTGGAAGGGGATTGACTCATCCACTGCGTGCATTGTGGCCTTGGCTATGTCTCCCTTAATGAGGGAGAAGGCCGCGCACGCCTCTTCCGTGAGGGGGAAGGATGTGGTTTTCAGGAGGGGTCTGGCTTTGTCCGCATAATTGGGTACCCATTGGGCATAGTAGGCGAAAAGCCCCAGGGTTCTCCTAAGTGCTTTTGGACAGTGGGGGAGGGGTAGCTCCATGAGGGGGCGCATTCTTTCGGGGTCGGGGCCGATGACTCCGTTCTCTACTACACAGCCAAGGATGGCAAGGCGCGCTGTGTTAAACACGCATTTCTCCTTATTGTAGGTGAGGTTCAGCCGTTGGGCCGTACGGAGGAATTTCTCCAGATTCACGTCGTGGTCCTGCCGGTCGCGGCCGCAGATGGTGACGTTATCTAGGTAGGGGAATGTGGCCTGCAGTCCGTTCTGGTCAACCATCCGGTCCATCTCCCTTTGGAAGACCGAGACCCCGTTGGTGACACCGAAGGGGACCCTAAGGAAGTGGTATAGGCGCCCATTCGCCTCGAAGGCGGTGTACTGGCGGTCCTCGGGGTGGATAGGGAGTTGGTGGTAGGCCGACTTAAGGTCGATGGTCGAGAATACGCGGTATTGTGCAATCTGATTGACCATGTCAGATATGCGGGGAAGGGGGTATGCGTCCAGCTGGGTGTATCTGTTTATGGTCTGGCTGTAGTCGATGACCAGGCGATTTTTATCGCCGGTCTTAACGACCACGACCTGGGCACGCCAGGGGCTGTTGCTCCCCTCGATGATGCCCTCCTTCAGGAGACGCTGCACCTCAGAGCTAATGAAAGCTCTGTCCCCAGCGCTGTACCGCCTGCTCTTGGTAGCGACGGGTTTGCAGTCGGGGGTGAGGTTAGCGAACAGGGAAGGTGGCGGCACCTTGAGGGTGGATAGGCTGCAGGTGTTACGCGGTGGGCGGTTTAACCTTCGCTGGTTGTCGACTGTGAGTGGGGGGAGGGGTCCACCGTATGCTAGGGTTACACTTTGGAGGTGGGATTGGAAGTCCAGCCCTAGTAGGACGGCAGCGCAGAGCTGGGGGAGGACGAGGAGTTTAAAGTTTTTATACTCTGTACCCTTAACCGACAAGGTCACAGCACAGTAGCCGCTAATGTCCGTGGCGTGGGACCTCGATGCCATCGAGATTCGGTTGCGCGTTGGCAGGACAGGGAGGGAGTAGTGGCTCACCGTGTCTGGGTGGATGAAGCTCTCCGTGCTTCCGCTGTCGAACAGGCAGGTCGTGGCGTGGCCGTTTACTTTGATGTCCATCATCGACTTGGACAGGTGGTGTGGGCGGGCTTGATCCAGAGTGACGGAGGCTAGCGTGTAGGTAAGCGAGTCGTTGTCGTCTGCGGGCGAGGCGGTCGTCGGGTCCGGGGGCCCGGTGGCAGTCGGGCGTGGTGTGTAAAATGGCGTCTCCCACGAGGTAGGACAAAATGGCGGAGAAGATGGCTGCCCCCATAACTCACATGAGGCACTATTGGGGTCGGTTGCCTTGATCAAAGATGGCCGCCCCCATGACTCACGTGTGGGGATACTGGCCTCAGTTGCCGTGAAAGAAGATGGCCGCCCCCACAGTTCGCATGAGGCACTGCTGGCCTCTGAAGATCCGCTCCTGCAGGCCTTAGAGAAGTGGCCTTTCTTCCTGCAGGTTGTGCAGGTAGAGTTCCTGGCTGGGCAGCGCGACCTCGGGTGCTTCTCCTGGCCGCAAAAGAAGCAGCCGGCGGCCCGATCGCGGGTGCCCGATGTCGGAGCCGGTACCGGGGGTGGCGGGCCCGGTCGGGTCCGGGACGCCGACGCTGAGGTAGGTCCCGGGGGCGGCGCTGCGAAGGGTATTGCGGTAGGGGTCGGGCCCGAGTCCCAGGGTCGCGAGCAGTACCTGGAAAACGCCTCCTGGTCCTGATGGGCCACCTCCAGGGAGAGAGCGAGGGCTTCAGCTTTGTCCAGGTCGAGGTCTTTAGCTTCAAGCAGTCTTTGCCGTGAGTAGTCGGACCGTAGGCCTTTCACAAAGGCATCGCGGATATTATCTTCCGTATTTTCAACAGCCGTCACCGCTTTAAAGTCACAGTTCCTGCCGAGTGCTCTTAGCGCCCGTAAAAATTCAGCTACAGACTCTCCTGGCTGTTGCGGGCGGGATCTTAGGAGGTGCCTGGTGTACATGTAATTTACCGGGCTGCGGTACTGCTGTTTCAGTAGGTTGATAGCGGCCTCGTACGTAGTCGTGTCCTGTATGAGTGCGTATACTCTCGGGCTCGCTTGGGCGTTCAGAAGTCTTAGTTTGGATCTCTGCGGGGCGCCGGATTCTTCCAGGTAGGATTCGAAGCAGTCCAGCCAGTGTTTGAAGTTGAGGGCTGCGTTTGGTGCCTGTGGGTTTAGATCCAGGTATGGTGGTTTCAAGGCTTGCAGCCAAGCCGGCTGGTGTGGCCCGTTGTCTGGAGGCTGCTGTTGCTGTGCTGCTGGGTGAGCTCCTTGCTGTTGCTGTTCATTATCAGACATCTTTAAAATTTAGCCAATAAAATTGATATGCCTATCAATTAGTCCAATAAAAGGCGACGAGTTAAGAACGTAACTGAAGGTTTTTATTGGCTAAATAACAGAGCCCACCCTCGTGGGTGATCCGATCCAACAGGGAGGAATACTAGCCAGTCAGCTACCTTTATACCTGGGCAGGTAATGGGCGGAGTCGGAGGTGGTCAGCCCAGGTATAACAGTGCGACAAGAGGCGACCTCGTGTAGTGATGTTACAGTGAGAACAGTGAGAACAATATACAGTGATAACTATAACAGTGGTTTACCACAGGGCCCTAACATCGGCATTAGCCGGTAGCGCTGCGCCGGCACCGATGACATCATCGGTGTGCGCAGCACCCCGGTTCCAACGCGATTCCGTTCCGAGGGCCAAATTCAGTTGCGGCCGCCTCGCCCGCAGCGGCCGCAAACAACGTTTGGAAAACGGGGCCTTGCAGCTCCGAGAGGCCGGCGCATAAAGGTGGAGGGGCGGCCGGCCACTTTCCCGGCGGCCGCATGGCCGCACCTCCCTCCCCGGACTTCTGCACCACCCCCCCGTGGCATTGTTGTCTGACTCCCGCAAGCCCGGCACTTCTCCGTGGTGCCGGGCTCATTTGCCGGGGGAATCCAGCGGCGATCTCACGGCTGCAGGCAGCTCCTCCTTAAGAGAAGGAGGAGGCCTGCAGTACCCCAGCCTGCCGCACCGCATCGGGTGGCGCAGCGGCAGCTGGACGCCTGAAATAGAATTTCATCGCCCCAAGCGAGGCGGCCAAACCCTGCAGTAGCGCCCGCCTCCGTCTTGGCCCGTCGCAACTGAATTTCAGGCGGGCGCTGCGGGAATCCGGGCGAGCGCTAAATTTTGGGCGCTGAAGACCTGGCGGGGCCTTACTGAATTTCTAGGCCTTTGTCTGTAGAAGTGTTTCCTAATTTCACTCCTGAAAGGTCTGGCTCTCATTTTTAGATTATGACCCCTAGTCTAGAATCCCCAAACCAGCAGAAATAGTTTCTCTCTATCTACCCTATCTGTCCCCCACAAAGCTGGGTGGGCGTGTGTGCTGTGAGGAGGATGCCGAGAAACTCCAGGATGATTTGGACAGGTTGGATGATTGGGCAGATGTATGGCAGATGCAATATAACGTGGATAAATGCGAGGTTATCCACTTTGGTGGCAAAAACAGGAAGACAGATTATTAGCTGAACGGAAATAGATTGGGAGAAGGGGCAGTGCAACGAGACCTGGGTGTCCTTGTGCACCAGTCGCTGAAGGTAAGCATGCAGGTGCAGCAGGCGGTTAGGAAGGCAAATGGTATGTTGGCCTTCGTAGCGAGAGGGTTCGAGTACAGGAACAAGGATGTCTTGCTGCAGTTGTACAGGGCCTTGGTGAGACCACACCTTGAGTATTGTGTGCAGTTTTGGTCGCCTTATCTGAGGAAGGATGTCCTTGCCATGGAGGGAGTGCAGCGAAGATTCACCAGACTGATACCTGGGATGGCAGGAATGACGTATGAGGAGAGATTGGGTCGATTGGGCTTGTACTCACTGGAGTTTAGAAGATTGAGAGGGGATCTCATCGAAACTTATAAAATTCTAACAGGACTAGACAGACTAGATGCAGGAAGGATGTTCCCGATGGTTGGGGAGTCCAGAACCAGGGGTCACAGTCTAAGGATAAGGGGTAAGCCATTTAGGACAGAGATGAAGAGGAATTTTTTCACCCAGGGAGTGGTGAACCTGTGGAATTCTCTACCACAGAAGACAGTTGAGGCCAATTCATTAAATATATTCAAGAAGGAGTTGGATATATTTCTCAAGGCTAAAGGGGTATGGGGAGAAAGCACGGACCGGGTACTGAATTTGGATGATCAGCCATGATCGCATTGAATGGCGGAGCAGGCTCGAGGGGCCGAATGGCGTACTCCTGCTCCTATCTTCTATGTTTCTATGTTAATATCTTGAAATCTTCGATCAGATCATCCCTCAACCTTCTAAATTCCAGGGAACAGAACCCTAGTTTGTGTAAAATCTCTCCTGGTAATTTAACCCTTGGAGTCCGGGTATCATTCTGGTAAACCTACGCTGCACTTCCTCCAAGGCCAGTATATCCTTCCTAAGGTGTGGTGCCCAGAACTGCTCCCAGTGCTCCAGGTGTGGCCTAACCAGCGTTTTGTACAGCTGCAGCATAACTTCTACCCCCTTGTACTCTAGTCCTCTCGATATAACGGCCAGCAATCCATTAGCCTTTTGGCTTACTTTCTGTTGACATTTTAGTGATCTTTGCACCTGGATTCCCAAGTCTGCCGAGAACTGTGACTAGATTCCACAGTCTAAGCTTGCGTAATGTACCTAATTTCCCAGGATGCACAAATACCGTTCGCTTAGTTGTACTAATCCAATATTTTCTGCTTATTTGTTTTTCAGAATTATTTCAAGAGAGGCTAGAGTACAAATTCAAAAGTTTTATTCAAGCAGATTGAGTTTTTTTTAAACAGAGACTTTGGGTATGTATGTGTGAGTGTAAAAGAAAAAGTACAGTATTCCCATTGCATAACTTTTTTAACCTTTAGAAAGCGTATTAAGCTGAGAGAGCAAGTCTTGCAATTGTTAGCGTGTTTTCTTTTAACCTTTAGAAAGCATCAGAAGCTGAGAGCGACCGTGTCCGATCTATCCCCCGCACTTCTGCCCTCACCCCTGCTCCTCCCTCCCGGAACCACGATAGGGTTTCCCTTGTCCTCACCTTTCACCCCACCAGCCTTCACATTCAACGGATCAACTTCCGCCACCTCCAACGTGATCCCACCACCAAATGCATCTTCCCCTCACCTCCCCTTTCAGCATTCCGTAGGGAACCGCTCCCTCCGAGACACCCTAGTCCACTCCTCTACCACCCCCAGCACCCCTTCCCCTTCGCCCGGCACCTTCCCATGCAAGCACAGGAGATGCAACACCTGCCCTTATGCCTCCCCTATTCCCACTGTCCAGGGCCCCAAACACCCCTTCCAGGTGAAACAGCGATTTACTTGTACTTCTTGCAATCTAGTATACTGTATTCGCTGCTCACGATGCGGTCTCCTCTACATTGGGGAGACCAAACGCAGATTGGGTGACCGCTTTGCGGAACACCTCCGTTCAGTCCGTAAGGGGGACCCTGAGCTTCCGGTCGCCTGTCATTTTAATTCACCGCTCCATTCCCACTCGGACCTCACCGTACTCGGGCTCTTGCATTGTTCCACGGAAGCTCAGCGTAAGCTCGAGGAACAGCACCTCATCTTCCGATTAGGCACTTTACAGCCTTCCGGACTCAATATCGAGTTCAACAATTTCAGATCATAACCTCGGCCCCTATTACATTTTTACTTATATTTTTTATCCACACCTTTGTTTTGGCCCTTTCCCCCTCCCCCCTTTTTCTCTCTCCCACATGGCAGCTGTTTCCCATTCTGCCAGCGCATTTCACACCTAATCTAGAGCCGTGTTTTGTCTCCACTAATCCTATCACCATCTCGTCTCGTTTTGAATACCTCTTAATGTCTCTTCACTTCTCTTTTGTTCTCTCCCAGCCCCCAAACTGGCCTTTTAATCTGTTTCATTTCCTGTGCTTCTTCAGTCTTGACGAAGGGTTTCGACCTGAAACGTTAACTCTGTCTCTCTCTCCACGGATGTTGCCTGGCCTGCTGAGTTTTTCCAGCGTTTTCTGTTGTTATTTCGGATTTCCAGCATCCGCAGTATTTTGCTATCGTCAGTAGGTCTTGATATGTTAGTCAGTGGGCAGCACTCTCTCTCGTCTCTGAGTCAGAAGGTTGTGGGTTCAAGTCTCACTCCAGAGACTTGAGCACAATAATCTCGGCTGACACTCCCAGTGCAGTGCTGAGGGAGTGCCGCACTGTCGGAGGTGCCGTCTTTCGGATGAGATGTTAAACCGAGGCCCCGTCTGCCCTCTCAGGTGGACATAAAAGATCCCATGGCACTATTTCGAAGAAGAGCAGAGGGAGTTCTCCCTGGGGCCAATATTTATCCCTCAATCAACATCACTAAAACAGATGATCTAGTCATGATCACGTTGCTGTTTGTGGGAGCTTGCTGTGCGCCAGTTGGCTGCCGCGTTTCCTACATTACAACAAGTACTTATCAGGAAACTCTCGTTTAAACGGCACCTAAATATCCGGAATTCTCTATTAACCGGCAAAATTCTCACTCCGAAAACAACACCTCAATAACCGGCAATGTGTCCGAGTCCGAGTCTCCCACGGTGGCCGAGTTAGTCAGTGGGGGTAGTTCTCCAAACTGCCACGACTCGGCTTCTTGCCGCTGTCGGAGGTCAGAATAATAATAATGTGGATAAATGCGAGGTTATCCACTTTGGTGGCAAAAACAGGAAGGCAGATTATTATCTGAACGGCAATAGATTGGGAGAAGGGGCAGTGCAACGAGACCTGGGTGTCCTTGTGCACCAGTCGCTGAAGGTAAGCATGCAGGTGCAGCAGGCGGTTAAGAAGGCAAATGGTATGTTGGCCTTCGTAGCGAGAGGGTTCGAGTACAGGAACAAGGATGTCTTGCTGCAGTTGTACAGGGCCTTGGTGAGACCACACCTTGAGTATTGTGTGCAGTTTTGGGCGCCTTATCTGAGGAAGGATGTTCTTGCCATGGAGGGAGTGCAGCGAAGATTCACCAGACTGATACCTGGGACGGCAGGAATGACGTATGAGGAGAGCTTGGGTCGATTGGGCTTGTACTCGCTGGAGTTTAGAAGAATGAGAGGGGATCTCATTGAAACATTATAAAATTCTAACAGGACTGGACAGACTAGATGCTGGACGGATGTTCCCGATGGTCGGGGAGTCCAGAACCAGGGGTCACAGTCTAAGGATAAGGGGTAAGCCATTTAGGACAGAAATGAGGAGGAATTTCTTCACCCAGAGAGTGGTGAACCTGTGGAATTCTCTACCACAGAAGGCAGTTGAGGCCAATTCATTAAATATATTCAAGAAGGAGTTAGATATATTTCTTAAGGCTAAAGGGATCAAGGGGTATGGGGAGAAAGCAGGGACCGGGTACTGAATTTGGATGATCAGCCATGATCTCATTGAATGGCGGAGCAGGCTCGAGGGGCCGAACGGCCTACTCCTGCGCCTATCTTCTATGTTTCTAAAACGCTTTGAGACGTCCGGTGGTCGTGAAAGGCGCTATATAAATGCAAGTCTTTCTTTTACCAGTGCAGGTCACTGCCTCTCCGCTCCGCAATTGGTTGGAGGACTGCTCCTCCAACTGATTGACGTCTCCTCTCATTGGTCGTCTGCGCACGCCAATCCACGCAGGTTCCATTTAAAGGCGCAGTTTGATAAATTGGAATATATTAAATGAACGGAATTAATAAATATTTCAACTGTAATAATTGTACTTTTAAAACTGACATCAGACGGCGGTGCGCGCCTGCGTATTCCGTGCCTTCGGGACTGCCCCGCCCCCCTCGATGTGACATTGTTACGGAGTATTTACAGCACAGAAACAGGCCATTCGGCCCAACTGGTCCGTGCCGACGTGTATGCTCCACACGAGCCTCCTCCCATCCCTACTTCATTTACTGTATCATCATTGTCGTTTTCCAAAAATCCACAGATTCTAGAACGGTTCCCGTGGATTGGAAGGTAGCAAATGTAACCCCACTATTTAAGAAAGGAGGGAGAGAGAAATCGGGGAACTACAGACCAGTTAGCTTGACATCAGTAGTAGGGAAAATGCTAGAATCTATTGTTAAGGACGTGGTAACAGGGCACTTAGAAAATAATAATAGGATTGGGCAGAGTCAACACGGATTTATTAAGGGGAAATAACAACAGAAAATGCTGGAAAAACTCAGCAGGTCAGGCAACATCCGTGGAGAGAAATTTGAGTTGACGTTTCGGGTCGGACCCTTCTTCAAAACTGGAAAGAAAAGAAACTAGATCGGAGGCAGGGCTGCGATCGGACAAAAGAATAAAAGAAACAAAAGAAGTAAAAGAGATTAGAAGCTAGACGAGATAGTAATAGGCTGGGATTAGGTGTAAAGTGTACTGGCAGGGCAAAAGATAGCTGCCAGGTGTGAGAGAGAAACAAAAGGAAAAGGGGGGGGGGAAAGGAGTGGAACAATTACAAGAGAAAATGAAATGGGGGCCGAGCTTATGATCTGAAATTGTTGAACTCGATATTGAGTCCGGAAGGCTGCAGACTGCCTAATCGGAAGATGAGGTGCTGTTCCTCGAGTTTACGGTTATTAAAGGGAAATCGTGTTTGACAAATCTGTTAGGAGTTTTTTGAGGTTGTAACGAGCAGAATAGATAAGGGGGAACCAGTGGATGTGGTGTATTTGGATTTTCAGAAGGCATTCGATAAGGTGCCCCACAAGAGGTTATTAAACAAAATTAAGGCTCATGGGATTGGGGGAAATATGCTAGCCTGGATTGAGGATTGGTTATCGGACAGAAAACAGAGAGTAGGAATAAACGGGTCATTTTCAGGTTGGCAGGCTGTAACTAGTGGGGTACCGCAAGGATCAGTGCTTGGGCCTCAGCTATTCACAATCTATATCAATGATTTGGATGAGGGGACTAAATGTAATATATCCAAGTTTGCTGATGATACAAAGCTGGGTGGGAATGTAAGTTGTGAGGAGGATGCAAGGAGGCTTCAAGGGGGATATAGACAGGCTAAGTGAGTGGGCAAGAACATGGCAAATGGAATGTAATGTGGAGAAATGTGAAGTTATCCACTTTGGTAGGAAAAATAGAAAATCAGAGTATTTTTTAAATAGAGATTGGGAAATGTTGGTGCTCAGAGGGACGTGGGTGTCCTTGTACACAAATCACTGAAAGTTAACACGCAGGTACAGCAAGCAATTAGGAAAGCAAATGGTATGTTGGCCTTTATTACAAGAGGATTTGAGTATAAGAGTAAAGACGTCTTACTGCAATTATATAGGGCCCTGGTGAGACCACACCTGGAGTATTGTGAACAGTTTTGGTCTCCTTACCTAAGGAAGGATATACTTGCCTCAGAGGGAGTGCAACGAAGGTTCACCAGACTGGTTCCTGGGATGGGGGGATTGTCCTATGAGGAGAGATTGAGTAGACTAGGCCTATATTCTCTAGAGCTTAGAAGAACGAGAGGTGATCTCATTGAAACATACAAAATTCTTACAGGGCTTGACAGGGTCGATGCAGGGAGGATGTTTCCCCCTGGCTGGGGAGTCTAGAACCAGGGGTCACAGTCTCAGAATAAGGGGTCGGCCATTTAGGTCTGAGAGGAGGAGACATTTCTTCACTTAGAAGGCGGTGAATCTTTGGAATTCTCTGCCCCAGAGGGCTGTGGAGGCTCAGTCATTGAGTATATTCAAGACAGAGATCGATAGATTTTTGAATATTAAGGGAATCAAGGGATATGGGGATAGTGCAGGAAAGTGGAGATGAGGTAGAAGATCAGCCATGATCTCATTGAATGGCGGAGCAGGCTCGAGGGGCCAACCGGCCTACTCCTGCTCCTATTTCTTATGTTCTTATCTCCTATTCCTTTCGCCCTCGTCCTCTTATCTCGCTTCCGAGTGCAATGTATTCAAGTTCGCTCACGATACAAAGCTAGGCGGGAAAGTAAGTTGTGAGGAGGATGCAAAGAGGCTGCCATGGGATATAGGCAAGTTAAGTAAGTGGGCAAGAACATAGCTGATGGAACATGATGTGAAGAATTGTGAAGTTATCCACTTTGGTAGGAAAAATGGAAAAGCAAGAGTTTTTTTAAATGGTGAAAGACTGGGAAATGTTGGTGTTCAGAGGGACCTTGTACAGGAATCACATGTAGGTACAGAAAGCAAATGGTATGTTATCCTTTGCAAAAGGATCAGAGTATAAGAGTAAAGAACAATCTTTGTTCCAGTCCTACTCGGGTCCGCTCCCTCACCTCTTTTTCCAATACATTGATGACTGTATCGGTGCCGTTTCCTGCTCTCGCCCCGAACTTGACAATTTCATTCACTTTGCCTCCAATTTCCACCCTTCCCTCACCTTCACATGGTCCATCTCGGACTCTTCCCTTCCCTTCCTCGACTTCTCCGTCTCCATCTCTGGGGATAGGTTATCGACCAATATTCACTACAAGCCCACTGTCTGTCTGGAGTTTGCACATTCTCCCTGTGTCTGCGTGGGTTTCCTCCGGGTGCTCCGGTTTCCTCCCACAGTCCAAAGATGTGCAGGTTAGGTTGATTTGGCTATGATAAATTGACCCTTAGTGTTAGGGGATTAAATACGTGGGGTTACGGGGATAGGGTGGGATATGTGTCGGTGCAGGCTCGATGGGCCAAAATGGCCTCTATCTGCACTGTAGATTCTGTGATTCTGTGATTCTGTGACTCCCACAGCTACCTGGACTACACTTCCTCCCACCCCGCTTCCTGTAAGGACTCTATTCCATTCTCCCAGTTTCTCCGTCTCCGCCGTATCTGCTCCGACGATGCCACCTTCCACACCAGTGCTTCAGACATGTCTTCCTTTTTCTGCAACCGAGGATTCCCCTCTACCGTGGTTGATATTGCCCTCGACCGTGTCAGTTCTATCTCCCGCACTTCTGCCCTCACCCCTGCCCCTCCCTCCCGGAACCACGATAGGGTTCCCCTTGTCCTCACCTTTCACCCCACCAACCTCCACATTCAACGGATCATCCTTCGGCATTTCCGCTACCTCCAAAGTGATCCCACCACCAAACGTATCTTCCCCTCCCCTCCCCTTTCAGCATTCCGCAGGGACCGCTCCCTCCGAGACACCCTAGTCCACTCCTCTATCACCCCAAACAGCCCTTCCCCTTCGCCTGGCACCTTCCCGTGCAAGCGGAGGAGATGTAACACCTGCCCCTATACCTCCCCCCTTCCCACTGCCCAGGGCCCCAAACACCCCTTCCAGGTGAAACAGCGATTTACTTGTACTTCTCGCAATCTAGTATACTGTATTCGCTGCTCACGATGCGGTCTCCTCTACATTGGGGAGACCAAACGCAGATTGGGTGACCGCTTAGCGGAACACCTCCGTTCAGTCCGTAAGGGTGACCCCGAGCTTCCGGTCGCCTGTCATTTTAATTCACCGCTCCATTCCCACTCGGACCTCACCATCCTTGGCCTCTTGTACTGTTCCACGGAAGCTCAACGTAAACTCGAGGAACAGCACCTCATCTTCCGATTAGGCAGTCTGCAGCCTTCCGGACTCAATATCGAGTTCAACAATTTCAGATCATAACCTCGGCCCCTATTTCATTTTTTCTTGTAATTTTTCCACTCCTTTGCCCCCCCCCCTTTCCTTTTGTTTCTCTCTCACACCTGGCAGCTATCTCTTGCCCTGCCAGTACACTACACCTAATCTCAGCCTATTACCATCTCGTCTAGCTTCTAATCTCTTTTACTTCTTTTGTTTCTTTTATTCTTTTGTCCGATCGCAGCCCTGCCTTCAATCTAGTTTCTTTTCTTTCCAGTTTTGAAGAAGGGTTCGACCCGAAACGTCAACTCAAATTTCTCTCCACGGATGTTGCCTGACCTGCTGAGTTTTTCCAGCATTTTCTGTTGTTATTAAAGATGTCTTACTGCAATTATAGCTTCTTCTTCTTAGGCAGTCCCTCGGAACCGAGGATGACTTGCTTCCACATTAAAAATGAGTTCACAGGTGACTGATGAGTCCAATGCGGGACCTACAGTCTCTGTCACAGGTGGGGCAGACGGTGGTTGAAGGGGCGGGTGGGTGGGGTGCTTGGGTTGACGTGCGCTCCTTGCGCTGCCTGCGCTTGGCTTACGCTTGCTCCCGGCGAAGAGACTCGAGGTGTTCGGCGCCTTCCCGGATGCTTCTCCTCCACTTTCTGCGGTCTTGGGCCAGGGATTCCCAGGTGTCGGTTGGGGATGTTGCACTTTTTCAAGGAGGCTTTGAGGGTGTCCTTGAAGCGTTTCCTCTGCCCACCTGGGGCTCTCTTGCCGTGCCGGAGCTCCGAGTAGAGCGCTTGTTTTGGGAGTCTCGTATCGGGCATGCGGACAATGTGACCCGTCCATCGGAGCTGATCGAGCGTGGTCAAAGCTTCGATGCTGGTGATGTTGGCCTGAGCGGGAACACTGACGTTGGTGCGCCTATCCTGCCAATGGATTCGCAGGATCTTGCGGAGGCAGCGTTGGTGGTACCTCTCCAGTGCTTTGAGGTGCCTGATAAGACCACACCTGTAGTATTGTGTACACTTTTGGTCTCCTTACCTAAGGAAGGATATACTTGCCTTAGAGATGGTGCAACGAAGGTTCCCAGACTGGTGGTGAATGGGAGGATTGTCCTATAAGGAGAGATTGAGGAGACTAGGCCTATATTCCCTAGAATTCAGAGAGATTTAGGTGTCGTCATACAGGAAACACAGAGATTTGCATGCAGGTACAGCAAGCAATTAGGGAGGAGCAACACCAACATCCCATAAAAAACGAATTTTAAAAACAAATGGCACGTTAGCCTTTATTACAAAACATAGAAGATAGGAGCAGGAGTCGGCCATTCGGCCCTTCGAGCCTGCTCCGCCATTCAATGAGATCATGGCTGATCATCCAAATTCAGTACCCTGTCCCTGCCTTCTCCCCATATCCCTTGATCCCTTTAGCCTCAAGAAACATATCCAACTCTTTCTTGAATATATTTAATGAACTGGCCTCCACCGCCCTCTGTGGTAGAGAATTCCACAGGTTCACCACTCTCTGGGTGAAGAAATTCCTCCTCATTTCAGTCCTAAATGGCTTACCCCTTATCCTTAGACTATGACCCCTGGTTCTGGACTCCCCGGCCATCAGAAACATCCTTTCTGCATCTAGTCTGTCCAGACCTGACAGAATTTTATAGGTTTCGATGAGATCCCCTCTCAATCTTCTAAACTCCAGTGAGTATAAGCCCAATTGACACAATCTCTCCTCGTACGTCATTCCTGCCATCCCAGGTATCAGCCTGGTGAATCTTCGCTGCACTCCCTCCATGGCAAGAACGTCCTTAGGTAAGGTGACCAAAACCGCACACAATACTCAAGATGTGGTCTCACCAAGGCCCTGTATAACTGCAGGAAGACATCCTTGTTCTTGTACTCGAACCCTCTTGCTACGAAGGCCAACATACCATTTGTCTTCTTAACCACCTGCTGCACCTGCATGCTTACCTACAGTAAGGAAGTCTTACTACAATTGTACAGGGCTTTGGTGAGACCACACCTGGAGTACTGTGCACAGTTTTGGTCTCCTTATCTAAGGAACATAAGAACACAAGAAATAGGAGCAGGATCAGGCTACACAGCCCCTGGGCCCGCTCCGCTACCCACAGGGCCATGACCGATCCAAACCTAGACTCATGTCCAAATTCCTGCCCACTCCCCGTAACCCTTAATTCCCTTTACTTCTAGGAAATTGTCTATTTCTGTTTTAAATTTATGTAATGATGTAGCTTCTACAGCTTTTTGGGGCAGCATATTCCATGGACCTACCACCCTCTGAGTGAAGTAGTTCCTCCTCATCTCAGTTTTGAAAGAGCAGCCCCTTATTCTAAGACTATGCCCCCTAGTTCTAGTTTCACCCATCATCGGGAACATCCTCCCCGCATCCACCCGATCCAACCCCTTCACAATCTTATATGTTTCAATAAGATCGCCTCTCATTCTTCTGAACTCCAATGAGTCCCAATCTACTCAACCTCTCCTCATATGTCCATCCCCGGGATTAACCGAGTGAACCTTCTTTGTACTGACTCGAGAGCAAGTATGTCTTTTCTTAAGTATGGACACCAAAACTGTATGCAGTATTCCAGGTGCGGTCTCACCAATACCTTGTACAACTGAAGCAATACCTCCCTATTTTTATATTCTATCCCCCTAGCAATGAAAGCCAACATTCCATTGGCCTTCTTAATCACTTGCTGCACCTGCATACTAACTTTTTGAGTTTCGTGCACCAGGACCCCCAGATCCCTTTGTACTTCAGTACTTTCCAGTTTCTTGCCATTAAGATAATAACTTGCTCTACGATTTTTCCTGCCAAAGTGCATAACCTCACACTTTCCAGTATTGTATTCCATCTGCCAAATCTCTGCCCATTTACTTAGCCTGTCTATGTCCCCTTGCAGGTTTTTTATGTCCTCCTCACTCACTACTTTCCCTCCCATCTTAGTATCATCTGCAAACTTTGATATGTTACACTCGGTCCCCTCCTCCAAATCGTTAATATAGATTGTAAAGAGTTGGGGACCCAGCACTGACCCGTGTGGAACACCACTAGTTACTGATTGCCAGTCTGAGAATTAACCATTTATCCCAACTCTCTGCTTTCTGTTAGATAGCCAATCCTCTATCCATGCCAGAATATTACCCCCAATCCCGTGATTTTTTATCTTAAGCAATAATCTTTTGTGTGGCACCTTGTCAAATGCCTTTTGGAAGTCTAAATACACTACGTCCATTGGTTCCCTTTTATCCACCCTATATGTTACTTCCTCAAAGAACTCCAGCAAATTTGTCAAACATCACTTCCCCTTCATAAAACCATGCTGACTTTGTCCTATTAAATTATGATTATCCAAATGTCCTGTTACTGTCTCCTTAATAATGGACTCCAACATTTTACCTACCACAGATGTTAGGCTAACAGGTCTATAGTTTCCAGCCTTCTGTCTACTGCCTTGGATATACTTGCTTTGGAGGTGGTGCAACGAAGGTTCACCAGACTGGTTCCTGGGATGAGAGAGTTGTCCTATGAGGAGAGATTGAGCCTGTACTCTCTTAAGTTTAGAAGAATGAGAGGTGATCTCATTGAAACATATAAGATTCTGAGGGGGATTGACAGGGTAGATGGGAGGATATTTCCCCTGGCTGAGGAGTCATAGAGTCATAATGGCACAGAAGGAGGCCATTCGGCCCATCGAGTCCACGCCGGCTCTCTGTAGAGCAATCCAGTCAGTCCCACTCGCCCGCTCTATCCCCGTAGCCCTGCAAGTTTATTTCCCTCAAGTGCCTATCCCGTCTCCCCTTGAAAACATTGAGTGTCTCCGCTTCCACCACTTCCATCGGCAGCGAGTTCCAGGTCCTCACCACTCGCTGCGTAAAAAAGTTTTCCCTCACATCCCCCCTGTATCTCTTGTCCAAAACCTTATGTGTCCCCTAGTCCTTGTACCATCAACTAGTGGGAACAGCCTTTCCCCGTCTAGCCTATCCAAACCCGTCATAATCTTGTACACCTCCATCAAATCACCCCTCAACCTCCTTTGCTCTAATGGAAACAAATCCAGCTTCTCCAACCTGTCCTTGTAGCTAAGATCCCCCATCCCCGGAACCATTCTGGTAAATCTCCTCTGCACCCTCTCAAGGGCCTTCACATCCTTCCTAAAGTGTGGTGACCAGAACTGGACGCAATACTCCAGTTGTGGCCTAACCAGCGCTTTATAAAGGTTCAGCATAACTTCTCTACTTTTGTACTCAATACCTCTATTTATGAAGCCCAAGATCCCATATGCTTTGCTAACCACTCTCTCAATATGTCCTGCCACCTTCAGGGACCTACGCACATTAACTCCCAGGTCCCTCTGTCCCTGCACACACTTTAAAACTGTGCCATTAACTGTTTATTGCCTTTCCCTGTTCCTTCTGCCAAAATGCATCACCTCACACTTCTCTGTATTAAATTCCATCTGCCACTTGTCTGCCCATTCTGCTAGCCTTTCTATGTCCTGTTGCGGTCAATTGGTATCATCCTCACTGTTTGCCACACCCCCAAGTTTGGTGTCGTCGGCAAATTTAGAAATTCTACTCTGTATTCCAATATCCAGGTCATTTAGATATATCAAAAAAAGCAGTGGCCCCAGCACTGACCCTTGGGGAACACCACTGTCTACCATCCTCCAGTCTGAAAAACAGCCATTTACCACAACTCGCTGTTTTCTGTTCTTAAGCCAATTCCTTATCCAAGCTGCCGCTGACCCACCTATTCCATGAGCCTCAATTTTGTTAACCAGCCTTCTATGTGGTACTTTGTCAAACGCCTTCCTAAAATCCATGTAGACAACATCCATTGCATTCCCTTCGTCAAGCCTGCCTGTTACTTCATCAAAAAATTCAATTAGATTAATCAAACACGATCTGCCTTTTACAAATCTGCGTTGGCTCTCCTTAATTAGCTTAAACCTCTCCAAGTGCCCGTTAATTTTTTCCTTGATTATTGTTTCTAAAACTTTACCCACCATTGATGTTAAACTGACCGGCCTGTAGTTACTAGGATTGTCCTTACACCCTTTCTTGAACAATGGTGTCACATTTGCCACTTTCCAATCCTCAGGCACCTCCCCCGCATCTAGGGAAGATTGGAAAATTATGGCAAGCCCTTCCGCTATCTCCTCCCCCAATTCCCTGAGCAACCTGGGATGCAAGCCATCTGGCCCAGGTGACTTATCCACACTAAGTATACCCAGCCTTTCTAGTACATCCTGTCTATCAATTATCACCCCTTCCATTGCTTCTACCTTTTCCACTTCTACCGATATTTTGTCAGCATCCACCTCCTTAGTAAACACCGATACAAAGTACTCATTGAGTATTCTAGCCTTGCCCTGCGCCTCCAAGCATATATCACCTTCTTTGTCCGTAATAGGCCCCACCCCACCTCTTACTATCCGCTTACTGTTTACATGCCGGTAGAAGATTTACATAAGAACATAAGAAGTAGGAGCAGGAGTAGGCCATACGGCCCCTCGGGCCTGCTCCGCCATTCAATAGGATCATGGCTGATCCGAATCTAGACTCACGTCCACTTCCCTGCCCTCTCCCCGTAACCCCTAATTCCCTTATCTGCTAGGAAACTGTCTATCTCCATTTTAAATTTATTTAATGTCGCAGCTTCCACAGCTCTCTGGGGTAGCAAATTCCATAGATTTACTACCCTCTGAGTGAAGAAGTTTCTCCTCATCTCAGTTTTGAAAGGGCAGCCCCTTATTCTTAGATTATGCCCCCTAGTTCTAGTCTCACCCATCAGTGGAAACATCCTCCCCGCATCCACCCGATCAAGCCCCCTCACAATCTTATATGTTTTGATAAGATCGCCTCTCATTCTTCTGAACTCCAATGAGTAGAGTCCCAACCTACTCAACCTTTCCTCATACGTCAACCCCCTCATCTCCGGAATCAACCGAGTGAACCTTCTCTGAACCGCCTCGAGAGCAAGTATATCTTTTCTTAAATATGGAAACCAAAACTGCACGCAGTATTCCAGGTGTGGCCTCACCAATACCCTGTATAACTGCAGCAAGACTTCCCTGTTTTTATACTCCATCCCCCTTGCAATAAAAGCCAAGATTCCATTGGCCTTCCTGATCACCTGCTGCACCTGCATACTAACTTTTTGTGTTTCATGCACCAGGACCCCCAGATCCCCTTGTACTGTAGCACTTTGCAGTTTCTCTCCATTTAGATAATAACTTGCTCTTTGATTTTTTCTGCCAAAGTGCATAACCTCACACTTTCCAACATTATATTGCATCTGCCAAATCTCTGCCCACTCACTTAGCCTGTCTATGTCCTTTTGCAGGTTTTTTATGTCATCCTCACTCATTGCTTTCCCTCCCATCTTTGTATCGTCAGCAAACTTGGATATGTTGCACTCGGTCCCTTCCTCCAAATCGTTAATATAGATTGTAAAGAGTTGGGGTCCCAGCACTGACCCCTGCGGAACACCACTAGTTACTGATTGCCAGCCCGAGAATGAACCATTTATCCCAACTCTTTGTTTTCTGTTAGATAGCCAATCTTCCACCCATGCCAGTATATTACCCCCAATCCTGTGATTTCTTATCTTGATCAGTAATCTTTTGTGTGGAACCTTGTCAAATGCCTTTTGGAAGTCCAAATACACCACATCCACTGGTTCCCCTTTATCCACCTTGTATGTTACATCCTCAAAGAATTCAAGCAAATTCGTCAAACATGACTTCCCCTTCATAAAACCATGCTGACTCTGTCCTATTAAATTATGTTTATCCAAATGCTCTGTTACTGTTTCCTTAATAATGGACTCCAACATTTTGCCAACCACAGATGTTAGGCTAACTGGCCTATAGTTTCCAGCTTTTTGTCTACTTCCCTTCTTAAATAAGGGTGTTACATTAGCAGTTTTCCAATCTGCCGGGACCTTTCCTGAGTCCAGGGAGTTCTAGAAAATAATCACCAATGCATCCACAATCCCTACCGCCACTTCTCTCAAGACCCTAGGATGTAAGCCATCAGGTCCGGGGGATTTATCCGCCTTAAGTCCCATTATTTTACTGAGTACCATCTCCTTCGTGATTTTAATCGTCTTTAGCTCCTCCCTGTTAAGTCTGTGTGTCCCAGTTATGCTTATTATAAATCACTGGACACAGACCACAAGAATAACTTTAACAGGTCACAGAATCACAGAAACCCCACAGTGCAGATAGAGGCCATTTCGGCCCATCGAGCCTGCACCGACACATAGCCCACCCTATCCCCGTAACCCCACGTATTTAATCCCCCTAACACTAAGGGTCAATTTATCGTAGCCAATCAACCTAACCCGCACATCTTTGGACTGTGGGAGGAAACCGGAGGTCAGGGCTGAACTGCCCAGCAAATCCCTACACAACGTTTATATACCGGTGTGGTCACCACCGGTATTACAGTATACAGCAGCCAAGAGAAAGTAGTACATCTCTTAAGGTGGAACAGGTTACATACACCAGAATCCTCCCTTTTTAGCTTAACAGTTATATCCCCATTTAACATAACATAATAACATATAGATATATATATATACAACTTCATGCAAAACAGTTCAAAGATTCAGTCTCTGAGGAGGCCTCCTGATTCGAGTTGGATAACGCCTTTCAGGGGTCTCTGATTCTCGTTGCTGGGGTGACTCATCTAGTTGATCTCTTATGGATTGGACATCATCCTCAGGTACATTCACTTCTGAGGTAGATGCTTCAGGTTCACTAACTTCTTCCACGGTTGTCTCAGCCGTAACCCTGGGTTCGACCCTTGTTCTCGATTCTACCAGTTGGTCAGCATGACGCCGTATTACATTTTCAGCAATATCTACCGTGTACATCAGGGGTCCTTGTCTGGCCCGAATTGTTCCAGATTGCCATTTCTCGTTTTTATAGTCCCGGGCTAACACTGGTTGTCCTATTTCGAAACTCCGAGTGGTCTTGTTATTTATATGCTGGAACTGTTTGTTTTCAACTTCCCTCCGCACATTTGGTTTTAACAAGTCCAACCTGGACCGCAACCTCCTGTTATAGAACATCATGGCAGGACTTTGGTTTGTCACTGCATGAGTGGCGTTTCGATATGCCAGTAGGAATTTGTCCACCTTGTGTTGTAGTGGAATCTGATCTTCGCTCATGGCCTTTATTGCTTTTTTGAACGTTTGTACAAATCTCTCGGCCAACCCGTTTGTAGCCGGATGATATGGGGCAGAGGTATAATGGTTCACCCCATTCTTCTTCATGAATTTCTGGAATTCTTCTGACACGAACTGCGGTCCGTTGTCTGAACATATTTGTTCTGGCAATCCATTTCTTGCAAATATCGTTCTTAGCACTGCGATCGTCTTTTCCGAGGTAGTGGTAGTCATCTTAATCACTTCTGGCCATTTAGAATGTGCGTCCACCGCAATTAAAAACATGGAGTCCATGAATGGACCAGCAAAGTCAATATGTACACGTTGCCATGGGGTTGAAGGCCATTCCCATGGATGCAGCGGTGCAATCGGAGGTGCATTTTGCACTTTTTGGCACCCTGAGCAGCTTTTCGTCAGATCCTCTATCTGTTGGTCGATACCCGGCCACCACACATAAGCCCTAGCAAGGCTTTTCATCTTGACTCCCCCCCAGATGACCTTCATGCAGTTCCTTTTGGACTCTCTCTCTTAACTTAGGAGGAATAATCACCTTTGTTCCATACATCAATGTTCCTTGACAGACGGACAGCTGTTCTCGTCTTGCTGAGAATGCCGGTAACAGTGGATCACCATGTGCTGGCCATCCCTTCACTGTCACTTCGTAGACCCGGGACAGTGTCGGGTCGTTCCTGGTTTCTCTTTCAATACTTGCATTGGTGACTGGTAAACATTCGATGATGGTCGCGTGAAATAACTCAACAGGGTCAACCGTCGGTGCCTCCTCCTCTGCAGGTAGTGGCAGGCGCGACAGCCCATCAGCATTACCATGCTGCTTTGTACAGGTAGACTATCCTTTATCTGAAAACCTCGGGACCAGCCGTGTTTCGGATTTCGGAAGGTGGGTCGGCAGGGGTCGGCGAGGGGTCGTGCGCACGACCCCCCGCGGACCCCCGCCGACGACCCCCCCCCCCCGCGGACCCCTGCCGGCCCCGACCCCCCTGCGGACCCCCGCCGGCCCCGACCCCGACCCCCCCACCGACCCCCGCCGGCGCCGACCCCCCCGCGGACCCCCGCCGACTTACGGTCGGGGTCGGGGGGGGGGGTCGGGGCCGGAGGGGGTCCGCGGGGGGTCGTGCGCACGACTTACGCTGGACTTACGCTGACCGAAAAAACCTTCGGTTTTTAGAGGGTTTCGGTTTTCGGAAGTCCGGATAAAGGGTAGTCTACCTGTACCTTTGAATTCGATCTGATATTGATGTGCCCCTAGGAAAAGGGACCATCTCTGGAGTCTCTGTGCTGTCATCACCGAAACACCCTTCTTAGGGTTAAAAATGGATACCAACGGCTGGTGGTCTGTCAGAAGCGTAAACTTTTGGCCCTGCAGGTAATGATTAAACTTCTTTACTCCCCACACAAGGCTGAGAGCCTCCCTATCTATCTGAGCATAGTTGCGCTCAGCGGAGGTCAATGATCTGCATGCGAACGCAACTGGCCTCTCCAGGCCATTTGGCAACTTGTGTGAGAGTACTGCCCCAATACCATATGGAGAAGCATCACAAGCCAAACGAATAGGCAGCGTTGGGTTGAAGTGAGCCAACACTTCCTCTGAGGTGATCAATGCCTTGCTTTTGCGAAAGGCCCTCTTACAGTCCTCGCTCCACTTCCATGGTACTCCCTTCTGCAAAAGAGCGTTCAGCGGGTGCAGCACCGTGGATAAATTTGGCAGAAACTTATGGTAATAGTTAATCAACCCTAGGAACGACCTCAACTGGGATACATTATCCGGAGCGGGAGCCTTCACAACAGCTTCGATCTTGTCAGGAGACTTATGAAGCCCCTCCTGGTCAATGACATGACCACAGTACGAGATCCGCTTCTGAAAGAACTCACATTTCTGGCGATTAACTCGAAGTCCATATTCTTTCAATCTGGTGAGCACCAGTTCCAAATTTGCAAGGTGTTCCTCGTCATCATCTCCTGTAATCAGAATATCGTCCAGGTAACATTGTGTGCCTGGAATTCCCTGTAATACCTGCTCCATGGCCCTCTGCCAAATTGCTGGAGCCGATGCCACTCCAAAAACCAGTCTATTATACCGGTACAAGCCTCTATGTGTGTTGACCGTGAGATACTGGCGTGACTCTTCCTCAACTTCCATCTGTAAGTACGCCTGCGCCAGGTCTATCTTGGTGAAGTATTTCCCGCCCGCCAGACAACGAAGCGAAGATATCCTCAATCCGCGGAAGCGGATACTGCACCGTGTGAAGCACCGGATTAACAGTGATCTTGAAATCTCCACAGATGCGAACCTTCCCCGGTTCCCCCGGCTTGTTGCTCGATGAACGCTTCATGACGGGGACAATGGGCGTGACCCACTCACTCCAGTCTACCTTAGACAGTACTCCTGAATGTTCTAGCCCTTCCAGCTCAGCTTCCACAGCAGGTCGTATCGCATAAGGTACCGGTCTGGCTTTGAAAAATTACGGGTTTGCATGTTCTTCAACCTTGATGTTTGCCGTAATTCCTCTCAGTGTTCCCAGTCCCTGTTGGAACACCTCTTTAGCATCATCCAATATTCTGGACAATCGTTTAGGTTTGACATCTTTTTTACCGGAATCTACCGTTAGTGCTTTTAAGGAATGCCAGTCCATATTTATTTTCCTAATCCACTCCCATCCCAGTAGTGGTGGACCTCCCTCAGGTAGCACATATAAGTCCATTCCTCGGCTTTCTTTGCCCTTGTGGACCACCTTTACCTCTATCTTCCCGATGGGGTATACTCTTTGCCCCGTGTATGTTTTCAATACAATCTCCGTATCCCGTAGGGGAATATGTGGGAATAACCTTTTGTAATCTTGCTTATTCATGACCGTCAATGCCGATCCAGTGTCCAATTCCATCTTCACTTGGACTCCTGCTATCTGAAGTGTGACCCAGATTGTTTGGAGGTCTGCTTCATTACCAACATTGTGTACTCTTAGACTACCCAGTTCATTACTGCTGGAGTCTGAATTTGACTTCTGTTCGTTCGAACTGTTCTCTGTCACCTTGTGTACCTTTCTGTACTTTTCCTGCGGTGACTTTTTGTTGCTGGTCTTCTTTCCTGACCGGCATACTTTAGCTATGTGACCAAGCCTGCCACATTTTCTGCATTCCTGATTTTTGAACCAGCACTGGTTCTGATCGTGCGTTGTCTTTCCACAACGATAACATTTTACTGTACCCAAGACCATTTGATTGGTGCTGAATTCCGGTGACCGTAGCTGCATTTCCGCAGTGCCTCTCGCTGCGGCTTCGTGCGATGCTGCAATAGTGACAGCTTTATCAAGCGTAAGATCATTCTCCTCAAGCAGTCGCTTTTGTGTTCCTTCTTTTAACAATCCACACACAAATTTATCTTTCAGCGCATCTGCTAGTCCTGTTCCAAACTGACAGTACTTTGATAGCTTACGCAGTTCAATTAAAAATTCAGCGTTGCTTTCGTCTTTCAGCTGCGTTCTTCTGTAAAATTTAAATCGTTCCGCTATCATCAGCGGCGTGGGGTTTAAATGATTTTTCAGGACAGTAACAATATTCGCGAAAGTCTGATCCGCCGGTTTATCTGGTGATAGAAGGTGCTTCAATAGCCCGTATGTCTTCGCACCCATTGAGCTTAATAAGGTTAGTGCTTTCTCATCATCTGATACCTTATTTGCTTTACAATAAACTTCCATGCGTTCTACACACGTGGTCCAATCTTCGATATCGCTATCAAAGGTATTAATGTTCCCATGTTTAGGCATCCTTGCAAGTTTTTAAATTTTTCTTTTTCTCAAAATGGCGGCTTCCCGCGCTTGTCTTCTTCCCCCGCCTACTAAAATGGCGGCTTCCCGCGCTTGGCGGTCTTTCCCGCGCTCGTCTTCTTCCCCCGCCGACTACAATGGCGGATTCCCGCGTTTGCCTTCTTCCCCCGCTGGCTGCAATGGCGATTGCCGTGCTGCTGCCGTTCTCGCCTCCCCAGCGGTTCTCAATTCCCCGACGCTGCTTTTACTCCCCCGCGGTTCCCGTGGGCATTCACGCTTCCCCTGCTGTTGCGCCTCTCAGCCCCGCATGCAGCCCGGTCCTTTACACCGGCTGTGTTTGAGTTCTCCGCGGCTCTCGTGCCTTAAGCTGCCCCAGTCGCTGCGCCTCTTGGCCTCGATTGCAGCCCGGCCCTTTTCACCGGCCGTGGTCGAGTTCTCCGCCCTTTTTCCTCCGCTTTCCCTCCCCCACTCCACAGTCAACGCGGCCGACTTTCTGCTCGTGTCGCTGATCGGCTTACCCACCACCGTGGTAGAAGGGATGATCACTGCCTGTCGCTGATGGAGGGCTTCGTGGTCAGAATTTTTCTTTTTAACCCGGGTTCTCGATGCCTCCCGTGCGATGGTGCTCAGCAGGATGATGAGGGCGGATGCCTCTTCTCGACGCCCGATCTGAGGACGAAGCTGCCTTGGATGTAAAACTGCCGCAGGGTAAGATCGGACTCGTCGCCACTGTTAAGTCTGTGTGTCCCAGTTATGCTTATTATAAATCACTGGACACAGACCACAAGAATAACTTTAACAGGTCTTTACTATTCGGAGGTCAGGGCTGAACTGCCCAGCAAATCCCTACACAACGTTTATATACCGGTGTGGTCACCACCGGTATTACAGTATACAGCAGCCAAGAGAAAGTAGTACATCTCTTAAGGTAGTTCTCTTGAGGTGGAACAGGTTACATACACCACACTCTTCCCCCCCCCCCCCCCATTGCCCCCTGTTTGTCCAGTGTTGGGATATTTTTAGTGTCCTCTACTGTAAAGACTGATACAAAATATTTGTTCAGCGTCTTTGCCATCTCAATGTTCCCCACCACTAGTTTCCCGGTCCCATCCTCTAAGGGACCAACGTTCACTTTAGTCACCCTTTTTCTTTTTATATAGCTGTAGAAACTCTTGCTATCTGTTTTTATATTTTTTGCTAGTTTACTTTCATAATCTATCTTCCCTTTCTTAATTAATCTTTTAGTTATTGTTTGCTGGCTTTTAAATGCTTCCCAATCTTCTATCCTCCCACTAGATTTGGCTACTTTATATGCCGTTGTTTTCAGTCGGTTACTATCCTTTATTACTTTACTAAGCCACGGATGGCTGTCTTTTCTTTTACTCCCCTTTTTCCTCAGTGGAATATATTTATCTTGAAAGATGTGAAATATCTCCTTGAATGTAGACCACTGCTCTTGTACCGTCTTACACTTTAATCTGTTTTCCCAGTCCACTTTAGTCAATTCTACTCTCATACCTTCATAGTCTCCTTTATTTAAGCTCAGTACGCTGGTTTGAGATCCAACTCTCTCACCCTCAAACTGAATTTGGAATTCAACCATATTATGGTCACTCATTCCAAGGGGATCCTTTACTAGGACACTTTTTATTAATCCTGTTTCATTACACAGGACCAGATCTAAGATTGCCTGCCCCCTGGTTGGTTCAGTTACATACTGCTCAAGGAACCCGTCCCTAATAGACTCTATGAACTCTTCCTCAAGGCTGCCATGCCCAATTTGATTAGTCCAGTCAATATGAAAGTTAAAATCCCCCATGATTATAGCTGTTCCCTTATTACAAGCCCCAACTATTTCC
Organism: Somniosus microcephalus; assembly: GCF_052327205.1. Taxonomy (NCBI): domain Eukaryota; kingdom Metazoa; phylum Chordata; class Chondrichthyes; order Squaliformes; family Somniosidae; genus Somniosus; species Somniosus microcephalus. Next base: position 97,147 of record NC_140990.1, on the reverse strand, counting down.
TGATTTATACTCTGACCAACAGAGTTGCAACTGTTAGGAGGCCTATAGACGACGCCCACTAGTGACTTTTTCCCCTTATTCCTTATCTCCACCCAAACTATTTCACTATCCTGATCCTTTGACCCAATATCATTTCTGACTATTGCAGTGATTCCATCCTTGATTAACATAGAAACTCCACCTCCCTTTCCTTCTTTTTTGGGTTCCCTTTTATGTTAACCGCCATTCTAGTCTCATATTCTCTCTTTGCCAATCTTATTTTCATCTTCACTTCCCCTCTCAACTTATTATATTTGGTCTGGTTCTCCCTTGAAGAATTCACCTGACATTCATCATACACCCTCATTTTCTGTTTCATCATCTTCTCAATCTCCCTTGTCATCCAAGGAGCCCTTGCTTTGGTTCCCTTACCCTTTTCTCTTGTTGGTCTGCACTAGGGGTCACAGTCTCAATAAGGAGTTGGTCATTTAGGACTGAGATGAGAAATTTCTCCACTCAAAGGGTTGTGAGTCTTTGGACTTCCCTACCTCACAGAGGGCTGTGGAGGCTCAGTTGTTGAGTATATTCAAGACAGAGATCGATAGATTTTTGGACTCTAAGGGAATCATAGAAACATTGAAGATAGGAGCAGGAGTAGGCCATTCGGCCCCTCGAGCCTGCTCCGCCATTCAATGAGATCATGGCTGATCATCCAAATTCAGTACCCTGTCCCTGCCTTCTCCCCATATCCCTTGATCCCTTTAGCCTTAAGAAATATATCCAACTCCTTCTTGAATATATTTAATGAATTGGCCTCAACTGCCTTCTGTGGTAGAGAATTCCACAGGTTCACCACTCTCTGGGTGAAAAAATTCCTCATCTCTGTCCTAAATGGCTTACCCCTTATCCTTAGACTGCGACCCCTGGTTCTGGACTCCCTGACCATCGGGAACATCCTTCCTGCATCTAGTCTGTGTAGTCCTGTTAGAATTTTATAAGTTTCAATGAGATCCCCTCTCATTCTTCTAAACTCCAGCGAGTATAAGCCCAATCGACCCAATCTCTCCTCATACGTCATTCCTGCCATCCCAGGTATCAGCCTGGTGAATCTTCGCTGAACTCCTTCCATGGCAAGAACATTCTTCCTCAGATAAGGTGACCAAAACTGCACACAATACTCAAGGTGTGGTCTCACCAAGGCGCTGTACAACTGTAGCAAGACATCCTTGTTCCTGTACTCGAACCCTCTTGCTACGAAGGCCAACATACTATTTGCCTTCTTAACTGCCTGCTGCACCTGCATGCTTACCTTCAGTGACTGGTGCACAAGGACACCCAGGTCTCGTTGCACTTCCCCTTCTCCCAATCTATTGCCATTCAGATAATAATCTGCCTTCCTGTTTTTGACACCAAAGTGGATAACCTCGTATTTATCCACATTATACTGCATCTGCCCAATCACCCAACCTGTCCAAATCATACTGCAGACGGGGCCTCATTTTAACGTCTCACCTGAAAGATGGCACCTCCGACAGTGCAGCACTCCCTGCAGGGTAGAGAAGATGTTTCCAGTTGTACGGGAGACCAAATCTAGGAGGCCATCAATATAAGACAGTCACTAATAAATTGAATGGGGAATTCAGGGGAAACTTCTTTACCCAGAAGGTGGAACTCGCTACCACGTGGAATGGTTGAGGCGAATAACATAGATGCATTTATGAGGGACATAACAAATAGGAGCAGGAGTCGGCCACTCGGCCCTTTGAGCCTGCTCCGCCATTCAATAAGATCAGGGTTGATCTTCTACCTCAACTCCACCTGCCCGCACTATCCCCAGACTGATACCTGGGATGGCAGGAATGACGTATGAGGAGAGATTGGGTCGATTGGGCTTGTACTCGCTGCAGTTTAGAAGAATGAGAGGGGATCTCATTGAAACTTATAAAATTCTAACAGGACTAGACAGACTTGATGCAGGAAGGATGTTCCCGATGGCGGGGGTGTCCAGAACCAGGGGTCACAGTCGAACGATAAGGGTAAGAAGTCACACAACACCAGGTTATAGTCCAACAGGTTTATTTGAAATCACAAGCTTTCGGAGCGCTGCTCCTTCGTCACTTCACCTGACGAAGGAGCAGCGCTCCGAAAGCTTGTGATTTCAAATAAAACTGTTGGACTATAACCTGGTGTTGTGTGACTTCTTACATTTGTCCACCCCAGTCCAACACCGGCATCTCCACACCATTTTTAAATGTGATGAGGGTTTCTGCCTCTACCACCCTTTCAGGCAGTGAGTTCCAGACCCCCCCCCACCCTCTGGGTGAAGAAAGTTCTCCTCAACTCCCCTCTAGTCCTTACCCATCTTTCCTCATCTAACTCTACCAGCATAACCCTCTATTCCCTTCTCCCTCATGTGCTTATGTAGGGATCAAGGGATATGGGGAGAAGGCAGGGTCAGGGTACGGAGTTTGGATGATCAGCCATGATCTCATTGAATGGCGGAGCAGGCTCGAGGGGCCGAATGGCCGACTCCTGCTCCTATCTTCTATGTTTCTCCCCTTAAATGCATCGATACTATTCGCTTCAACCACTCCCTGTGGCAGCGAGTTCCACATTCTCACCACTCTCTGGGTAAAGAAGTTTCTTCTGAATTCCCTATTGGATTTCTTGGTGACTATCTTATATTGATGGCCTCTAGTTATGCTCTTCCCCACAAGTGGAAACATTCTCTCTGTATCCACTTTATCAACATTTTTCATAATTTTAAAGACCTCTATTAGGTCACCCCTCAGCCTTCTCTTTTCAAGAGGAAAGAGACCCAGCCTGTTCATCCTTTCCTGATATGTATACCCTCGCATTTCTGGTATCATCCTTAAATCTATTTTGCAGTTACTTTAAATTATCCATTACTTTAAATCTATGCCCCCTGGTTATTGACCCCTCTGCTAAGGGGCAATAGATCCTTTCCTATCCACTCTATCGAGGCCCCTCATAATTGTATACACCTCAATTAAGTGTCCCCTCATCGCCAAAGAAAACAATCTCCAAAGAAAACAATCCCAGCCCGTCCAACAAGAGAGACTCTAACCACCACCCCTTGACGTTCAACGGCATTACCATCACTGAATCCCCCACCATCAACATCTTGGGGGGTCACCATTCACCAGAAACTTAACTGAACCAGCCACATAAATACTGTGGCAACAAGAGCAGGTCAGAGGCTGGGAATTCTGCGGCGAGTGTCTCACCTCCTGACTCCCCAAAGCCTTTCCACCATCTACAAGGCACAAGTCAGGAGTGTGATGGAATACGCTCCAGTTGCCTGGATGAGTGCAGCTCCAACAACACTCAAGAAGCTCGACACCATCCAGGACAAAGCAGCCCACTTGATTGGCACCCCATCCACCACCTTAAACATCCACTGCCTCCACCACTGGCGTACCGTGGCTGCAGTGTGTACCATCTACAAGATGTACAGCAGCAACTCGCCAAGGCTTCTTCGGCAGCACCTCCCAAACCCACGACCTCTTCCACCAAGAAGGACAAGGGCAGCAGGCGCATGGGAACACCACCACCTCCAAGTTCCCCTCCAAGTCACGCACCATCCTGACCTGGAGGTATATCGACGTTCCTTCATCATCGCTGGGTCAAAATCCTGGAACTCCCTCCCTAACAGCACTGTGGGAGTACCTTCACCACACGGACTGCAGCGGTTCAAGAAGGCGGCTCACCACCACCTTCTCAAGGGCAACTAGGGATGGGCAATAAATGCTGACGTTGCCAGCGACGCCCACATCCCAGGAATGAATAAAAAATAACTCCTTTCAGATTCAGCAGTGTTGGATGGTAATGGCAGCATGGATACAAAATTGGCTAAGTGACAGGAAACAGAGTAGCGATGAACGGTTGTTTTTCGGACTGGAGGAAGGTACACAGTGGTGTTCCCCAGGGGTCGGTACCAGGACCACTGCTTTTCTTGATATGTATGTCAATGACTTGGCCTTGGGTGTACAGGGCACAATTTCAAAATTTGTAGACGACACAAAACTTGGAAGTATAGTGAACAGTGAGGAGGAGAGTGATAGACTTCAAGACGATACAGACAGGCTGATGGAATGGGCAGACACATGTCAGATGAAGTTTAACGCAGAAAAGTGCAAAGTGATACATTTTGGTAGGAAAAACAAGGAGACGCAATATAAACTAAAGGATACAATCCCAAAGGGGGTGCAGAGAGACCTCGGAGCATATGTGCACAAATCATTGAAGGTGACAGGGCAGGTTGAGAAAGAGATTAAAAACGCATGCGGGATCCTGAGCTTCATAAATAGAGTCATAGGGCTGGATTTTATCAATGGAGGCGTGTAGGAGGCGGGAATCCCATTTTCGGGGTTATAGTCCCGCCTCCATCGAGTTGTGGCCAACCCATGCGATTTTCCCTTGATTGACCTTGTTGAGCCCGCCCAGTGGGCTCAGCAGGCCAATTAAGGGCCACCTGGCAAAAGGTGACGTCACAGACTGACATTTCATCTGTCAAGAGCTTTTGACAGATGAAATATCAGTGTTTGACAGCTCTTTGAAGCTGTCAAACACTTGACAATCTGTACTCTAAGTTAATTCCTTCCTCTCAGGATGATTTAGAGATCTCTCCGGAACAGAAAGCAGAGGCTGCAGCTTTTGACAGCTCGCGGCCATTCTGCTTTCTGTGCCGGTGAGATGAGGGACTCCCGAGGCCTGAAGGAAGGAAGGCTGTAATGGTAAGTAAAACTTCTTTAAACACTTTACATACACCAAACACACTTACCTCTGCACTCATGCACCCATCACTCACCTGAACACCGGACATCTGGAACCCTCCAAGTCCTTCAGCCTGACGGCCCGCCTCGCTAACTTGGCATGGTTTGGGGCCGTCGGGAATGCCACACTTCAGGAATAAAAATTGGGATTAGGCTAAAAACTGCCTGTTAACTACCTGTTAACAGGCAGTTAATTGGCACTAATCCCCTTCCCACCTCGGGGAGGTGGGTCCCAGCACAGGTCGGGTACCTGCCTCCTTGGAAACGGGCATGGAGGTGGGTTGGGGGGTGGGATGGGTTTGTGCCCCCCCCGATTTCACGATTTTAACACCGCACACACCTCCATTCCCGCCTCCACAGCCCTGGGAAATTCTAGCCCTAATAGAATACAAAAGCAAGGAAGTTATGATGAATCCGTATAAAACACTGGTTCGACCTTAACTGGAGTATTGCGTCAATTCTGGACACCGCACTTTAGGAAGGCCTTTAGAGAGGGGTGCAGAAAAGATTGACCAGAATGGTACCAGGGATGAGGGACTTCAGTTACATGGATAGACTGGAGAAGCTGGGGTTGTTCTCTTTAGAGCAGAGAAGGTTGAGAGGAGATTTGATAGAGGTGTTCAATATCATGAGGGGTCTGGACAGAGTAGATAGAGAGAAACTGTTCCCAATGGCAGAAGGGTCGAGAACCAGAGGACACAGATTTAAGGTGATTGTCAGAAGGTCCAAAGGCTCCTCACAGGTTACTGTCCCAGCTAGCTTTGTATCATCAGCAAACTTGGATACATTACACTCGGTCCCTTCATCTAGGTCATTAATATAGATTGTAAATAGCTGAGGCCCCAACACTGATCCACGCGGCACCCCACTAGTTACAGCCTGCCAACCTGAAAAAGATCCGTTGATCCCTACTCTCTGTTTTCAGTCCATTAACCAATCCTCTATCCATGCTACTGTATTACCCCCAACCCCATGAGCCCTAATCTTGTGTAATAACCTTTTATGTGGCACCTTATCAAATGCCTTTTGGAAATCCAAATATACTACATCCACTGGTTCCCCTCTATCTACCCTGCTAGTTACATCCTCAAAAAACTCTAATAAATTTGTCAAACACGATTTCCTTTTCATAAAACCATGTTGACTCTGCCTAATCTGCAGGGCTACGGGGAAAGTGCGGGGGAGTGAGACTGGCTGAAATGCTCTTGCAGAGAGATCCAGCATGGGCTTGATGGGCCGGATGGTCTCTTTCTGTACTGTAACCATTCTATGATTGTATGTTGATTGAGGGATGAATATTGGCCAGGACACCGGGGAGAACACCCCTGCTCTTCTTCGAAATAGTGCCATGGGATCTTTTACATCCACCTGAGAGAGTAGACGGGGCCTCGGTTTAATGTCTCGTCTGAAAGACGGCACCCCCCGACAGTGCGGCGCTCCCTCAGCAACGCGCTATGGCACGTCGGCCTTGATTTTTTTTTTGCTCAAGTCTCTGGAGTGGGACTTAGACTAATTCTATGCCCCCCTGGTCATTGACCCATCTGCTGAGGGGGTAGGGGTGGAATAGGTTGTTTGCTAGCCACTCTATCGAGGTACTCTCACGATTTTATGCACCTCAATTAAGCCTCCCCTTCAGCTCCAAGGAAAACCAACCCAATCCTTTCAGTAATACAATCGCAAAATGCTGGAAGCTCTCAGCAGGTCCGGCAGCATCAATGGAGAGAGAAACAGCGTTAACGTTTCAGGTCTGGGACCCTTCATCAGAACTGGAAAAGGTTGGCGATGTAACAGGTTTTAAGCAGGTGTGGGGGCAGGGAAAGAGGGAGGGGTGGAAGGAAGGAACTGAAGGAACAGTCTGGGCTGGGGTAGGGGGCAGGAGAAATTACATGTCGCAAATGGGGATGGCAGAATCATCAATTGCCGCCTGACAAAATGGGGGCAGGGGTTATGGCCTGAAGTTGTTGAACTCAGTGCTGAGTCTAGAAGGCTGTACCGTGCCTCATCGAAAGGTGAGGTGTTGTTCTTCGAGCTTACGTTGAGGTTCTGTTAGTGTCGCGGGGCAGGGGGAGGTTAATACATAGAAGGTAGGAGCAGGAGTAGGCCACTTGGCCCCTCGAGCCTGCTCCGCCATTCAATGAGATCATGGCTGATCATCCAAATTCAGTACCCTGTCCCTGCTTTCTCTCCATATCCCTTGATCCCTTTAGCCTTAAGAAATATATCCAACTCCTTCTTGAATATATTTAATGAATTGGCCTCCACTGCCTTCTGTGGTAGCGAATTCCACAGGTTCACCACTCTCTGGGTGAAGAAATTCCTCCTCATTTCTGTCCTAAATGGCTTACCCCTTATCCTTAGACTGTGACCCCTGGTTCTGGACTCCCCGACCATCGGGAACATCCTTCCTGCATCTAGTCTGTCTAGTCCTGTTAGAATTGTATATGTTTCAAGGAGATCCCCTCTCATTCTTCTAAACTCCAGCAAATACAAGCCTAATCGACCCAATCTCTCCTCATACGTCATTCTTGCCATCCCAGGTCTGGTGAATCTTCGCTGCACTCCCTCCATTGGCAAGAACATCCTTCCTCAGATAAGGTGACCAAAACTGCACACAATACTCAAGGTGTGGTCTCACCAAGGCCCTGTACAACTGCAGCAAGACATCCTTGTTCCTGTACTCGAACCCTCTCGCTACGAAGGCCAACATACCATTTGCCTTCATAACTACCTGCTGCACCTGCATGCTTACCTTCAGCGACTGGTGCACAAGGACACCCAGGTCTCGTTGCACTTCCCCTTCTCCCAATCTATTGCCGTTCAGATAATAATCTGCCTTCCTGATCCCTGCGGTACCCCACTAGTCACTGCCTGCCACTTGGAAAAAGACCCGTTTATTCCAACTCTTATTCCAACCGACCGCAAGGATCGGTCCTAGGACCCCAGCTGTTCACAATATATATTAATGATCTGGACGAGGGAATTGGATGTAATATCTCCAAATTTGCAGACGACACAAAGCTGGGTGGGAGGGTATGCTGTGAGGAGGATGTCGTGAAACTCCAGTACGATTTGGACAGGTTGGGTGATTGGGCAGAAACATGGCAAATGCACTATAATGTGGATAAATGTGAGGTTATCCACTTTGGTGGCAAAAACAGGAAGGCAGATTATTATTTGAATGGCAACAGGTTGGGAGAAGGGGAAGTGCAAAGAGACCTGGGAGTTCTTGTGCACCAGTCGCTGAAGGTAAGCATGCAGGTGCAGCAGGCGGTTAAGAAGGCAAATGGTATGTTGGCCTTCGTAGCAAGAGGGTTCGAGTACAGGAACAAGGATGTCTTGCTGTAATTGTACAGGGCCTTGTTGAGACCACACCTTGAGTATTGTGTGCAGTTTTGGTCGCCTTATCTGAGGAAGGACGTTCTTGCCATGGAAGGAGTGCAGCGAAGATTCACCAGGCTGATACCTGGGATGGCAGGAATGACGTATGAGAAAAGATTGTGTCAACTGGGCTTATACTCACTGGAGTTTAGAAGATTGAGAGGGGATCTCATCGAAACCTATAAAATTCTGTCAGGCCTGGGCAGACTAGATGCAGGAAGGATGTTTCCGATGGCCGGGGAGTCCAGAACCAGGGGTCATAGTCTAAGGGGTAAGCCATTTAGGACTGAGATGAGGAGGATTTCTTCACCCAGAGAGTGGTGAACCTGTGGCATTCTCTGCCACAGAGGGCGGTGGAGGCCAGTTCATTAAATATATTCAAGAAGGAGTTGGATATATTTCTTAAGGCTAAAGGGATCAAGGGATATGGGGAGAAGGCAGGGACAGGGTACTCAATTAGGATGATCAGCCATGATCTCATTGAATGGCGGAGCAGGCTTGAGGGGCCGAATGGCCTACTCCTGCTCCTATCTTCTATGTTTCTTTGCTTCCTGTCTGCCAACCAAGTCAGTACCTTGCCCCCAATCTTCGCTGCACTCCCTCCATGGCAAAAACATCCTTCCTCAGATAAGGCGACCAAAACTGCACACAATACTCAAGGGGTGGTCTCACCAAGACCCTGCACGACTGCCATGGCCGCCCTCTTGACCCAGCATGCGCGGCGGTTGGGAATACGCCCTATCTGCGGGCCGGGAGGTGCTGAGTGCGCATGTCGAAGTGGCTGAGCGTGCGCAGTGGCGGGGAGAGGGGGCGAAAGGTCCGGACCAGGTAAGGAGCCGCCCCAGGGTGAAAATCAGCAAAGGCCCGAGCAAAAAAAACAATTCCCCTCGGGGAGAGGGATGGCGGGGCTTTGCTAAACGTCCAACACAGCCTGGGGATTGCCAATGTGAAAGCCCTCGGTGAGGAGGGGCCCGGGTTGACACATTAAGCGGATCCGCCGCCGCCTGTCGCTGCCCTGGGCCCGATCCCATTGCGCAGGCGCAGCGCCCGCCAGCCGCCGAGATAGAGCGCTTTCTGGCGTGCGGCGCATTGTGGGTAGCTTGGCCGCCATTCATCCGCCGCTTTCAGAGGGGCCAACCTTCACCTCTTTAAGAGTGGCTGGCATGCTGCTTATCTTACTGGATTCGTAATCCACAGACCTCGAACTGACAAGAACATAAGAATTAAGAGCAGGAGTAGGCCATACGGCCCCCTCGAGCCTGCTCCGCCTATCAATAAGATCATAGAAGATAGGAACAGGAGTAGGCCATTCGGCCCCTCGAGCCTGCTCCGCCATTCAATGAGATCATGGCTGATCATCCAAATTCAGTACCCAGTCCCTGCTTTCTCCCCATATCCCTTGAGCCCTTTAGCCTTAAAAAATATATCTAACTCATTCTTGAATACATTTAATGAATTGGCCTCAACTGCCTTCTGTAGTGGAGAATTCCACAGGTTCACCACTCTCTGGGTGAAGAAATTCCTCCTCCATGGCTGATCATCGACCTCAACTCCACTTTCCCGCCCGATCTCCATATCCCTCGATTCCCCGAGAGTCCAAAAATCTATCTATCTCAGCCTTGAATACACTCAAAGACTCAGCATTCACAGCCCTCTGGGGCAGAGAATCCCAAAGACTCACAACCCTCTGAGTGAAGAAATTCCTCCTCATCTCAGTCTTAAATGGCCGACCCCTTATCCTGAGACTGTGCCCCCTAGTTCTAGACTCTCCAGCCAGGGGGAAACAACCTCTCAGCATCTACCCTGTCAATCCCCCTCAGAATCTTGTATGTTTCAATGAGATCACCTTTCATTCTTCTAAACTCCAGAGAGTATCGGCCCATTTGACACAACTTCTCATCATAGGACAACCCTCTCCTCCCAGGAATCAATCTAGTGAACCTTCGTTGCACCGCCTCCAAGGCAAGTATATCCTTCCTTAGATAAGGAGACCAAAACTGTGCCCAGTACTCCAGGTGTGGTCTCACCAAGACCCTGTACAGTTGTAGCAAGACTTCCTTACTCTTATACTCCAACCACCTTGCAATAAAGTCCAACATGCGATTTGCCTTCCTAATTGCTTGCTGTACCTGCACGCTAACTCTCTCAAAGCTGTCAAACGCTGACAATTCATCTGTCAAAACATTTTCAACAGATGAAGCGTCATACGCTGATGTCATCTGTCACCGGCTTTCCCTTAATTGGCCGGTAAGCCCGTTGGGCAGGCTTAACAAGGCCAATCAAGGGAAAATAGCGTGCGTTGGTCAGACGTCGCTGGGGGCGGGACTGAACCCCGGAAAGCAGAAGTCCCGCCTCCAGCACGTCTCCATTGAGAAAATCCAGCCCATAGAGTCATAACGGCACAGAAGGAGGCCATTCGGCCCATCCAGTCCGTGCCGGCTCTCTGTAGAGCAATCCAGTCAGTCCCACTCGCCCGCTCTATCCCCGTAGCCCTGCAAGTTTATTTCCCTCAAGTGCCTATCCAGTCTCCCCTTGAAAACATTGAGGGGGAAAAATTCGGTTGCTTTGCACCTCGCGTTAGCGCCCTAAGGGGGCGCAAAGCAACTAGCGCCCGGGCGCGGCACCGCCAGTGCCTCCTGCGTAATTTAGCAGGAGGTTAGCAGCGCCGGTAACCGTTAGCGCCCTGTGGCGCTGCGCCGCCGGTGATGACGTCATCGCCGTGCGCAGCGCCCCACTCGTGCCCCGGCCGTGATCTTCGGTAGCGCCCCCTGACCGACCGCCGGACGCTATGTCCGACGGTCAGGGGCGGCCTACCTGTGGCCGGAGCGGCGCAAATTAAAGGGGCGGTGCCGGGTGGCCATTTTTGTTGCTGACCGCCTGCCAGCTCCTGCCCCCACCATTGAGGTCCCCGGCCTCCTCTGAAGCGCCTGCGGAGTGCCGGGCTCTTTTGCCGGCACTCCGATCCCTGGTGGCCGAGCGCGGCACGTAGCGCTGCAATATTCCCTCGCAGCGCCCCAAGAGGGAGGCGGGGCGCTTCTAGTAGCGCCCCACTTCCCTCTCGGGGCGCTACTGATGAATTTCGGCCGCGGGAGCGCAAATTTTTTCGGTGCGCTAACTAGCGCAGTTGGCGCCCCAGCGGGGGCGCGACTCAATTTTTCCCCGAGTGTTTCCGCTTCCACCACTTCCGTCGGCAGCGAGTTGTGGGTCACGGGATGTGGGTGTCACTGGCAAAGCTGGCATTTATTGCCCATCCCTAATCGCCCTTGGGCAGGTGGTGGTGAGCTGCCTTCTTGAACCGCTGCAGTCCGTGTGGTGAAGGCAGTGACTAGTGGGGTACCGCAGGGATCGGTGCTAGGACCCCAGCTATTCACAATATATATTAATGATCTAGACGAGGGAACTAGATGTAATATCTCCAAGTTTGCAGACGACACAAAGCTGGGTGGGCGTGTGTGCTGTGAGGAGGATGCCGAGAAACTCCAGTACGACTTGGACAGGTTGGGCGATTGGGCAGATGCATGGCAGATGCTGTATAATGTGGATAAATATGAGGTTATCCATTTTGGTGGCAAAAACAGGAAGACAGAATATTATCTGAATGGCAATAGATTGGGAAAAGGGGAAGTGCAACGAGACCTGGGTGTCCTTGTGCACCAGTCGCTGAAGGTAAGCATGCAGGTGCAGCAGGCGGTTAAGAAGGCAAATGGTATGTTGGCCTTCGTAGTGAGAGGGTTTGAGTACAGGAACAAGGATGTCTTGCTGCAGTTGTACAGGGCCTAGGTGAGACCACACCTTGAGTATTGTGTGCAGTTTTGGTCGCCTTATCTGAGGAAGGATGTTCTTGCCATGGAGGGAGTGCAGCGAAGATTCACCAGACTGATACCTGGGATGGCAGGAATGACGTATGAGGAGAGATTGGGTCGATTGGGCTTATACTCACTGGAGTTTAGAAGAATGAGAGTGGATCTCATTGAAACTTATAAAATTCTAACAGGATTAGACAGACTAGATGCAGGAAGGATGTTCCCGATGACGGGGGAGTCCAGAACCAGGGGTCACAGTCTAAGGATAAGGGGTAAGCCATTTAGGACAGAGATGAGGAGGAATTTCTTCACCCAGAGAGTGGTGAACCTGTGGAATTCTTTGCCACAGAAGGCAGTTGAGGCCAGTTCATTAAATATATTCAAGAAGGAGTTAGATATATTTCTTCAGGCTAAAGGGATCAAGGGATATGGGGAGAAGGCAGGGACAGGGTACTGAACTTGGATGATCAGCCATGATCTCATTGAATGGCGGAATAGCCTCGAGGGGCCGAATGGCCTACTCCTGCTCCTATCTTCTATGTTTCTATGTAACGTAGATTTCAAGCAGGGAGGAGGAAGAAGCAAACCAAGCACTAGGGTTTATTTCTAGAGGGATAGAATTGAAAAGTAGTGAAGTTATGCTAAACCTGTATCGAACCTTGGTTAGACCACACTTAGAGTACTGCGTACAGTTCTGGTCGCCATATTATAAAAAGGATATAGAGGCACTGGAGAGGGTGCAGAGAAGATTTACAAGGATGATACCAGAAATGCGAGGGTATACGTATCAGGAAAGGATGAACAGGCTGGGTCTCTTGTCTCTTGAAATGAGAGGGCTGAGGGGTGACCTAATAGAGGTCTTTAAAATTATGAAACATTTTGATAGAGTGGATACAGAGAGAATGTTTCCACTTGTGGGGAAGAGCATAACTAGAGGCCATCAATATAAGATAGTCACCAAGAAATCCAATAGGGAATTCAGAAGAAACTTCTTTACCCAGAGAGTGGTGAGAATGTGGAACTCGCTGCCCCAGGGAGTGGTTGAAGCGAATAGTATCGATGCATTTAAGGGGAGGCTAGACAAGCATATGAGGGAGAAGGGAATCGAGGGTTATGCTGATAGATTTAGATGAGGAAAGACGGGAGGAGGCTCGAGTGGAGCATAAACACTGCATGGACTGAAATAACAACAGAAAATGCTGGAAACACTCAGCAGGTCCGGCAGCATCGAGGAGAGAGAAACAGAGTCAACGTTTCGGGTCGAGGACCCTTCGTCAGAACTGGAAAAGGTTAGAGAAGAGAGATTTTTAAGCAGAGGCAGGGGAGGAGGGGAGGAATGAACAAAGGGAAGGTCTGTGATAGGATGGAAGAACAAAGGGAAGGTCTGTGATAGGATGGAAGAACAAAGGGAAGGTCTGTGATAGGATGGAAGAACAAAGGGAAGGTCTGTGATAGGATGGAAGAACAAAGGGAAGGTCTGTGATAGGATGGAAGAACAAAGGGAAGGTCTGTGATAGGATGGAAGAACAAAGGGAAGGTCTGTGATAGGATGGAAAGAAGAAAGGGAAGGTCTGTGATAGGATGGAAGAACAAAGGGAAGGTCTGTGATAGGATGGAAGAACAAAGGGAAGGTCTGTGATAGGATGGAAGAACAAAGGGAAGGTCTGTGATAGGATGGAAGAACAAAGGGAAGGTCTGTGATAGGATGGAAGGCAGGAGAGATTGACTGACAAAAGGGATGATGGTGCAAGGCAAAAGGAGAGGTAATGGGACAAGTTAAGAAACAAAAGATGGCTCTAGATGAGGTGTGAATGGCGATGGCAGAATCAGTAACAACTGCCATATGGGAAGACATGGGGAAAAGAAAAATATAAAATAATATAGGGGCCGAGGTTATGGTCTGAAATTGTTGAACTCGATGTTGAGTCCAGAAGGCTGTAAAGTGCCTAATCGAAAGATGAGGTGCTGTTCCTCGAGTTTACGTTGAGCTTCGTTGGAACAGTGTACGAGGCCGAGGACGGAGAGGTCAGAGTGGGAGTGGAGCGGAGAATTAAAGTGACAGGCCACCGGAAGCTCGGGGTCACGCTTGCGGACTGGCATAGACTGGTTGGGCCGAATGGCCTGTTTCTGTGCCGTATAACCTATGGTTGTGTCGAACAGGGAATAACGGCTTTAAAGGAACGAGAGGGGAAAGGATTTTCACATCGAATCTAAAAGGATTTGAGTACAGGAGTAAAGAAGTCTTACTGCAATTACATAGAAGCATAGAAGATAGCAGGAGTAGGCCATTCGGCCCCTCGAGCCTGCTCCGCCATTCAATGAGATCATGGCTGATCATCCAAATTCAGCACCCTGTCCCTGCCTTCTCCCCATATCCCTTGATCCCTTTAGCTTTAAGAAATATATCTAACTCCTTCTTGAATATATTTAATGAGTTGGCCTCAACTGCCTTGTGTGGTAGAGAATTCCACAGGTTCACCACTCTCTGTGTGAAGAAATTCCTCCTCATCTCTGTCCTAAATGGCTTACCCCTTATCCCTAGACTGTGACCCCTGGTTCTGGACTCGCCCGCCATTGGGAACATCCTTCCTGCATCTAGTCTGTCTAGTCCTGTTAGAATTTTATAAGTTTCGATGAGATAGGGCCTTGGTGAGACCACACCTGGAGTACTGTGTACAATTTTGGTCTCCTTACCTAAGGAAGGATATACTTGCCATTGAGGGAGTGCAACGAAGGTTCACGAGATTGATTCCTGGGATAGCGGGACTGCCGTATGAGAAGAGATTGAGTAAACTAGGCCTGTATTCTCTTGAATTCAGAAGAATGAGAGGAGATCTCATTGAAGCATACAAAATTATTACAGGGCTTGATCGGGTCGATGCTGGGAGAATGTTTCCCATGGCTGGGGAGTCTAGAAACAGGGGCCACAGCCTCAGGATAAAGGGCAGGCCATTCAGGACTGAGATGAGAAGACATTTCTTCACACAGAGGGTGGTGAATCTTTGGAATTCTCTACCCCAGAGGGCTGTGAAGGCTCAGTCATTGGGTATATTCAAAGCAGTGATCGATAGATTTCTGACTAGTAAGGGCATCAAGGGATACGGCGATAGGGCCGGTGAATGGAGTTGAGGCAGAAGATCAGCCATGATCTCATTGAATGGCGGAGCAGGTTCGAAGGGCCCAATGGCCGACTCCTGCTCCTATGTTCTTATGTTCTTAAAATTGTTTGTTCTGAATCTCTGTACCGACAGTAATGGCCTTTGTAAACTCATTTCACAGGGTATCAGAAGGGAAGGATTCGCAGACAGGAAACTCAAAGAAAACCTCTGACAGATTCGCTCGATTCATCAGGACGCGAAGACGCTTTGAATATGGGAGGAGGATTGTGCTGGCTGTGGGAAAAGGTTTAAAACCTGAGTGAGACTGGAAAAGCTCTGAGAGACACAAACACACACATACACACACACTCCCCTCGAGTGAGAGTGTTCCAGTGCGCTGACTGCAGGGACAGTGAGTCTCGAGCAGTTACCAGGGGAGAAACAGCACACATGTGGAAAGTGCTTGAACTGCTTCAGGAGGCAGTGGGTCTGCTCCCCCTGTGTGTGTGTGCGCACGCATGGGAAGATATTCACTCAGTCCTCCCAAACCTGCTGCAACACTAAAAAAAGAAGACTTGCATTTCTATAGCGCCTTTCACGACCACCGGACGTCCCGACGCGCTTTACAGTCAATGAAGTACTTTTTGGAGTGCAGTCACTCTTGTAATGTGGGAAACGCGGCAGCCAGTTTGCGCACAGCAAGCTCCCACCAACAGCAATGTGAGAATGACTTTCAGTGATGTTGATTGAGGGATAAATATTGGCCAGGACACCGGGGATAACTCTCCCTCTGCTTCTTCAAAATAGTGGCCGTGGGATCTTTTACGTCCACCTGAGAGAGCAGACGGGGGCTTCGGTTTTAACGTCTCATCCGAAAGACGGCGTCTCCGACAGTGCGGCGCTCCCTCAGCACTGCCTCTCCGACAGTGCAGCGCTCCCTCAGTACTGCCCCTCCGACTGCGGCGCTCCCTCAGCGCTGCCCCTCTGACAGTGCGGCGCTCCCTCAGTACTGCCCCTCCGACAGTGCTGCGCTCCCTCAGTACTGCCCCTCCGACAGTGCTGCGCTCCCTCAGTATTGCCCCTCCGACAGTGCTGCGCTCCCTCAATACTGCCCCTCCGACAGTGCGGCGCTCCCTCAGCACTGCCCCTCCGACAGTGCTGCGCTCCGTCAGTACTGCCCCTCCGACAGTGTGGCGCTCCCTCAGTACTGCCCCTCTGACAGTGCTGCGCTCCCTCAGTACTGCCCCTCCGACAGTGCGGCGCTCCCTCAGCACTGCCCCTCTGACAGTGCTGCGCTCCCTCAGTACTGCCCCACTGACAGTGTGGTGCTCCCTCAGTACTGCCGCTCCGACAGTGCGGCGCTCCCTCAGCACTGCCCCTTGACAGTGCAGCGCTCCCTCAGTACTACCCATCTGACAGTGCAGCACTCCCTCAGTACTGCACTGGGCGCGTCAGCCTAGATCTTTGTGATCGAAGTCCCTGGAGCGGGACTTGAACCCACAACCTTTTGACTCAGAGGCGAGGGTGTTGCCTGCTGAACCGCGGATGACAGTGCAACGCTAAAGACTTGACGCTGACAAAAGAGCTTGAAATTCCCCGACTGTGCGCGGGAAGAGCTTTCGGGGTGCGCCCGGGGAAATGGCGGACGGCGAGGGCGTCGACACAGCCGGGGGGCCGTTCAGCTGCTTGCAGTGCGGGAAGCGGTTTCGCCGATCGGCCAACCTGCTGACGCACCAGCGAGTCCACACCGGCGAGAGGCCGTTCACCTGCCCTGTGTGCGGGAAGAGCTTCGCTCAGTCCTCCCACCTGCTGAGGCACCGGCGAGTCCACACCGGAGAGAGGCTGTTCCCCTGCTCCCAGTGCGGGAAGCGATTCACTCAGTCCGGCCACCTGCTGAGGCACCAGCGGGTCCACGCAGCTGGGGAGAGGCCGTTCCCCTGCTCCCAGTGCGGGAAGCGGTTCGTCCGCTCGTGCGACCTGGCGGCCCACCGGCGCCTCCACGTGGCGGAGCGGCCCTTCAAATGCTCGGTGTGCGAGCAGGGCTTCCCGCGGTCGTACGACCTGCTGGCCCACCGCCGGGTCCACACCGGGGAGAGGCCGTTCCCCTGCCCGGTGTGTGGGAAGCGGTTCGCTCAGTCCTCCTACCTGTCGACCCACCGGCGCATCCACACCGGGGAACGGCCCTTCAAGTGCCGCGTGTGCGGGCGGCGGTTCGCCGACTCCTCCAACCTCTCGTCCCACTGCCGCACACATGGGGGTGGAGGGGTGGGGGCGGCCCTTTAAGTAATCCCTCCTGCGGGGCGGGCTCCGTCCATCCGGCCTACCTGCTCCTGTGAAGGAATAGCCACGATTCAGAGAAACACACGATACAGGAAACTTTTTTATCCGGCACCAACGAGACCGGCGTGGGGCCGGTTTATCAAAAAGTCCGGATTACAGAGAGGTATAGTTAAAAGGTACGAGAGCTCCGTACACAGCAACAAATCCAGGCTTCCCTGTTGCTTAGCAACAGGTGCAGGAACTCCGGCCACAGACCAAGCGTCCCTGTTGCTTAGCAACAGGTGCAGGAGCCCCGGTTACACGGCCACAGATCCAGGAACGGCCACTAATATGAAGTAAAACCTGAACCTGCTCCTGAATTTTGCCGGTTAACGAGAGATTTCCGGTTATTTAGGTGCTGGTAAATCGAGAGTTTCCTGTACTATGAACAGAATTCTAATATTATTAATAAAAGACATACTGGGTTTAAGACACAAGTCTCAGCAGACACAGGCTGTAAACTGAAATGCAGGCTTCTGAGATAAAGATCAGTTGATAACAAAGTTGTAAACAAGCTTTGAAATGGGAATTCGTTAAGTATTCTAAAACAATGAAAGATTGAAACAAACCATTGGTGCTTCTGAAAGGTCTACGGTTTGCAGCGAACACAATGGGAAGACCCAATTTAGGTGTTGAGAGCTAACACGATAAAACAGAAATACAAACATTAAAAGAGGCATGAGCCTTTGAAAACATGACATCAAGTAAAGAAACATCTGCTGGTCAAATAGTTTTATGTTAAACTTGGATGACAGGAAACACGATTAAATATGAAACATAGAAGATAGGAGCAGGAGTAGGCCATTCGGCCCCTCGAGCCTGCTCCGCCATTTGATGAGATCATGGCTGATCATCCAAATTCAGTACCCCGTACCTGCCTTCTCCCCACATCCCTTGATACCTTTAGCTCTAAGAAATATATCCAACTCCTTCTTGAATATATTTAAAGACTTGGCCTCAACTGCCTTCTGTGGTAGAGAATTCCACAGGTTAACCACTCTCTGGGTGAAGAAATTCTTCCTCATCTCTGTCCTAAATGGCTTACCCCTTATCCTTAGACTATGACCCCTGGTTCTGGACTCTCCGACCATCGGGAACATTCTACCTGCATCTAGTCTGTCTAGTCCTGTTGGAATTTTATAAGATTCAATGAGATCCCCTCTCATTCTTCTAAACTCCAGCGAGTATAAGCCCAATCGACCCAATCTCTCATACTTTTTGCCCTTTTAGAACTGAGATGAGGAGGAATTTCTTCTCTCAGAGGGTCGTAAATCTGTGGCATTCTCTGCCCCAGAGAGCTGTGGAGGCTGGGTCATTAAATACATATAAGGTGCAGATAGACAGATTTTTGCAAGATAAGGGAGTGAAGGGTTATGGGGAGTGGGCAGGAAAGTGGCTTTGAGCCCAAGATCAGCCATGATCTTATTGAATGGCGGAGCATGCTCGAGGGGCCAAGTGGCCTATTCCTGCTCCTATTTCATATGTTCTTAACAGGCTCCAAGAGGTGAGTGGCCACCTCCCGTTCTGAAAGACCACTTGGGCCAAATGGCCTCTTGCTGTGCTGTAATGTCCATGTACTGCAGTCAGGTGGGAAAAGCAGGTGGTGAGGAGGAGACCGCTGTTGAGACCTTCCCCCACTTAACCGCGAGAAGCTTATCAATATCTGAATTGCCTGAAGATTGAGAAGAATTGGTTTTATTTTCCAATGAGCCTGCTGTACCAGAACCAAGGCTGTTCAGAATGATTTGATGTTGTGTATCTCAATTATCAGACTGCTAGCTTCTTCTTGTGTTTTCGCATCTGTGTAATTTTACCCTGGGTCAATAAATTCGCATTTTGGATTTAGCCTGAACACTCCAGTCTCAGAGTGTGGCAATTACCAGCTTTTCGGATAGAAAGGATGCCGTGGTTTCCGGGGAGTCAAAGTCGTTAACAGTAAATCCTATTCCCGGCACATGGAAGGTTTCCATTTGCCAGGTTTATTCGGGGAAATCCGCCTGGTTTTACTGAGCACAAAAGTTAGAAGTGTTGGGAAAACGCATGAATTTTAACAGACCCCAGTGGGTGGTTTGCCCTTGTCTGTTCGTCTTGTGCAGGACCAGGATAAGTGGGTACATTCGGGCTTGTTTATGTTGATCCAATGCAAAAATGAGACCTGTGCCAAATGCTAGCTCTTTGACTTGGGCTGTTTGCTGTAATCACAGAAGCCTACAGTGCAGAAGGAGGCTCTTCGGCCCATCATGCCTGTTGCTGGCTCTTAGAAGGAGTTATCAGATTAGTCCCACTGCCCCTCGCTCTTTCCCCATAGGTCTGCAAATGTTTCCATCACTGGCTCTGCGATTCTCGACATTTCTCAAAGGATTTACCCGGTTCCCTTTGCAAATGATGACGTGGTCTTGCAGTATCACAGGACAGAGGACTTTGCATTTCTATAGCGCCTTTCACGGCTTCAGGAAATCCCCCAAAATGTTGCGCAGCCAAGGAAGTGCTTTTGAAGTCATTAAGGAAATGCTGCAGCCAATTTGCGCACAACATGCTCCCGCAGACAGCAATGTGACAAATGACCAGACGCTCTGTTTTTTAAGTGATGTTGGTTGAGGGATAAATATTGGCCCCGGGGGAACTCCTCTGCTCTTCTTTGAATATTGTCCGTGGGATCTTTTACGTCCACCACGGACGAAGCCTCGGAAAGACGATGGTCCGAATGGCCTCCCTCGTCCATGATGATTATTGCTGACTGCACAGTTAAATGGAAGGGCTAGCCGCCCCTTTAAGAGCCTAACCCTCCCATTTTTTTCTTAATTGCCAGATATTCCTAATAAAAGCTCAGGAGGGTGGGGAATGGAAAATATTTGATGTTATTTGCTCCAAAAACTACAGGGTTGTGTAAATCCAGGTAGCTTTCTCCTTAAATTATTAATAACCTCCTCTGAGCGCTGACAAACCCCAGGTCTCTGGTCACACTCAATCTGCACAGGACACAGTCCCAGGGAGTTTAATCAATGGGGTAAGCCTAAGCCTTTCCACCATCTACAAGGCACAAGTCATGAGTGTAATGGAATACGCTCCAGTTGCCTGGATGAGTGCAGCTCCAACAACACTCAAGAAGCTCGACACCATCCAGGACAAAGCAGCCCGCTTGATTGGCACCCCATCCACCACCTTAAACATTCACTCCCTCCACCACCGCCACACCGTGGCTGCAGTGTGTACCATCTACAAGATGCACTGCAGCAACTCACCAAGGCTTCTTCGGCAGCACCTCCCAAACCCGCGACCTCTTCCACCTAGAAGGACAAGGGCAGCAGACGCATGGGAATGCCACCACCTCCAAGTTCCCCTCCAAGTCACACACCATCCTGACTTAGAAGTACATCGGCCAATCCTTCATCGTCACTGGGTCAAAACCCTGAAACTCCCTCCTGAACAGCACTGTGGGAGCACCTTCACCACACAGACTGCAGCAGTTCAAGAAGGTGGCTCACCACCACCTTCTCAAGGGCAACTAGGGATGGGCAATAAATGCTGGCATTGCCAGTGAAGCCCACATCCCATAAGCAAATATGAAAAAAAGCAAGGAGTGTGATGGAATACTCTCCACTTGCCTGGATGAGTGCAGCTCCAACAACACTCAAGAAGCTCGACACCATCCAGGACAAAGCAGCCCACTTGATTGGCACCCCATCCACCACCTTAATAGAGTCAAAGAGTCGTAGAGTTATACAGCAATGAAAGAGGCCCTTCAGCCCATCCTGTCCGTGCCGGCCATCAAGCCCTGTCTATTCTAATCCCATTTTCCAGCACTTTGTCCATAGCCTTGAATGCTATGGCATTTCAAGTGCTCAGCTAAATGCTTCTTGAATGTTGTGAGGGTTCCTGCCTCTACCACCTTTTCAGGCAGTGAGTTCCAGATTCCAACCACCCTCTGGGTGAAAAAGTTTTTCCTCAAATCCCCTCTAAACCTCTTGCCCCTTACCTTGAAACTATGCCCCCTGGTTATTGACCCCTCTACTAAGGGGAAAAGTTCCTTTCTATCTACCCTATCTATGCCCCTCATAATTTTGTACACCTCAATCAGGTCCCCCCCTCAGCCTTCTCTGCTCTAAGGAAAACAACTCCAGCCTGTCCAGTCTCTCTTCATAGCTGAAGCGCTCCAGCCCAGGTAACATCCTGGTGAATCTTCCAATGCAATCACATCCTTCCTATAGAGTGGCGACCAGAACGGCACACAGTATTCCAGCTGTGGCCTAACTAGCGTTTTGTGCAGCTCCATCATAACCTCCCTGCTCTTATATTCTATGCCTCGGCTGATGAAGGCAAGTATCCCATATGCCTTCTTAACCACCTTATCTACCTGTCCTGCTGCCTTCAGGGATCTATGTACATGCACACCAAGGTCCCTCTGATCCTCTGTCCTTCCTAGGGTCCGACCATTGATTGTGTATTCCCTTGTCTTGTTGTCCTCCCAAAATGCATCACCTCACACTTTTCAGGGTTAAATTCCATTTGCCACTGTTCTGCCCATCTAACCTGTAGTGTATGTACCTTTAAGAGGAACTATGATTTTTTGTAGCCCCTGTGTACTGTAGTACCGGTAGTGACCACTCGGGTATATAAGCCTGTATAGCGTCTTGTATAGTTAGTTCACCTCCAGACCTTGTTCAGTAAACACTTGTTAAATCAACTCCTGCATTCCGTGTCTCCATTAACACACATTCAACAGTGGCGACGAGGAGGAAACGAACTTACCTGCAATTTGGCAGCACCTCAAGGAGATCGATTCCTCAGTTGAAGGTCGAAGAAAAAAAAAAAAAAAACTGTGGTTTCACCAGCTAAACGGGGTGGTGGCAGGTAGTGCACTGATCCTTCCTGGGCGGCGGGCTGGGGCTCGATCGGGTGGCTCTGCAGCGGGGCCGTGCAGCGAGTCGGAAAGCAGAAGCAAACAGGACAGAGGGTGGAGCACTCAGGAGACGGCCGGCGCTACAAAGCAGGTCGGCGTTCGGACCAAGCAGAGGGAGAGGAAAGTCCCAGAGGGTCCGACGGGAATGATTCTCCAAGTGACGGAGAAACTGTATAAAATATATGTGTAAATAATTTTTTTTTTAAAAAACAGAAATACCGCGAAAAGCTGCAGGTCGCAACAGGAACCGTGGAGAACAGCGTTGGCAGCAGCGGCAGCGGCGGGAAAGCGCAGGAGGTGCCATCTTGACTCGGCAGGGAAGAAGGAAAAGCGCGGGAGGCGCCATTTTTGATTTTCAGGATGCCTAAGACTGGCAATATTACTGCTTTCGATAGTGATATATAGGATTGGACCACATATGTGGAAAGAGTGGAGGTATATTGCAAGGCGAATGAAGTAGCGGATGATAAAAAGACATCGGTACTTCTAAATCTGATGGGCGCAAGGACATACGGGCTGTTACAAAACTTGATCACTCCAGCCAAACCGATGGACAAGAATTTTAAGGAGATTGTTGATACCCTACAGGAGCACTTAAACCCAACACCGCTGCTGATAGCGGAACGATTCAAATTCTTCAGGAGGAATCAGCACAAGAATGAAAGTAACGCTGATTACCTCACTGAATTACGAAAGCTGCCAAAGCACTGCCAATTCAGGGCAGGACTGGCAGA
The DNA here is from genome assembly GCF_052327205.1 of Somniosus microcephalus. Classification (NCBI taxonomy): domain Eukaryota; kingdom Metazoa; phylum Chordata; class Chondrichthyes; order Squaliformes; family Somniosidae; genus Somniosus; species Somniosus microcephalus. The sequence goes on along the minus strand of NC_140990.1, from coordinate 74,140 downwards.
TTCACTACGAGACAAATTCGTCTGCGGTCTCCTAAGCGAAGGAAGACAGAAAAGACTACTTTCTGAGAAAGATTTGACACTGGACAAGGCTTTCAGTGTGGCTGTATCATACAAAGCAGCAGCAAGAGGAGCTGCAGAGATACAGCAAAAGCCACAGGACTTCGGCACCCATGAAATGACACGGGGTTTCGAGAGATGTTATCGCTGCGGCAGATCCACCCATGACCAGAGGGACTGCTGGTTCAAGGACAAAGCATGCAGGCAATGCGGAAAGATGGGACACATTGCACGTGTATGCCGATCTGGAAAAAAATCCGCTGACAGTAAAAAGGTCAATAAGGAAAAGTACAGAAAGGTACAAATGATGACGGACAGTAGCTCCGAAGACCAGAAGAGCGATAGCGACTCCGGAAGCAAGAGACTAAGCTGTCTCAAATTACATAATGTAATTGCCAAAGAAGATTACCAGACCATTTGGGTTACCCTCACGATAGCGGAGTCCCCAGTTAAAATGGAGCTAGATACAGGATCAGCTCTGACCATCATAAGTTGACGGGATTACGAGCGGCTATTTCCGCATATACCTTTGAAAGACACATCCATTATCTTGAAGACATATACGGGGCAGAAAGTATACCCCAGAGGGAAAATAAGGGTGCCTGTTGTATACAACGGCAAGGAAATACAGAAGTTGTATTTATACGTTCTGCAAGATGGTGGTCCACCATTGTTGGGACGTGAATGGATCAGAAAAATACGTTTAGACTGGCAATCCATTCAGGCACTGACGGTGACCAGTAAGAAAAAAAATGATGATGACGTCATACCTGGACGATTAAAAGAAATCTTGGCTAACGCCAAAGAAGTGTTTCAACAGGAACTAGGAACCCTGAAAGGCACCACCGCCTCAATAAAAGCGGAAGATGCGGCAATTCCCAAGTTTTTTAAGGCAAGGCCGGAGCCATACGCAATTCGTCCAGCAGTCGAGGCAGAGCTGGAGAATTTGGAAAAAGCAGGCGTGTTATCCAAAGTAGATTGGAGTGAGTGGGCAACACCCATCGTCCCGGTCATGAAGAAAACGTTGAATAATGATAAATCTGAAGAACAGAGAAAAATTCGCATCTGTGGGGACTTCAAGGTGACTGTAAACCCAGTTCTTCACACGGTACAGTATCCTCTTCCGAGGATAGAAGATATTTTCGCCTCGCTATCCGGAGGGAAACGTTTCACCAAAATTGACTTGCCACAGGCATATCTACAGATGGGGGTTGAGGAGGCCTCTAAAAAGTATCTCACGATAAACACACACAAAGGCCTGTACCAGTACAATCGACTGGTTTTCGGAGTAGCATCAGCTCCAGCTATCTGGCAAAGAGCTATGGAGCAAGTCCTGCAAGGGATTCCGGGGACTCAATGCTACCTAGACGACATCCTTGTAACAGGAGAAAACGACAACGAGCACCTTGCCAATTTGGAGCAGGTGCTCACGAGGCTGAGAGAACGGGGCCTACGAGCAAATCACCCCAAGTGCGAATTTTTCCAGAAACAAATATCATATTGTGGCCATGTCATTAATGAAGAAGGGTTGCATAAGTCACCTGAAACAATTGAAGCGGTCGTAAAAGCCCCAGCGCCTGAAAATGTCTCACAATTAAGGTCGTTCCTGGGATTAATAAATTACTATCATAAATTTTTACCGAACTTGTCAACGGTTCTGCACCCTCTTAACGCACTGCTACAAATGGGAGTAATTTGGAAATGGAGCGAAGACTGTAAACGTGCCTTCCATAAATGCAAAGGCTTGATCACGTCCAAGGAAGTGTTGGCTCATTACAACCCATCACTGCCAATCAGACAGGCATGCGATGCATCCCCTTACGGCGTGGAAGCGGTATTATCACATAGATTCCCTGATGGCTCGGAGCGGCCGATAGCTTTTGCGTCACGCTCATTGAACTCAGCTGAGCATAACTATGCCCAGATCGACAGGGAGGCACTCAGCCTGGTGTGGGGGGTGAAGAAATTCAACCATTACCTACACAGACAAAAATTTACCTTGTTGACTGACCATCAACCCCTTGTCTCCATATTCAACCCTAAAAAGGGCGTTCCCATTATGACGGCGCAAAGGCTACAGAGGTGGTCCCTTTTCCTAGGGGCACACCAATATGACATAGAATACAAAGGAACAAAACAGCATAGGAATGCTGATGGTTTATCGTGCCTACCGTTGCCAACGCTAGAAGAGGCACCTACAGTGGACCCAGTGGAGATGTTCCACTCGACCATAGTGGAATGTCTACCAGTAACAAATTCTACCATTGAAAAGGAAACGAGAAATGACCCGACTCTCTCACGAGTCTACGATTTAACGGTGAAGGGATGGCCAGCACATGGCGAACCACTGTTGCCAGCATTCTCGCAAAGAAGAGAACAGCTGTCAGTGTGCCGAGGAACCTTGATGTGTGGATCCAGAGTGGTGATTCCACCCAAACTCCAGGATAAAGTGCTAAAGGAGCTTCACGAGGGGCATCTGGGTGGAGTGAAAATGAAGAACTTAGCCAGAGCGTTTGTGTGGTGGCCAGGTATCGATGGAGACATCGAAGAAATGACGAAGAGCTGTCTAGGATGCCAGAAGGTCCAAAACGCCCCACCACAAGCCCCTCTACATCCATGGGAGTGGCCCTCATCTCCATGACAAAGGGTACATATCGACTTTGCTGGTCCATTTATGGACTCAATGTTCTTAATCGCGGTGGATGCACACTCCAAGTGGCCGGAGGTAATAAAGATGTCCTCCACCACCACGGAAAAAACCATCACAGTATTAAGGACCATATTCACCAGGAATGGGCTGCCTGAACAGATCTGTTCTGATAATGGACCGCAATTTGTATCCGAAGAATTCAGGAAGTTCTTAAAAAACAATGGGGTTAAGCACTACACATCCGCCCCATACCATCCCGCCACCAATGGATTAGCTGAAAGGTTTGTCCAGACCTTCAAGAAGGCCATAAAGGCCATGGGTAATGAAGACATAAATCTACAACATAAGGTAGATAACTTGTTTGCGTACAGGAATGCAACACATGTGGTTACAAACCAAACTCCCGCCATGATGTTTTTCAATAGAAGACTAAGATGCCGGCTGGATTTGATCAAGCCAAACATCAGAAGGGACGTAGAGAACCGGCAATTTCAAGGCATGAATGAAAGGCCAACTAGAACCTTCCAGATAGGTCAACAAGTTTTTGCCCGGGACTACCGTACCGAGAAATGGCAGCCTGGAACTATTTGCACACGACTAGGACCGCTGATGTATACCGTGGACATTGGAGAAAGCATAATAAGGCGCCATGCTGACCAGATCATAGAGTCATCCGAAAAGGGACAACCTACACCACAACTCTATACGCCTAATGATGAAGCAGAGATACCCATAGTATCTACCTCCGATCCGGTGATACTGGAACCAGATGAACCCGACACTGGCATTCAAGCCGAATCGACCTTGCCAAAAGAACCTACTACACCACCGAAACCTACTACACCACCGAGGCGTTATCCGGACTGAGTCAGGAAGCCTCCAGAGAGACTGAATTTGTAAATTGATTAACTTCAGCAAATGTGTAGATTATTTTTCTTGTAAAAATGTTATTTAATGATTACTTAAAATGTTATGTACTATTTATCTAAAAGGGGAGGAATTGTAGTGTATGTACCTTTAAGAGGAACTATGTTTTTTTGAAGCCCCTGTGTACTGTAGTACCGGTAGTGACCACTCGGGTATATAAGCCTGTATAGCGTCTTGTATAGTTAGTTCACCTCCAGACTTTGTTCAGTAAACACTTGTTAAATCAACTCCTGCATTCTGTGTCTCCATTAACACATGGATTCAACATAACCAACCCGTCTATATCGTCCTGTAGCCAGAGCCTTCCCTCCTCGCTATTTACCACTCCACCAATTTTTGTGTCATCTGCGAACTTACTGATCATACCTCCTACATTCATATCTAAATCATTAATGTACACTACAAACAGCAAAGGACCCAGCACCGATCCCTGTGGTACACCACTGGACACAGGCTTCCAGTCACAAAAACAACCTTCGATCATCACCCTCTGCCTCCTGCCACTAAGCCAATTTTGGAACCAATGTGCCAAATTGCCCTGGATACCATGGGCTCTTACCTTCTTGCCCAGTCTCCCATGTGGGACTTTGTTAGAAGCCTTACTGAAGTCCATGTAGACCACATCAACTGCACTACCCTCATCCACACACCTAGTCACCCCCTCGAAAAATTCAGTCAAATTTGTTAGACATGATCTCCCCCTGGCAAAGCTATGCTGACTATCCTTGATTATTCCTTGCCTCTCCAAGTGGAGACTAATTCTGTCCCTCAGGTTTTTTTCCAATAATTTCCCTACCACTGATGTTAGGCTCACTGGCCTGTAATTCCCTGGTTTATCCCTACTACCCTTCTTGAATAATGGTACTACATTAGCTGTTCTCCAGTCCTCTGGCACCTCTCCTGTGGCCAGAGAGGTTCTGAAAATTTGTATCAGAGCCCCTGCAATCTCCTCCCTTGCCTCACACAGCAGCCTGGGATACATCTCGTCTGGGCCTGGGGATTTATCCACTTTTTAGCTCGCTAAAACCGCTAGTACCTCCTCCCTCTCAATACTAATTTGTTCAAGTATAAACATTCACTCGCTCCACCGCCGGTGTACCGTGGCTGCAGTGTGTACCATCGACAAAATACACTGCAGCAACTCGCCAAGGCTTCTTCGGCAGCACCTCCCAAACCCGCTACCTCTTCCACCTAGAAGGACAAGGGCAGCAGGCGCTTGGGAACACCACCACCTCCAAGTTCCACCTGCAAGTCACACACACCATCCTGACTTGGAAAATTATCAACCGTTCCATCATCTTCGCTGGGTCAAAATCCTGGAACTCCCTCCCTAACAGCACTGTGGGAGCACCTCCACCACAGACTGCAGTGGTTCAAGAAGATGGCTCACCACCACCTTCTCGAGGGCAATTAGGGATGAGCAACAAATGCTGGCCTTGCCAGTGACGCCCAGATCCCATGAACTCCAAAAGTACTTCATTGGCTGTAAAGCGCTTCGAGACGTCCAGTGGTCATGAAAGGAGCCATATAAATGTAACTCTTTCTTTCTTTAGTGTGATTGACCCTTTATTATCTTTCATCTCTATCCACATGGATTCTATTTTTGTCTTGCTGATGGCTGCATCACTTTTTGCTACTGCTATTATGTTATCCCTAATAACTACAGCTACTCCACCTCCCCTTTATCCCTCTCCATCTTTTCTAAATATGTTAGTCTCTGCAATGTTGCTATCTCGTCCGTGAGATCCACCTCCCGCTCCCTTCACCCTATTTCCACTAAACTACTGACTTGTCAACTCCCCTTCCTGGCCCCCATGCCAGCTGATATTGGTCATGGTTCTCTCTCCTCGGATACTTTCCCCTTCCCATTCAAAAGCTCCACCCTTGACACCTCTGTCATTGTGAACTAATGCCCAATCTCCAACCTCCCTTTCAGTGTCAGCTGTGGCTCACTGGGTAGCACTCTTGCCTTTGAGCCAGAAAGTTGTGGGCTCAAGTCCCTACTCCAGAGATTTGAACACAAAAATCCAAGCTGATACTTGCAGTACTGAGGGAGTGCAGCACTTTCAGAGGTGCTGTCTTTCGGATGAGATGATAAACCGAGGCCCCCGTCTGCTCTCTTAGGTGGATGTAAAAGATCCTGTGGCATGATTTTGAAGAAGAGCAGGAGTGTTATTCCTGGGGCCAATATTTATTCCTCACTCAACATCTCGAAAAAAGATTATATGGTCGTTATCGCATTGCTGTTTGTGGGAGCTTGCTGTGCACAATTTGGCTGCCATGTTTCCTACATTACAACAGTGACTACACTTCAAAGGTAGATCATTGGCTGTAAAGCACTTTAGGACGTCCGGTGGTCATGAAAGGCCCTGTAGAAATGCAAGTCTTTCTTTCTTTCCCCCTTTTCTCTCCAGTTCTTGAACAAGTTGTCTCCTGCTACTCCATGTTTGACCCTCTCCAATCAGGCTTCCACCCCTGCCCCAGTAGTGAAACGACCCTTATCAAAGTCACAAATTACACCCTCTGTGATTGTAACCAGTGGACTATCCTTCTTCATCCTTCTCGACCTATCTGCAACCTTTGACACTGTTGATCACACCATCCTCCTCCACCGCCTCTCCTCCATTGTTCAGCTTAGGTGAGACTTGTTGGTGATCCAGACCCCCTGAAACAAGTTCGAGACTTGACTATTCCAACGCACTCCTGGCCAACCTCCCTAGTTCTACCCACCATAAACTTGAGGTCATCCAAAACTCCGCCACCCATGTGCTAACTCACCCCAAGTCATAGAAACATAGAAGATAGGAGCAGGAGTAGGCCATTCGGCCCCTCGAGCCTGCTCCGCCATTCAATGAGATCATGGCTGATCAAAAATCTATCGACCTCAGCCTTGAATATACTCAACGATTGAGCCTCCACAGCCCTCTGGGGCAGAGAATGCCAAAGGTTCACCACCCTCTGAGTGAAGAAATTTCCCCTCATCTCAGTCCTAAATGGCCGACCCCTTATTCTGAGACTGTGACCCCCTGGTATTCTAGACTCCCCAGCCAGGGGCAACATCCTCCCTGCATCGACCCTGTCAAAATTTGATGTTTTAATGAGATGAAATGCTTCCTTCCCATCGGGGAATTGAACCCCGGTCTCCCGCATAACAGGCAGGGATACTCACCACTATACTAACGAGAAAGTCCCGCTCGCCCATCGCCCCTGTGCTCGCTGACCTTCATTGGCTCCTGGTTGAGCAGTGCCTCAATTTTAAAATTCTCATCCTTGCTCTCAAATCGCTCCATGGCCTCACCCCTCATTATCTCTGTAACTTCCTCCAGCCCTAAACACCCTCGAGACCTCTGCGCTTTTGAACATCCCCGCTTTTAATCGCTCCACCATTGGCAGCCATGCCTTCAGTTGCCTGGGTCCTAAGTTCTGGAATTCCCTCCCTAAACCTCTCCGCTTCTCTCTCTCCTCCTTTACGATGCTCCTTAAAACCTACCTCTTCGACCAGGCTTTTGGTCATCTGTCCTAATATCTCCTTATGTGGCTCGGTGTCAAATTTTGTTTGATAATCGCTCCTGTGAAGCACCTTGGGACATTTTGCTACGTTAAAGGTGCTATATAAATGTTGTTGTTGAGGACCAAGAAACACCGAGACGTCTGATTAAAACATTTTACTTATCAAATCAATGATATAACCCATTACACGCAGAGCCCGTGAGACTGGTACCCAAAGAAATGTGCTCATCACCGGGCCTGATCTCATCCTGTGGGTCACCTCTAGCAACAACGGCAGAATTAGTTTGACGATGAGTGTATTAAGAAAAGCTGTTTAGTGCCGTTCTGCCTGCCACACCTATGCTAACAATTCTCCAACTTTGCGGCTCGAAAACAAACTTCCATTAGCAACCGTGGAGCCTATTTTCTGGCCAGAACCAGGATGTAGCTGGTAGAATAGATAAGGGAGAACCAGTAGATGTAGTGTATTTGGATTTGGATTTTCAGAAGGCCTTTGATAAAGTCTCACATAAGAGGTTAGTGTGCAAAATTAAAGCACATGGGATTGGGGGTAATAAACCGGCATGGATTGAAAATTGGTTAACAGACAGGAAACAGAGAGTAGGAATAAATGGGTCTTTTTCAGGGTGGCAGGCGGTGACTAGTGGGGTACCGCAGGGATCAGTGCTTTGGCCCCAGCTATTCACAATATATATCAATGATTTGGATGAGGCAACCAAATGTAATATTTGCAAGTTTGCTGACGACACAAAACTAGGCGGGATTGGGAGTTGTGAGGAGGATGCAGAGGCTTCAAGGCGATTTAGACAAGTTGAGTGAGTGGGCAAATACACGGCAGATGCAGTATAACGTGGATAAATGTGAAGTTATCCACTTCGGTAGAAAAAACAGAAAGGCAGAGTATTATTTAAATGGTGATAGATTGGGAAATGCCTCCGTAGCCTCACCCCTACAGGACCTGGGTGTCCTTGTACACCAGTCACTGAAAGCAAACATGCAGGTGCAGCAAGCAGTTAGGAAGGCAAATGGTATACATAGAAACATAGAGATAGGAGCAGGAGTAGGCCATTCGGCCCTTCGAGCCTGCTCCGCCATTCAATGAGATCATGGCTGATCTTCGTCTGAGATCATAGCTGATCTTACCAGTTCAGTACCCCGTCCCCGCCTTTTCTCCGTAACCCTTAATCCCCTTAGCCTTCAGAAATATATCCAATTCTCTCTTGAAAATATTTATTGAATTAGCCTTCACAGCCCTCTGTGGCAGGGAATTCCACAGGCTCACCACTCTTTGAGTGAAGAAATTCTTCCTCATCTCTGTTTTAAATGATTTGCCCGCTATTTTTAGACTGTGGCCCCTGGTTCTGTGCTCCCCAGCCATTGGAAACATTCTCTCTGAATTCAGCCTGTCCAGGCCTGCCATAATTTTATATGTTTCGATGAGATCCCCTCTCAATCTTCTAAACTCCAGTGAGTACAAGCCCAAACTATTTAATCTCTCTTCGTAGGTCATTCCCGCCATTCCAGGTATCAGCCTGGTGAATCGCCGTTGCACTCTTTCCATGGCAAGAACATCCTTCCGCAGATGGGGCGACCAAAACTGTACACAATACTCCAGATGCGGTCTCACCAGCACCTTGTACAGCTGTAGTAAGGTATCCCTATTCCTATACTCGAACCCCCTTGATATGAAGGCCAACATACCATTTGCCTTCTTAATCGCCTGTTGCACCTGCATGCTCTCCTTCAGTGACTGGTGCACAAGAACACCCAGGTCCCTCTGCACTTCCCCATCTCCCAATCTATTGCCATTTAGATAATAATCTACCCTCCTGTTTTTACCCCCAAAGTGGATAACCTCGCATTTATCCACATTATAGTGCATCTGCCACGTATCCGCCCATTCCCCCAACCTGTCCAAATCGCACTGTAGCCTCCTGACATCCTCATCAGAGCCCACCCCTCCTCCTAGTTTAGTGTCGTCAGCGAATTTGGAAATATTGCATCCAATTCCCTGATCCAGATCATTTATATATATTGTGAACAGCTGGGGTCCCAGGACAGATCCCTGCGGCACCCCGCTGGTCACTGCCTGCCACTCCGAAAACGAGCCGTTTATTCCAACTCTCTGTTTTCTATCCGCCAGCCAGTTCTCTATCCACGTTAATACTTTGCCCCCAATCCCATGAGCCTTAATTTTGCATGATAATCTTTTGTGTGTATGTTGGCCTTCATTGCAAGAGGATTTGAGTACAGGAGCAAGGATGTCTTACTACAGTTATACAGGGCCTTGGCGAGACCACACCTGGAGTACTGTGTGCAGTTTTGGTCTCCTTACCTAAGAAAGGATATACTTGCCATAGAGGGAGTGCAGCGAAGGTTCACCAGATTGATTCCTGGGATGGCAGGACTGTCCTATGAGGAGAGATTGGGTCAACTAGGCCTGTATTCACTAGAGTTTAGAAGAATGAGAGGGGACCTCATTGAAACGTATGAAATTCTGATAGGGCTAGACAGACTGGATACAGGGAGGATGTTTCCCCTGGCTGGGGGTCTAGAACGAGGGGTCACAGTCTCAGGATACGGGGTAGGACATTTAGGACTGAGATGAGGAGAAATTTCTTCACTCAGAGGGTGGCAAACCTGTGGAATTCTCTACCACAGAAGGCTGTGGAGGCCGAGTCACTGAATATATTTAAGAAGTAGATAGATTTCTAGACACAAAAGGCATCAAGGGGTATGGGGAGAGAGCGGGAATATGGTATTGAGATAGAGGATCAGCCATGATCATATTGAATGGCGGAGCAGGCTCGAAAGGCCGAATGGCCTACTCCTGCTCCTATTTCTCTATGTTAGTCTCATCGTCGTCTTCATTTTCTGAACCTGACTCTGGGGTTTTCTCGACTAAAAACACCATCATTATGCTAAACTTGTATCGAGCCTTGGTTAGACCACACTTAGAGTACTGCGTACAGTTCTGGTCACCATATTATAAAAAGGATATAGAGGCACTGGAGAGGGTGCAGAGAAGATTTACAAGGATGATACCAGAAATGCGACGTAATGCCCATCAGGAAAGGATGAACAGGCTGGGTCTCTGTTCCCTTGAAAAGAGAAGGCTGAGGGGTGACCTACTGGAGAATCATAGAAGAATCATTGAATGGTTACAGCACGGAAGGAGGCCATTCGGCCTGTCGAGCCTGTGCCAACTCTCAGCTCGTCCCTCTCCCCCGCCCTTTCCCCATAGCCCGGCAAAAATGTTTTTCCTTCAGATGCTTATCCAACTCCCTTTTGAAAGATAAAGATTGAGTCTGCCTCCGCCACCCTATCAGGCAGCGCATTCCAAATCCTAACCACTCGCTGCGTAAAGAAGTTTTCCCTCATGTTGCCTCTGGTTCTTTTGCCAGTCACCTTGAATCTGTGTCCTCTGGTTAGTGACACTTTAGCCAATGGAAACTTTATTTACTCTATCTAAACCCTGCATGATTTTGAACACCTCTATCAAACCTCCTCTTAGCCTTCTGTGCTGTAAGGAGAACAATCCCAGCTTCTCCAGTCTCTCCACATCACTGAAGTCCCTCATCCCTGGTACCACTCTGGTCAATCTCCCCTTAACCTTCTCTGCTCTAAGGAGAACAATCCCAGCTTCTCCAGTCTCTCCACATCACTGAAGTCCCTCATCCCTGGTACCACTCTGGTCAATCTCCCCTTAACCTTCTCTGCTCTAAGGAGAACAATCCCAGCTTCTCCAGTCTCTCCACATAACTGAAGCCCCTCATCCCTGGTACCACTCTGGTCAATCTCCCCTTAACCTTCTCTGCTCTAAGGAGAACAACCCCAGCTTCTCCAGTCTCTCCACATAACTGAAGCCCCTCATCCCTGGTACCATTCTGGTCAATCTCCCCTTAACCTTCTCTGCTCCAAGGAGAACAATCCCAGCTTCTCCAGTCTCTCCATATCACTGAAGTCCCTCATCCCTGGTACCATTCTGGTCAATCTCCCCTTAACCTTCTCTGCTCTAAGGAGAACAATCCCAGCTTCTCCAGTCTCTCCACATAACTGAAGTCCCTCATCCCTGGTACCATTCTGGTCAATCTCCCCTTAACCTTCTCTGCTCTAAGGAGAACAATCCCAGCTTCTCCAGTCTCTCCACATAACTGAAGTCCCTCATCCCTGGTACCATTCTGGTCAATCTCCCCTTAACCTTCTCTGCTCCAAGGAGAACAATCCCAGCTTCTCCAGTCTCTCCACATAACTGAAGTCCCTCATCACTGGTACCATTCTGGTCAATCTCCCCTTAACCTTCTCTGCTCTAAGGAGAACAACCCCAGCTTCTGCAGTCTCTCCACGTAACTGAAGTCCTTTGTGGAACGCACTGGATACCTCCCTCCAGTCTGAAAAACAGCCATTCAGCTCAACTCTCTGTTTTATATCCCTCAGCCAATTTTATATAGAAACATAGAAGATAGGAGCAGGAGTAAGCCATTCGGCCCCTCGAGCCTGCTCCGCCATTTAATGAGATCATGGCTGATCATCCAAATTCAGTACCCTGTCCCTGCCTTCTCCCCATATCCCTTGATCCCTTTAGCCTTAAGAAATATATCCAACTCCTTCTGGAATATATCCATGCTGCTACTTACTGCCCCTTTAATCCCATGAGCTTCATAGAATCATAGAACAGAATTATAGAATGGGGCAGGAATGTAAGTTGTGAGGAGGATGCAAGGAGGCTTCAAGGGGCTATAGACAGGCTAAGTGAGTGGGCAAGAACATGGCAAATGGAATATGATGCGGAGAAATGTGAAGTTATCCACTTTGGTAGGAAAAATAGAAAAGCAGAGTATTTTTTAAATGGTGAGAGATTGGGAAATGTAGGTGTTCAGAGGGACCTGGGTGTCCTTGTACACAAATCACTGAAAGTTAACATGCAGGTACAGCAAGCAATTCGGAAAGCAAATGGTATGTTGGCCTTTATTACAAGAGGATTTGAGTATAAGAGTAAAGACGTCTTACTGCAATTATATAGGGCCCTGGCGAGACCACATCTGGAGTATTGTGTACAATTTTGGCCTCCTTACCTAAGGAAGGATATACTTGCCATAGAGGGAGTGCAACGAAGGTTCACCAGACTGGTTCCTGGGATGGGGGGATTGTCCTATGAGGAGAGATTGAGTAGACTAGGCCTATATTCTCTAGAGCTTAGAAGAATGAGAGGTGATCTCATTGAATCATACAAAATTCTTACAGGGCTTGACAGGGTAGATGCAGGGCGGACGTTTCTCCTGACTGGGGAGTCTAGAACCAGGGGTCACAGTCTCAGAATAAGGGGTTGGCCATTTAGGATTGAGATGAGGAGAAATTTCTTCACTCAGAGGGTGGTGAATCTTTGGAATTCTCTGCCCCAGAGGGCTGTGGAGGCTCAGTGTTTGAGTATATTCAAGACAGAGATCGATAGATTTTTGGAGATTAAGGGAATCAAAGGATAGGGGGATAGTGCAGGAAATTGGAGATGAGGTGAAGATCAGCCATGATCTCATTGAATGGTGGAGCAGGCTCGAGGGGCTAACTGGCCGACTCCTGCTCCTATTTCTTATGTTATGTTACAGCACAGTAGGAGGCCATTCGGCCCGTCGAGCCTGTGCCGTCTCTCTGCAAGAGCACTTCAGCTAGTCCCACTCCCCCGCCCTTTCCCCGTAGCCCTGCAAATTTCCTTCCTTCAAGTACTTATCCAATTCCCTTTTGAAAGCCACGATTGAATCTGCCTCCACCACCCTCTCAGGCAGTGCATTCCAGATCCTAACCACTCGCTGCATAAAAAAGTTTTTCCTCACATCACCTTTGGACCTTCTGCCAATCACCTTAAATCTGTGTCCACTGGTTCTCGAGCCTTCCGCCAATGGGAACAGTTTCTTTCTATCCACTCTGTCTAGACCCCTCATGATTTTGAACACCTCTATCAAATCTCCTCTCAACCTTCTCTGCTCCAAGGAGAACAACCCCAGCTTCTCCAGTCTCTCCACATCACTGAAGTCCCTCATCTCTGGTACCATTCTGGTCAATCTCCCCTTAACCTTCTCTGCTCTAAGGAGAACAATCCCAGCTTCTCCAGTCTCTCCACGTAACTGAAGTCCCTCAGCCCTGGAACCATTCTTGTCAATCTTTTCTGCACCCTCTTGAAGGTCTTCACATCCTTCCTAAAGTGCGGTGCCCAGGATTGGGCACAGTACTCCAGTTGTGGCCGAACCAGTGTTTTATAAAGGTTCTTCAATTTTGTTAACAAGCCTACTATGTGGTACTTTACCAAATGCCTTCTGAGAGTCCATATACACATCTACCGCATTGCCCTCATCCACCCTCTCTGTTACCTCAAGTTCTTTCCGTCAAGTCCAGCCCATCAACATTCCCCAATTACCATAATTAACATAGATCAGTCCTGGATGTCATCCGTGGCTCAGTGTGTAGCACCCTCACCTCTAGAATTAGAAGGTTGAAGGTTCAAGTCCCACTCCAGAGACTGGAACATAAAAATCTAGGCTGACACTCCCAGTGCAGTATCGAGGGAGCGCTGCACTGTTGGAGGTGCCGTCTTTCGGATGAGATGTTAAACCAAGGCCCCGTCTGCTCTCTCAGGTGGATGTAAAAGATCAATAAAAAAACATATTACCTGGTTATCACATTCCTGTTTGTGGGAGCTTGCTGTGTGCAAATTGGCTGCTGCATTTGCTACATTACAACAGCGACTACACTTCATAGAAAGGCAGGAGTAGGCCATTTGGCCCCTCGAGCCTGCTCCGCCATTCAATGAGATCATGGCTGATCATCCAAATTCAGTACCCAGTCCCTGCTTTCTCCCTTGATCTCTTTAGCCTTAAGAAATATATCTAACTCCTTCTTGAATATATTTAATGAATTGGCCTCAACTGCCTTCTGTGGTAGAGAATTCCACAGGTTCACCACTCTCTGGGTGAAGAAATTCCTCCTCATCTCAGTCCTAAATGGCTTACCCCTTATCCTTAGACTGTGACCCCTGGTTCTGGACTCCCTGGACATCGGGAACATCCTTCCTGCATCTAGTCTGTCCAGTCCTGTTAGAATTTTATAAGTTTCAATGAGATCCCCTCTCATTCTTCTAAACTCCAACGAATATAAGCCCAATCGACCCAATCTCTCTCATACGTCATTTCTGCTATCCCATTCAAAAAGTACTTCACTGTAAAGCACTTTGGGATGTCCTGTAGTCGTGAAAGGCACTATAGAAATGCAAGTCTTTCTTTCTTTGGACCTGATTAACAGTAGCACTAACTGCGGAAATGGACCAGTGCGGTTACGTGTGAACTCGCTGGTGTCTCAGCAGGGTGGAGGAATAGCTGAATCCCTTCCCGCACTGGGAGCAGGTGAACGGTCTCTCTCTGGTGTGAACTTGCTGGTGCCTCAGCAGGGTGGAGGACTCAGCGAAGCCCTTCCCACACTCGGAGCAGGCAAACGGCCTCTCTCCGGTGTGGACTCGCTGGTGTGTCAGCAGCTTGGATAGCTTCCAGAACCGACTGGTGCAGTGTGAGCAGCCGAAGGGCCTCTCGTTGCTGTGAATGCGCCGGTGCTTCTCCAGTGCCTCGTGGCGCTCGAAGCTCTTCGTGCAGTCGCGGCACCGAAAGCGGCTCTCGTCGGAGTGAACGAGCTGGTGCGCGCGGAGGGAGTACGAGTGTCTGAATCCCTTCCCGCACGCGGAGCAGGTGAACGGCCTCTCTCCGGTGTGAGCTCGCTGGTGCACCAGCAACAAACGTGCCTTCCAGAACCTCTTCCCGCAGTGGGAGCAGCTGAACGGGCTCTCCCTGGTGTGAGCGAGTCGGTGCGTCTTCAGGTACTTGGACCACTTGAAGCCCTTACCGCAGTCGGGGCACTTAAAGGGCCGCTCGTCGGAGTGGACGAGCTGGTGCTCACGCAGGGAGGAGGAAAGGGTGAAGCCCTTCCCGCACACGGAGCAGGTGAACGGTCTCTCTCCGGTGTGGACTCGCTGGTGCTGCATCAGGTCGCTAGATCTCCTGAAGCCCTTCTCGCAGCCGGAGCACTGAAAGGGCCGCTCGTCGGTGTGGATCTGCTCGTGGGTCAGCAGGTGGGATGAGCGCTTGAACCTCTTCTCGCAGCGGGAGCAGGCGAAGGGTCGCTCCCCGGTGTGCAGGCGCTGGTGCGTCAGCAGGACCGATGGGTGGGCGAATCCCAGCCCGCACACGGGGCAGGGGAAGGACCTCGCCCGGGTGTGCCTGCGCCTGTGGCGCTCCAGCTCGGAGGGGAAATTGAACCCGTCCCCGCAGTCTCCGCATCGCCATGGCCTCTCCCCGGTGTGACTGCTCTGGTGCCTCGCCAAGCCGGACGCTCGGCTGAAGCGGCGCCCGCACGCCGAGCACGCGTACGCTTTGGCCGTGCCGTGCTCACTGCTCTCCCCTTCCATTCTCAGGGGCTGCCGATATTCTGGCCCTGATGAATTGAGGAAATCGGTCGGATCTTGACGTGACGTTTGGTTTGAGTTCGCCGTCTCAAATTTGCCACTTTGAATATCCTGCAAAAATAAGTTTATGTAAGGCGGTTAAGAAGGCATACAGGACACTTTATTACATAGAAACATAGAAGTTAGGAGCAGGAGTTGGCCATTCGGCCCCTCGAGCCTGTTCCGCCATTCAATATGATCATGGCTGATCATCCAAATTCAGTACCCTGTCCCTGCCTTCTCCCCATACCCCTTGATCCCTTTAGCCTTAAGAAATATATCCAACTCCTTCTTGAATATATTTAATGAATTGGCCTCCACTGCCTTCTGTGGTAGAGACTTCCACAGGTTCACCACTCTCTGGGTGAAGAAATTCCTCCTCATCTCTGTCCTAAATGGCTTACCCCTTATCCTTAGACTGTGACCCCTGGTTCTGGACTCCCCGGCCATCGGGAACATCCTTCCTGCATCTAGTCTGTCCAGTCCTGCCAGAATTTTATAAGTTTCAATGAGATCCTCTCTCATTCTTCTAAACTCCAGCGAGTATAAGCCCAATCGACCCAATCTCTCCTCGTACGTCATTCCTGCCATCCCAGGTATCAGCCTGGTGAATCTTCGCTGAACTCCTTCCATGGCAAGAATATCCTTCCTCAGATAAGGATATACGGCACAGAAACAGGCCATTCGGCACACAGCAAGCTCCCACAAACAGCAATGTGACAATGACCAGATAATCTATTTCAGTGATGTTGATTGAGGGATAAATATTGGCCCCAGGACACCGGGGAGAACTCCCCTGCTCTTCTTCAATGTAGTGCCATGGGATCTTTTACATCCAACTGAAAGAGCAGACGGGGGCCTCGGTTTAACATCTCATCCGAAAGACGGCACCTCTGACAGCGCAGCACTCTCTCAGTACTGGAGTGTCAGCCTAGATTTTTATGCTCAAGTCTCTGGACTGGGACTTGAACCCACGAGCTTCTGACTCAGAGGTGAGAGTGCTGCCCACTGAGCTAAAGTGCCTGGAGCTAAGCCAGCTGGGATACTTGACATAGGATTACATCGGATATACAGCACAGAAACAGGCCATTCGGCCCAACCAGTCCATGCCGGTGTTTATGCTCCACTCGAGCCTCCTCCTGTCTTTCCTCATCTAAATCTATCAGCATAACCCTCGATTCCCTTCTCCCCCATATGCTTGTCTAGCCTCCCCTTAAATGCATCGATACTATTCGCTTCAACCACTCCCTGTGGCAGCGAGTTCCACATTCTCACCACTCTCTGGGTAAAGAAGTTTCTTCTGAATTCCCTATTGGATTTCTTGGTGACTATCTTATATTGAGGCCTCTAGTTATGCTCTTCCCCACAAGTGGAAACATTCTCTCTGTATCCACTCTATCAACGTTTTTCATAATTTTAAAGACCTCTATTAGGTCACCCCTCAGCCTTCTGTTTTCAAGAGAAAAGAGACCCAGCCTGTTCATCCTTTCCTGATATGTATACCCTCGCATTTCTGGTATCGTCCTTGTAAATCTTCTCTGCACCCTCTCCAGTGCCTCTATATCCTTTTCATAATTTGTCGACCAGAACTGCACGCAGGCATAGAATATAAGAGCAGGGAGGTTATGCTTGAACTGTATACAACACTAGTTAGGCCGCAGCTAGAACACTGCAAAATAACAACAGAGAATGCTGGAAAAACTCAGCAGGTCAGGCAACATCCGTGGAGAGAAATTTGAGTTGACGTTTCGGGTTGAAACCCTTCTTCAAAACTAGAATACTGCGTGCAGTTCTGGTCACCACATTGCAGGAAGGATGTGATTGCACTAGAGAGGATGCAGAGGAGATTTACAAGGATGTTGCCGGGAGTGGAGAATCTTAGCTCTGAGGAAAGACCAGAGAGGCTGGGGTTGTTTTCTTTGGAACAGAGGAGGCTGAGGGGATTGAGGTGTATAAAATTATGAGGGGCCTAGATAGAGTGGATAGGAAGGACCTATTTCCCCTGAGCAGAGAGGTCAATAACCAGGGAGCATAGATTTAAAGTAATTGGTAGAAGGATTAGAGGGGAGTTGAGGAGAACTTTTTCTTCACCCAGAGGGTGGTGGGGGTCTGGAACTCACTGCCTGAAAGGGCGGTAGAGGGAGAAACACTCATCACATTTAAAAAGTACTTGGATATGCACTTGAAGTGCCGGAACCTGCAAGGTTAGGGACCAAGAGCTGGAAAGTGGGATTAGGGAGGATAGCTCTTTTTTGGCCGGGACAGACACGATGGGCCGAATGGCCTCCTTCTGCGCTGTAAATTTCTATGATTCTATAATTAACTATGATAAGTACAGGAGAGAAATTCAAAATAGACCATTGACCATCTTCCATTCCACTCTTCACAGAAATCACAGAAAACCCACAGTGCAGTTGTAATTTGCTCCAATATTACAACGTTTGCGACATTTGTTTTTATTTCTTCCTGGGGTATGGGCGTCGCTGGCGAGGCCGGCATGTATTGCCCATCCCTAGTTGCCCTTGAGAAGGTGGTGGTGAGCCGCCTTCTTGAACCGCTGCAGTCCGTGTGGTGAAGGTGCTCCCACAGTGCTGTTAGGGAGGGAGTTCCAGGATTTGGACCCAGTGACGAAGAAGGATCGGTCGATATATTTCTGAGGATGTTCTTGCCATGGAGGGAGTGCAGCGAAGATTCACCAGACTGATACCTGGGATGGCTGGAATGACGTATGAGGAGAGATTGGGTCGATTGGGCTTATATTCGCTATAGTTTAGAAGAATGAGAGGGGACCTCATTGAAACTTATAAAATTCTAACAGGACTAGACAGACTAGATGCAGGAAGGATGTTCCCGATGGCGGGGGAGTCCAGAACCAGGGGTCACAGTCTAAGGATAAGGGGTAAGCCATTTAGGACAGAGATGAGGAGGAATTTCTTCACCCAGAGAGTGGTGAACCTGTGGAATTCTCTACCACAGAAGGCAGTTGAGGCCAATTCATTAAATATATTCAAGAAGGAGTTGGATATATTTCTTAAGGCTAAAGGGATATGGGGAGAAGGCAGGGACAGGGTACTGAATTTGGATGATCAGCCATGATCTCACTGAATGGCGGAGCAGGCTCGAGGGGCCAAATGGCCTACTCCTGCTCCTATCTTCTATGTTTCTATGTTTCCAAGTCAGGATGGTGTGTGTGACTTGGAGGTGGAACTTGGAGGTGGAACTTGGAGGTGGTGGTGTTCCCATGCGCCTGCTGCCCTCGTCCTTCTAGGTGGAAGAGGTCGCGGGTTTGGGAGGTGCTGCCATACTACAAGAGTGACGACACTTCAAAAGACCTTCATTGGCTGTAATGCACTTTGGGATGTTCTCAGGTGGTGAAAGACGCTATGCAGATGCGTCTTTTGGATGAGACGTTAAACCAAGGCCCCGCACATAAGAACATAAGACGTAGGAGCAGGAGTCGGTCATTCGGCCCCTCGAGCCTGCTCCCCCATTCAATAAGATCATGGCTGATCTGATCTTGGCCACAACTCCACTTCCCTGCCCGCTCCCTATAACCCTTGACCCCCTTACCATTCAAAAATCTGTCCATCTCCACCTTAAATATATTCAATGACCCAGCCTCCACAGCTCTCTGGGGAAGAGAATTCCAAAGATTCACGACCCTCTGAGAGAAGAAATTCATCCTCATTTCTGTTTTAAATGGGCGTCCCCTTATTCTGAATCTATGCCCCCTAGTTCTAGATTCCCCCACGAGAGGAAACATCCTCTCGGCATCTACCCTGTCAATCCCCCTCAGAATCTTATACATTTCAATAAGATCCCCTCTCATTCTTCTAAACCCCAATGAGTATAGGCCCAGCCTGCTCAACATTTCCTCATAAGACAACCCTTTCATAGAAACATAGAAGATAGGAGCAGGAGTAGGCCATTCGGCCCCTCGAGCCTGCTCCGCCATTCAATGTGACCATGGCTGATCATCCAAATTCAGTACCCTGTCCCTGCCTTCTCCCCATATCCCTTGATCCCTTTAGCCTTAAGAAATATATCCAACTCCTTCTTGAATATATTTAATGAATTGGCCTCTACTGCCTTCTGTGGTAGAGGAGTCAACAGGTTCACCACTCTCTGGGTGAAGAAATTCCTCCTCATTTCTGTCCTAAATGGCTTACCCCTTATCCTAAGACTGTGATCCCTGGTTCTGGACTCCCTGACCATCAGGAACATCCTTCCTACATCTAATCTGTCCAGTCCTGTCAGAATTTTATAGGTTTCGATGAGATCCCCTCTCATTCTTGCAAACTCCAGCGGGTATAAGCCCAATCGACCCAATCTCTCCTCATACGTCATTCCTGCCATCCCAGGGATCAGCCTGGTGAATCTTCGCTGAACTCCTTCCATGGCAAGAACATCCTTCCTCAGATAAGGCGACCAAAACTGCACACAATACTCAAGATGTGGTCTCACCAAGGCCCTGTACAACTGCAGCAGGACATCCTTGTTCCTGTACTCAAACCCTCTCGCTACGAAGGCCAACATACCATTTGCCTTCTTAACCGCCTGCTGCACCTGCATGCTTACCTTCAGCGACTGGTGCACAAGGACGCCCAGGTCTCGTTGCACTTCCCCTTCTCCCAATCTATTGCCATTCAGATAATAATCTGCCTTCCTGTTTTTGCCACCAAAGTGGATAACCTCACATTTATCCACGTTATATTGCATCTGCCATGCTTCTGCCCAATCACCCAACCTGTCCAAATCATCCTGGAGTTTCTCAGCATCCTCCTCACAGCACACACGCCCACCCAGCTTTGTGTCGTCTACAAATTTGGAGATATTACATCTAGTTCCCTTGACTAGATCATTAATATATATTTTGAATAGCTGGGGTCCTAGCACCGATCCCTGCGGTACCCCACTAGTCACTGCCTGCCACTCGGAAAAAGACCCGTTTATTCCAACTCTTTGCTTTCTGTCTGCCAACCAGTTCTCTATCCAAGTCAGTACCTTACCCCCAATCCCATGTGTCTTAACATTACATTCTAATCTCTTATGCGGGACCTTATCGAAAGCCTTCTGAAAGTCCAAATACACCACATCCACTGGTTCTCCCTTATCTATTTTACCAGTTACATCCTCAAAAAATTCCAGTAGATTAGTCAAGCATGATTTACCTTTTGTAAATCCATGTTGACTTTGTCCGATCCTGTCACTGTTTTCCAAGTGCTCTGCTATTACATCTTTTATAATGGACTCTAGCATTTTCCCCACTACCGATGTAGGGCTTACCGGTCTGTAATTCCCTGTTTTCTCTCTCCCACCTTTTTTGAATAGTGGGGTAACATTAGCTACCCTCCAATCCATGGGTACTGTTCCAGATTCCATCAAATGTTGGAAGATGATCAGCAATGCATCTACTATTTCAAGGCCCACTTCGTTAAGTACCCTAGGATGTAGATTATCAGGCCCTGGGGATTTATCGGCCTTCAATCCCATCAATTTCCCTAACACCATTTCCGGAAATAAGGGTTCTAAATTGGGGGAGGGCCGATTTTAATATGATAAGGCAGGATCTGGCCAAAGTGGACTGGGAGCAGCTACTTATAGGAAAATCCACATCAAAACAGTGGGAGACTTTCAGAAGGGAAATAGAGAGAGTACAACGCCAACATGTTCCTGTAAAGGTCAAGGGTGGGACCAACAAGCAAAGGGAACCTTGGATGGCAAGGGATATACAAAAATGCATTAGGAAAAAAAGGGGGGCTTTTGGCAGTTACAAAAGACTAAAGACGGAAGAAGCCCGAGAGGAGTATAAAAAGTGCAGGGGCATACTTAAAAAAGAAATTAGGAGGGCGAGGAGGGGCCATGAAATAACACTGGCGAGCAAAATAAAGGAAAATCCTAAGATGTTTTATAAGTATATTAAGGGCAAGAGGATAACCAGCGAAAGGGTAGGGCCCATTAGGGACCAAAGTGGCAATCTGTGTGTCGAGCCAGATGATGTAGGCGGGGTTTTAAATGAATTTTTTGCATCTGTGTTCACTATGGAGAAAGACGATGCAGACATAGAAATCGGGCAAGGGGACTGTGACATACTTGAACATATTAGCATCGAGAGGGAGGAGGTGCTAGCGGTTTTAGCAGGCCAAAAAGTGGATAAATCCCCAGGCCCGGACGAGATGTATCCCAGGCTGCTGTGGGAGGCAAAGGAGGAGATTGCAGGGGCTCTGACACAAATTTTCAGAAACTCTCTGGCCACAGGGGATGTACCAGAGGACTGGAGAACAGCTAACGTAGTACCATTATTCAAGAAGGGTAGCAGGGATAAACCAGGGAATTACAGGCCAGTGAGCCTAACATCTGTGGTAGGGAAATTATTGGAAAAAATTCTGAGGGACAAAATTAGTCTCCACTTGGAGAGGCAAGGATTAATCGGGGATAGTCAGCATGGCTTTGTCAAGGGTAAATCATGTCTGACAAATCTGATTGAATTTTTCGAGGGGGTGACTAGGGGGGTGGATGAGGGAAATGCGGTGGATGTGGTTTACATGGACTTCAGTAAAGCTTTTGACAAAGTCCCGCATAGGAGACTGGTCAAGAAGGTAAGAGCCCATGGGATCCAGGGTGCCTTGGCGCGTTGGATCCTAAACTGGCTGAGTGGCAGGAGGCAGAGGGTGATGGTCGAAGGTTGCTTTTGTGACTGGAAGCCTGTGTCCAGTGGGGTACCTCAGGGATCTGTGCTGGGTCCCTTGTTGTTTGTGATCTACATAAATGACTTGGATGAGAATGTAAAAGGTATGATCAGTAAGTTCGCAGATGACACGAAAATTGGTGGGGTGGTAAATTGCGAGGAGGAAAGCCTCAGGCTACAGGACGATATAAACGGGTTGGTCAGATGGGCGGAAAAGTGGCAAATGGAATTTAACCCTGAAAAGTGCGAGGTGATGCATTTTGGACGGACAAATAAGGTAAGGGAATACACAATGAGTGGTAGGACCCTAGGAAGTACAGAGGGTCAGAGGGACCTTGGTGTACATGTACATAGATCCCTGAAGGCAGCGGAACAGGTAGATAAGGTGGTTAAAAAGGCATATGGGATACTTGCCTTCATTAGCCGAGGCATGGAATATAAGAGCAGGGAGGTTATGATGGAGCTGTACAAAACGCTGGTGAGGCCACAGCTGGAGTACTGTGTGCAGTTCTGGTCGCCTCACTATAGGAACGATGTGATTGCTTTGGAGAGGGTGCAGAGAAGATTCACCAGGATGTTACCTGGGATGGAGCGCCTCAGCTATGAAGAGAGGCTGGACAGGCTGGGGTTGTTTTCCTTGGAGCAAAGAAGGCTGAGGGGGGACCTGATTGAGGTGTACAAAATGATGAGGGGCATAGATAGGGTAGATAAAGAGGAACTTTTCCCCTTAGTAGGGGGGTCAATAACAAGGGGGCATAGATTCAGGGTAAGGGGCAGGAGATTTAGAGGGGATTTGAGGAGGAACTTTTTCACCCAGAGGGTGGTTGGAATGTGGAACTCAATGCCTGAAAGGGTGGTAGAGGCAGGAACCCTCACAACATTCAAGAAGCATTTGGATGAGCACTTGGAATGCCATTGCATACAAGGCTATGGACCAAATGCTGGAAAATGGGATTAGACTGGACAGGGATGGATGGGCGGCGCGGACACGATGGGCCGAAGGGCCTCTTTCTGTGCTGTAAAACTCTATGACTCTATGACTATGACCATTTCCCTACAAATACTGATTTCTTTCAGTTCCTCCCTTTCATCAGACCCTATGTTCCCTGACTTCTCTGGGAGGTTATTTGTGTCCTCCTTTGTGAAGACAGAACCAAAATATGTATTTAATTGGCCTGCCATTTCTTTGTTCCCCATTATAAATTCCCCTGATTGTGACTGCAAGGGACCTACGCTTGACTTCACCAATCTTTTTCTCTTCACATATCTATAAAAGCTTTTACAGTCAGTTTTTATGTTCCCAGCCAGCTTACTCTCATATTCTATTTTCCCCTTCTTAATTAATCCCTTTGTCCTCCTTTGTTGAATCCTAAACTGCTCCCAATCCTCAGGTTTACTGCTTTTTCTGGCCAATTTATATGTCCTCTCCTTGGATCTTATGCTATCCCTAATTTCCCTTGCTAGCCATGGTTGAGTCACCTTTTTTGTTTTATTTTTATGCCAAACTGGGATGAACAGATTCTGTAGTTCATCCATGCGGTCTTTGAATGTTTGCCATTGCCTATCCACCGTCAACCCTTTGAGTGACATTCCCCAATCAATCCTACCCAACTCCTGCCTCAGACCATCGTAGTTTCCTTTATTTAAATTCAGGACCCTAGTCTCTGAGTCAACTACTTAATTCTCCATCTTAATGAAGAATTTGATCATATTATGATCACTCCGACCCAAGGGGTCTCGTACTAGTAGACCGCATTGCGGCGCTGGAGCTGCAGATGGATGAGTTTTGTAGCATTCGCGATGCTGAGAGGGTCGTGGATAACACGTTTAATGAGTTGGTTACACCGCAGGTAAGGGCTGCACAGGCAGAAGGGAAATGGGTGACCATCAGGCAGAGCAGTAGATGCAGGCAGGTAGTGCAGGGGACCCCTGTGGCCATCCCCCTCTCAAACAGGTATACTGGATACTGTTGAGGGGGATGACTTACCAGAGGAAGGCAGCAGCAGCCAACTTCCTGGCACCGGGGGTGCTTCTGCTGCTCAGGAAGGGAGGAAAAAGAGTGGGAGAGCAATAGTGGTAGGGGATTCTATCGCAAGGGGAACTGATAGGCGTTTCTGTGGCCATAGACGTGACTCCAGGATGGTTTGTTGCCTCCCTGGTGCCAGGGTCAAGGATGTCACTGAACGGCTGCAGGGCATTCTGAAGGGGGAGGGTGAACAGTCAGAGGTCGTGGTTCACATTGGGACCAATGACATGGGTAGGAAGAGGGATGAGGTCCTGCAGCAAGAATTTAGGGAGCTAGGTAGCAGATTAAAGAGCAGGACCTCAAAGGTTGTAATCTCTGGATTACTCCCGGTGCCACGTGCTAGTGAGTATAGGAATAGGAGGATAGAGCAGATGAATGCATGGCTAAAGAGTTGGTGCAGGAGGGAGGGCTTTAGTTTCCTGGATCACTGGGCCTGCTTCTGGGGAAGGTGGGACTTGTACAAGTCGGACGGGTTGCACCTGAACCAGAGCGGGACAAATATCCTTGCGGGGAGGTTTGCTAGCACTGTTCGGGGGGGTTTAAACTAACTTGGCAGGGGGATGGGATACAGAGTGGAGCTGTAATAGGGGGCGATGTACAGCCAAATATAGAGGAAAAAACAAGTCAGCTTGGAAGGCAGAGCACTTTGGTGACAGTGACCATAATTCGGTGAGATTTAAGGTAGTCATGGAAAAGGACAGAGATGGACCGGAAATAAAGGTTCTAAATTGGGGGAAGGCCGATTTTAATATGATAAGGCAGGATCTGGCCAATGTGAAGGAAAATCCACATCGGAGCAATGGGAGTCTTTCAGAAAGGAAATTGAGAGAGTACAATGGCAATATGTTCCCGTAAAGGTCAAGGGTGGGACCAACAAGCCCAGGGAACCTTGGATGTCAAGGGATATATGAGAATGGATTAGGAAAAAAAGGGGGGCTTTTGGCAGATACAAAGGACTAAAGACAGAGGAAGCCCTAGAGGAGTATAAAAAGTGCAGGGGGATACTTAAAAAAGAAATTAGGAGAGCGAGGAGGGGCCATGAAATAACACTGGCGAGCAAAATAAAGGAAAATCCGAAGGTGTTTTATAAGTATATTAAGGGCAAGAGGATAACTAGGGAAAGAGTAGGGCCCATTAGGGACCAAAGTGGCAAGCTGTGTGTAGAGCCAGAAGATGTAGGTGGGGTTTTAAATGAATTTTTTGCATGTGTTCACTATGGAGAAGGATGATGTAGACATAGAAATCGGGCAGGGGGACTGTGATATACTTGAACATATTAGCATCGAGAGGGAGGAGGTACTAGCGGTTTAAGCAGGCTTAAAAGTGGATAAATCCCCAGGCCCGGACGAGATGTATCCCAGGCTACTATGTGAGGCAAAGGAGGAGATTGCAGGGGCTCTGACACACATTTTCAGAACCTCTCTGGCCACAGGGGATGTGCCAGAGGACTGGAGAACAGCTAACATAGTACCATTATTCAAGAAGGGTAGTAGGGATAAACCAGGGAATTACAGGCCAGTGAGCCTAACATCAGTGGTAGGGAAATTATTGGAAAAAATTCTGAGGGACAGAATTAGTCTCCACTTGGAGAGGCAGGGATTAATCAGGAATAGTCAGCATGGCTTTGTCAAGGGAAGATCTTGTCTGACCAATTTGATTGAATGTTTTGAGGGGGTGACTAGGTGTGTGGATGAGGGTAGTGCAGTGGATGTGGTTTACATGGATTTCAGTAAGGCTTTTGATAAAGTCCCGCATAGGAGACTGGTCAGGAAGGTAAGAGCCCATGGGATCCAGGGTGCCTTGGCACATTGGATCCAAAACTGGCTTAGTGGCAGAAGGCAGAGGGTGTGGTGGAAGGTTGTTTTTGTGACTGGAAGCCTGTGTCCAGTGGGGTACCGCAGGGATCGGTGCTGGGTCCCTTGCTGTTTGTGGTCTACATTAATGATTTGGATGTGAATGTAAAAGGTATGATCAGTAAGTTCGCAGATGACACGAAAATTGGTGGGGTGGTAAATAGCGAGGAGGGTAGCCTCAGTCTGCAGGACGATATAGATGGGTTGGTCAGATGGGTGAACAGTGGCAAATGGAATTTAACCCATAAAAGTGTGAGGTGATGCATTTTGGACGGACTAACAAGGCAGGGGAATACACAATGAATGGTAAGACCCTAGGAAAGACAGAGGATCAGAGGGACCTTGGTGTGCATGTACATAGATCCCTGAAGGCAGCAGAACAGGTGGATAAGGTGGTTAAAAAGGCATATGGGATTCTTGCCTTCATTAGCCGAGGCATAGAATATAAGAGCAGGGAGGTTATGATGGAGCTGTACAAAACGCTGGTTAGGCCACAGCTGGAATACTGTGTGCAGTTCTGGTCGCCACACTATAGGAAGGATGTGATTGCATTGGAGAGGGTGCAGAGGAGATTTACCAGGATGTTACCTGGGCTGGAGCGCTTCAGCTATGAAGAAAGGCTGCACAGGCTGGGGTTGTTTTCCTTGGAGCAGAGAAGGCTGAGGGGGGACCTGATTGAGGTGTACAAAATTATGAGGGGCATGAGGGTAGATAGCAAGGAACTTTTCCCCTTAGTAGAGGGGTCAATAACCAGGGGGCATAGTTTCAAGGTAAGGGGCAGGAGGTTTAGAGGGGATTTAAGGAAAAACTTTTTCACCCAGAGGGTGGTTGGAATCTGGAACTCACTGCCTGAAAGGGTGGTAGAGGCAGGAACCCTCACAACATTCAAGAAGCATTTGGATGAGCACTTGAAAGGCCATTGCATACAAGGCTATGGACCAAGTGCTGGAAAATGGGATTCGATTAGACCGGGCTCGATGGCCGGCGCGGACGCGATGGGCCGAAGGGCCTCTTTCTGTGCTGTATAACTTTGACTCTATGACAACAAGATTGCTAATTAATCCTTTCTCGTTACATAATACCCAGTCTAAGATGGCCTGATCTCTGGTTGGTTCCTCGACATATTGGTCCAGGAAACCATCCCGTAAACACTCCAGAAATTCCTCCTCTACAGTATTGTTACTAATTTGGTTAGCCCAATCTATATGTAGATTAAAGTCACCCATGATGACTGCTGTGCCCTTATTGCACGCTTCTCTAATTTCCTTTTTAATGCCATCCCCAACCTCCACATTACTGTTTGGAGGCCTATATACCACTCCCACTAATGTTTTCTGCCCCTTGGTATTTCTCAGTTCTACCCATACAGATTCCACATCATCAGAGCTAATATCCTTCCTTACAATTGTGTTAATCCCCTCTTTAACCAGCAATGCTATCCCACCTCCCTTTCCTTTTTGCCTATCTTTCCTGAATATTGAATACCCCTGGATGTTGAGTTCCCAGCCTTGGCCACCCTGGAGCCATGTTTCCGTAATCCCAATCAAATCATATTCGTTTACCTCTATTTGCGCAGCTAATTCATCCACCTTATTACGAATGCTCCTCGCATTAAGACACAAAGCCTTCAGGCTTGTTTTTTTAACGCTTTTAGACCTATGAGAGCTATTATTTACTGTGGCCATGTTTGATTTAAACTGTTGATTTCTCTGACTGCCACTTTTGTTTTTCTCCTTCCTATCTTTTGCTTTTTTCCTTGTTTCCCTTTCCTCTGTCCCCCTGCTCAGGTTCCCAACCCCCTGCCATTTTAGTTTAAACCCTCCCCCAGAGCATCTCCGGAAACAACCTCGTGAACCTTCTCTGAACTGCCTCCAATGCAAGTATATCCTTCCTTAAATAAGGAGACCAAAACTGTACGCAGTACTCCGGCTGTGGTCTCACCAATGCCCTGGACAGTTGTAACAGGACTTCCTTACTTTTACAGTCCATTCCCTTTGCAATAAAGGCCAACACACCATTTGCCTTCCTAATTACTTGCTGTACCTGCATGCTAACTTTTTGTGATTCATGTACAAGGACCCCCAGATCCCTCTATACCTCAGCATTTTGTAATCTCTCCCCAGTTAAATAATAATTTGCTTTTTTATTTTTCCTACCAAAGTGGATAACCTCGCATTTTCCCACATTATACTCCAACTGCCAGATTCCTGCCCACTCACTTAGCCTGTCTAGATCCCTTTGGAGATTCTTTGGGTCCTCCGCACAATTTGCTTTCCCACCTATCTTTAGCCCTCTCAGATGGGACGTAACAGATCCATAGAAACATAGAAGATAGGAGCAGGAGTAGGCCATTCGGCCCTTCGAGCCTGCTCCGCCATTCAATGAGATCATGGCTGATCATTCAAATTCAGTACCCTGTCCCTGCCTTCTCCCCATATCACTTGATCCCTTTAGCCTCAAGAAATATATCCAACTCCTTCTTGAATATATTTAATGAACTGGCCTCCACCACCCTCTGTGGCAGAGAATTCCACAGGTTCACCACTCTCTGGGTGAAGAAATTCTTCCTCATTTCAGTCCTAAATGGCTTACCCCTTATCCTTAGACTATGACCCCTGGTTCTGGACTCCCCGACCATCGGGAACATCCTTCCAGCATCTAGTCTGTCCAGGCCTGACAGAATTTTATAGGTTTCGATGAGATCCCCTCTCAATCTTCTAAACTCCAGTGAGTATAAGCCCAATCGACCCAATCTCTCCTCATACGTCATTCCTGCCATCCCAGGTATCAGCCTGGTGAACCTTCGCTGCACTCCCTTCATGGCAAGAACGTCCTTCCTCAGGTAAGGTGACCAAAACTGCACACAATACTCAAGGTGTGGTCTCACCAAGGCCCTGTACAACTGCAGCAAGACATCCTTGTTCTTGTACTCGAACCCTGTTGCTACGAAGGCCAACATACCATTTGCCTTCTTAACCGCCTGCTGCACCTGCACCTCCCATGGCCCTATTTCGAAGAAGAGCAGGGGGGTCGGGTGTTCTCCCCGGTGTTCTGGCCAATATTTATCCCTCAACCAACATCTAAAAAAAAAACGGATGATCCGGTCATTATCGCATTGCTGTTTGTGGGACCTTGCTGTGCGCAAACTGGCTGCCGCGTTTCCTACATTTCCACTTGAAAAGTACTTCATTGGCTGTAAAGCGCTTTGAGACGTCCGGTGGTCGTGAAAGGCGCTATGTAAATGCAAGTCGTTTTTTTTTTTCTTTCTTTTGATAACCGGGAACAGTGGCATAGTGATTATGTTACTGGAATAGTAATCCAGAGGCCTGGACTAATGATCCATGGGACTTAAGTTCAAATCCCACCACGGCAGTTGTGGAATTAAAAAATTCAATTCAATAAATACATTTGGAATGGTGACCATAAAACTACCAGATTGTCATAAAAAGTCCATCTGGTTCACTAATGTCCATTAGGGAAGGAAATCTGCCATCCTTACACGGTCTGGCCGATATGTGACTCCAGACTCACAGCAATGTGGTTGACTCTTAACTGCCCTCTGAAATGGCCAGTGTGCTGTCTCTCTGTAGCAATTTATGTTAGTTTTCCAGTTAATTCAGGGGTTTGAGTAAGTTGGGTCGATTCCCATTGTGTGCTGCCACCTAGTGGCTATTTGGTACCTAGCAACCGCAGTAAAGTAAACTACAGACCTACAGCGGCACATGCTCTGGGAAGTTATATTGTTCCCACGCCTGAGTCTTGGATATTATTTGTCTGTAAGTACTTGAGAATGTTATAGATGATTAGTGTACACTGTATGTTGCAGAAAATGTTTAGTTTGTAACTTTTCTCTGTAAGCAAACTTACACAGCTAGCCGTGAAGTGCTCGCTCTCTGTCTAGCTGGTTAACTAGTAGCTGTATTTTGATGCACTATGTACAGGGCTAATTTAAAGAGAATGTCTTCCAGTTTGCTAAATGTATATTCACAGTAAGCTGTGTTTCCACGTGTTTTGGTAAGTTACATGCCAAATGTACTGTGTTGCTCAGGCGTACCTAAATTTGTGTATGCATATCAGTTATGCGCTTGTATACTAATGTGTGCTTCCATTTCTGTATTGTATTTCAGTTTCACAATAAGAATCTTTCAGTAAAGCTTTACAAGAAAAGTCAAGCCTTGTGATTTTTATGGGAAGATATCAAGTTGTTAGCTACCTGTCTAGCTCTGCATAGGAACGCGCTGCGAGGGCAGAAAAGCCAGCAAGACACGCAGTTGTCAAGAAACATAGGAGCAGGAGTAGGCCATTCGGCCCCTCGAGCCTGCTCCGCCATTCAATGAGATCATGGCTGATCATCCAAATTCAGTACCCTGTCCCTGCCTTCTCTCCAGATCCCTTTAGCCTTAAGAAATATATCTAACTCCTTCTTGAATATATTTAATGAATTGGTCTCAACTGCCTTCTGTGGTAGAGAATTCCACAGGTTCACCACTCTCTGGGTGAAGAAATTCCTCCTCATCTCTGTCCTAAATGGCTTACCCCTTATCCTTAGACTGTGACCCCTGGTTCTGGACTCCCCCGCCATCGGGAACGTCTAGTCCTGTTAGAATTTTATAAGTTTCAATGAGATCCCCTCTCATTCTTCTAAACTCCAGTGAGTATAAACCCAATCGACCCAATTTCTCCTCATACGTCATTCCTGCCAACCCAGGTATCAGCCCGTTGAATCTTCGCTAAACTCCCTCAATGGCAAGAACATCCTTCCTCAGATAAGGCGACCAAAACTGCACACAATACTCAAGGTGTGGTCTCACCAAGGCCCTGTACAATTGCAGCAAGACATCCTTCTTCCTGTACTCGAACCCTCTCGCTACGAAGGCCAACATACCATTTGCCTTCTTAACCCCCTGCTGCACCTGCATGCTTACCTTCAGCGACTGGTGCACAAGGACACCCAGGTCTCGTTGCACTTCCCCTTCTCCCAATCTATTGCCATTCAGATAATAATCTGCGTTCCGTTTTTGCCACCAAAGTGGATAACCTCGCATTTATCCACATTATACTGCATCTGCCATGCTTCTGCCCAATCACCCAACCTGCCCAAATCATACTGGAGTTTCTTGGCATCCTCCTCACAGCACACACGCCCACCCAGCTTTGTGTCGTCTGCAAACTTGGAGATATTACATCTAGTTCCCTTGTCTAGATCATTTATATATATTGTGAATAGCTGGGGTCCAAGGACCGATCCCTGCGGTACCCCACTAGTCACTGCCTGCCACTCGGAAAAAGACCCGTTTATTCCAACTCTTTGCTTCCTGTCTGCCAACCAGTTCTCTGTCCAAGTCAGTACCCGGTCTGGCCGATATGTGACTCCAGACCCACAGCAATGTGGTTGACTCTTAACTGCCCTCTGAAATGACCAGCAAGACACACAGTTGTCAAGAAGACAGCTGACCACCACCTTCTCAAAAGGGAATTACGGACGGGTAAAAGTTGCTGGTCTTGCCAGCGACACGCACATCCCTGTGAATGAATATACAATAAACTGCAAGGTTTCCTATTTTTGCTTTTGATAAATGCAAGTCTTTTTGTTCCTCCAAAACCAGCTCTGCATTGAAATCAAGGTCATAGAGACATAATGGCACAGAAGGAGGCCATTCGGCCCATCGAGTCCGTGCCGGCTCTCTGTATACAATCCAGTCAGTCCCATTCCCCCGCTCTATCCCCGTAGCCCTGCAAGTTTATTTCCCTCAAGTGCCTATCCAGTCTCCCCTTGAAAACATTGACTGTCTCCGCTTCCACCACTTCCCTCGGCAGCGAGTTCCAGGTCCTCACCACTCGCTGCGTAAAAAAGTTTTTCCTCACATTCCCCCCTGTATCTCTTGCCCAAAACCTTAAATCTGTGTCCTCTAGTCCTTGTACCATCAACTAGTGGGAACAGCCTTTCCCCGTCTAGCCTATCCAAACCCATCATAATCTTGTACACCTCGATCAAATCACCCCTCAACCTCCTTTGCTCTAATGAAAACAAATCCAGCTTCTCCAACCTGTCCTTATAGCTAAGATCCCCCATCCCCGGAACCATCTTGGTAAATCTCCTCTGCACCCTCTCAAGGGCCTTCACATCCTTCCTAAAGTGTGGTGACCAGAACTGGACGCAATACTCCAGTTGTGGCCTAACCAGCGCTTTATAAAGGTTCAGCATAACTTCTCTACTTTTGTTATCGATACCTCTATTTATGAAGCCCAAGATCCCATATGCTTTGTTAACCACTCTCTCAATATGTCCTGCTACCTTCAGGGACCTACGCACATTAACTCCCAGGTCCCTCTGTCCCTGCACACTCTTTAAAACGGCACATCATTTGTCTGCGGCTGATTAGCGTGTAAAGTTAAGGCACATGGGATTGGGGGCAAGGTATTGACTTGGATAGAGAACTGGTTGGCGGACAGAAAGCAGAGAGTAGGAATTAACGGGTCTTTTTCCGAGTGGCAGGCGGTGACTTGTGGGGTACCGCAGGGATCGGTCCTTGGACCCCAGCTATTCACAATATATATTAATGATCTGGACGAGAGAACTAGATGTAATATCTCCAAGTTTGCAGACGACACAAAGCTGGGTGGACGTGTGTGCTGCGAGGATACCGAGAAACTCCAGGATGATTTGGATAGGTTGGGTGATTGGGTAGAAGTGTGGCAGATGTAATATAACGTGGATAAATGCGAGGTTATCCACTTTGGTGTCAAAAACAGAAAGGCAGACTAGTATCTGAATGGCAATAGATTGGGAGAAGGGGACGTGCAACGAGACCTG
Organism: Somniosus microcephalus; assembly: GCF_052327205.1. Classification (NCBI taxonomy): domain Eukaryota; kingdom Metazoa; phylum Chordata; class Chondrichthyes; order Squaliformes; family Somniosidae; genus Somniosus; species Somniosus microcephalus. The sequence continues at coordinate 41,136 of NC_140990.1, read as the reverse complement.
GGTGTCCTTGTGCACAAGTCGCTGAAGGTAAGCATGCAGGTGCAGCAGGCGGTGAAGAAGGCAAATGGTATGTTGGCCTTCGTAGCAAAAGGGTTCGAGTACAGGAACAAGGATGTCTTGCTGCAGTTGTATAGGGTCTTGGTGAGACCACATCTTGAGTATTGTGTGCAGTTTTGGTCGCCTTATCTGAGGAAGGATGTTCTTGCCATGGAAGGAGTTCAGCGAAGATTCACAAGGCTGATCCCTGGGATGGCAGGAATGACGTATGAGGAGAGATTGGGTCGATTGGGCTTATACTCGCTGGAGTTTAGAAGAATGAGAGGGGATCTCATTGAAGCTTATAAAATTCTGTCAGGACTGGACAAACTAGATGCAGGTAGAATGTTCCCGATGGTCGGAGAGTCCAGAACCAGGGGTCATAGTCTAAGGATAAGGGGTAAACCATTTAGGACAGAGATGAGGAAGAATTTCTTCACCCAGAGAGTGGTGAACCAGTGGAATTCTCTACCACAGAAGGCGGTTGAGGCCAATTCATTAAATATATTCAAGAAAGAGTTGGATATATTTCTTAGAGCTAAAGGTACCAAGGGATATGGGGAGAAGGCAGGGACAGGGTACTGAGTTTGGATGATCAGCCATGATCTCATCGAATGGCGGAGCGGGCTTGAGGGGCCGAATGGCCTACTCCTGCTCCTATCTTCTATGTTTCTATATTTCTATGTAACCACGCTGTTTGCAACCTTGGTGTCATATTTGAAACTGAAATGAACTTCCGACCACATATCCGCAGCATAACAAAGACCGCCTACTTCCACCTCGGTAACATGGCCCGTCTCCGCCCCTGCCTCAGCTCATCCGCTGCTGAAACCCTCACCCGGGCCTTTGTTACCTCTAGACTCGACTATTCCAACGCACTCCTGGCTGGCCTCCCACATTCCACCCCATGTGAACTTGAGATCATCCAAAACTCGGCTGCCCGTGTCCTAACTCGCACCAAGTCCCATTCACCCATCACCCCTGTGCTCGCTGACCTACATTGGCTCCCGGTTAAGCAGCGCCTCGATGTCAAAATTCCCATCCTGGTTTTCAAATCCCTCCATGGCCTCGTCCCTTCCTATCTCTGTAATCTCCTTCAGCCCCACAAACTCCCCCGAGATATCTGCGCTCCTCTAATTCTGCCCTCCTGAGCATCCCTGATTATAATTGCTCCACCATTGGTGGCCGTGCCTTCTGTTGCCTAGGCCCTAAGCTCTGGAATTCCCCCCCTAAACCTCTCCGCCTCTCTACCTCTCTCTCCTCCTTTAAGACGCTCCTTAGAACCTACCTCTTTGACCAAGCTTTTGGTCACCTGCCCTAATTTATTCTTATGTGCTTCCGTGTCAAATTTTTTTCTCTTAAAATACTCCTGTGAAGCGCCTTGGGATGTTTTAGAAACATAGAAGATAGGAGCAGGAGTAGGCCATTCGGCCCCTCGAGCCTGCTCCGCCATTCAATGCGATCATGGCTGATCATCCAAATTCAGTACCCTGTCCCTGCCTTCTCCCCATATCCCTTGATCCCTTTAGCCTCAAGAAATATATCCAATTCTTTCTTGAATATATTTAATGAACTGGCCTCCACTGCCTTCTGTGGCAGAGAATTCCACAGGTTCACCACTCTCTGGGTGAAGAAATTCCTCATTTCAGTCCTAAATGGCTTACCCCTTATCCTTAGACTGTGACCCCTGGTTCTGGACTCCCCGGCCATTAGAAACATCCTTCCTGCATCTAGTCTGTCCAGACCTGACAGAATTTTATAGGTTTCGATGAGATCCCCTCTCAATCTTCTAAACTCCAGTGAGTATAAGCCCAATCGACACAATCTCTCCTCATACGTCATTCCTGCCATCCCAGGTATCAGCCTACAGCACTACATTAAAGGTGCTATATAAATACAAATTGTTGCAGTATATTGCATCTCCCGGTTCCTTCTGCCAAAATGCTTCACCTCGCACTTCTCTGTATTAAATTCCATCTGTCCAAGCTCTGTCACCGTGTCACTGTCGGTTGAGTCACCACAACAACACAGAGAGGGGACGGTGTCCCTTTAAATATCTAGCTCTTGCGTCAGCTGTGGCTCAGTGGGTAGGACACTCGCCTCGGCATCAGAAGGTTGTGGGTTCGAGTCCCGCGCCAGGGACTCGAGCACATAAAGCTAGGCTGACACTCCAGCACTGAGGGAGTGCCGCACTGTCAGAGGTGCAGCCTTTTGGAAGAGATGTTAAACCGAGGCCCCCCCGTCTACTCTCTCGGGTGGGACGTAAAAGATCTCATGGCCACTATTTCACAGGGGAGTTCTCCCCGGTGTTCTGGGGCCGATATTTCTCTCTCAAGCAACATCACTAAAATAGATGATCTGGTCATTTATCACATTGCTGCTTGTGGGAGCTTGCTGTGCGCAAATTGGCTGCCGCGTTTCCCACATTACAACAGTGACTACCACTCCATAGAAACATAGAAGATAGGAGCAGGAGTAAGCCATTCAGCCCCTCGAGCCTGCTTTGCCATTCCCCGGGGATGAGGGGATGGACATATGAGGAGAGGTTGAGTAGATTGGGACTCTACTCATTGGAGTTCAGAAGAATGAGAGGCGATCTTATTGAAACATATAAGATTGTGAAGGGGTTGGATCGGGTGGATGCGGGGAAGATGTTCCCGATGATGGGTGAAACTAGAACTAGGGGGCATAGTCTTAGAATAAGGGGCTGCTCTTTCAAAACTGAGATGAGGAGGAACTACTTCACTCAGAGGGTGGTAGGTCCATGGAATATGCTGCCCCAAAAAGCTGTAGAAACTACATCATTACATAAATTTAAAACAGAAATAGACAGTTTCCTAGAAGTAAAAGGGAATTACGGGTTACGGGGAGCAGGCAGGAATTTGGACATGAGTCTAGGTTCAGATCGGACATGGCCCTGTGGGTAGCGGAGCAGGCCCAGGGGCCGTGTAGCCTGATCCTGCTCCTATTTCGTGTGTCTAATTCTGTTAGATTCAGGAGATGGTTCTGTGATAGTAGATTGGCGGTTAGGATCAGATCAGCCATGATCTTATTGAATGGCGGAGCAGGCTCGAGGGGCCGATTGGCCTACTCCTGCTCCTATTTCTTATGTTCTTATGTTCTTAATGCGATCATGGCTGATCATCCAAATTCAGTGCCCTGTTCCTGCCTTCTCCCCATACCCCTTGATCCCTTTAGCCTTATGAAATATATCCAACTGCTTCTTGAATATATTTAATGAATTGGCCTCCACTGCCTTGTGTGGTAGAGAATTCCACAGGTTCACCACACTCTGGAAGAAGAAATTCCTCCTCATCGCTGTCCTAAATGGCTTACCCCTTATCCTTAGACTGTGACCCTTGGTTCTGGACTCCCCGGCAATCGGGAACATCCTTCCTGCATCTAGTCTGTCTAGTCCTGTTAGAATTTTATAAGTTTCAATGAGATCCAAAAGTACTTCATTGGCTGTAAAGCGCTTTTGAGACGTCCGGTGGTCGTCAAAGGCGCTGTATAAATGCAAGTCTTTCTTGTCCTTTATGTCCCTGTCAGTTGAGTCACCACAACAGCACAGAGAGGGGACAGCAATATCCCTTTAAATATCTAGCTCTCTGAGGAGGGCCGCTGTCCCTTTAACTGCGCCGCGCATGCTCAGTAGCGGCAGCAGCAAACCCCACCCACACTATGGTCAACCAGTGCGCATGCGCTCCGGGCTCGGAAGGGGGGGGCGGTCGCCAGGGCAACGGCGCGACGAACGGCCGGGCCCGGGGCAGAGGCGGAATCAGCGGCCGGGGTAAAGTAAAGTGTTGAGAATCGATTTAAATCGAGATAAGGAGAGAGAGAGAGATTATAAAGTAAAATACAAAAAAAAAACCAACCTGAGAGTCGGGCGAGAGCTCCCCGGACGCCGAACGGATTCAGCCGCGCCCCGTCACGTGGGGTGGCGGAGTGAACCCGGAGCCCGGCCTTTGACTGACGGGAGTGCTGATCAATAGAATGAGGGCAAAGAACTGGGCGGCCTGGTCCTCTAACCAATGGCGACGCGGCTAGGGGGCGGGACCTTCCTCCCCGGCGCTGAGGCTGGGGCCGATTGTGACGTAATCACAGTGAAGGTCCATTCAGGGAGCAAGGATGGAAGGGGGGTCCGGCGCGGCCCTCTGACTGACGGGAGCACTGACCAATAGGATGAGGGCGCAGTTGGGAGGCATGGACTGGGCGGCCGGGTCCTCTAACCAATGGCGGCGCGGCTAGAGGGCGGGACCTTCCCGACGCTGAGGCTGGGGCCCGATTGTGACGTAATCACAGGAAGAGGTCAATCAGGGACGTGGGATGGAAGGGGGGGTGCCGGCGCGGCTCCCTGACTGACGGGAGCACTGACCAATAGGATGAGGGCGCAGTTGGGAGGCCTGGACTGGGCGGCCGGGTCCTCTAACCAATGGCGGCGCGGCTAGAGGGCGGGACCTTCCCGACGCTGAGGCTGGGGCCCGATTGTGACGTAATCACAGGAAGAGGCCAATCAGGGACGTGGGATGGAAGGGGGGGGGTGCCGGCGCGGCTCCCTGACTGACGGGAGCTCTGGCCAATAGGAAGAGGGCTGAGGTGGGAGGACTGAACTGGGCGGCCTGGTCCTCCAACCAATGGCGGCGCGGCAAGGGGGCGGGCCCTGGGTCTCCAGTTCAGGTGTGCTGGGGTCGATTGTGACGCGCTGTCCCCAGGTGAGAGCAACTCAGACATAAAAATAAAATGCTGGAAATACTCAGCAGGTCAGATCTTGCCTTCAGTGTGTTAGTGCAGCCTGAGGAAGAGCGTGTTTGAGAGTGTATCGAGAGTATTCAATAGACTCTGGAACAGTACCCATGGATTGGAGGGTAGCTAATGTTACCCCACTATTCAAAAAAGGTGGTAGAGAGAAAACGGGGAATTACAGACCGGTAAGCCTGACATCGGTAGTGGGGAAAATGCTAAGAGTCCATTATGAAAGATGTAATAGCAGAGCACTTGGAAAACAGTGACAGGATCGGACAAAGTCAACATGGATTTACAATTCCTCCGGGTGCTCCGGTTTCCTCCCACAGTCCAAAGATGTGCGGGTTAGGTTGATTGGCTGTGATAAATTGACCCTTAGTGTTAGGGGGATTAAATACATGGGGTTACGGGGATCGGGTGGGATATGTGTCGGTGCAGGCTCGATGGGCCGAAATGGCCTCTATCTGCACTGTGGGGTTTCTGTGATTTCTGTGTGAAAAGGTAAATCGTGCTTGACTAATCTACTGGAATTTTTTGAGGATGTAACTGGTAGAATAGATTAGGGAGAACCAGTGGATGCGGTGTATTTGGACTTTCAGAAGGCTTTCGATAAGGTCCCGCATAAGAGATTAGCATGTAAAGTTAAGGCACATGGGATTGGGGGCAAGGTATTGACTTGGATAGAGAACTGGCTGGCAGACAGGAAGCAAAGAGTTGGAATAAACGGGTCATTTTCCGAGTGGCAGGCAGTGACTAGTGGGGTACCGCAGGGATTGGTCCTACGACCCCATATGTGGTCTAACCAAGGTATATGGAGACCAGAACTGTGCACAGTGCTCCAAATGTGGTCTAACCAAGGTATATGGAGACCAGAACTGTGCACATTGCTCCAAGTGTGGTCTAACTGAGGTATAGGGAGACCAGAGCTGTGCACAGTGCTCCAAGTGTGGTCTAACCAAGGTATATGGAGACCAGAACTGTGCACAGTGCTTCAAGTGTGGTCTAACCAAGGTATATGGAGACCAGAACTGTGCACAGTGCTCCAAATGTGGTCTAACCAAGGTATAGGCAGACCAGAACTGTGCACAATGCTCCAAGTGTGGTCTAACCCAGGTATATGAAGACCAGAACTGTGCACAGTGCTCCAAGTGTGGTCTAACCCAGGTATATGAAGACCAGAACTGTGCGCAGTGCTCCAAATGTGGTCTAACCCCAGTATATGAAGACCAGAACTGTGCGCAATGCTCCAAGTGTGGTCTAACCCAGGTATATGAAGACCAGAAGTGTGCACAGTGCTCCAGGTGTGGCCTAACCCAGGTATACGGAGACCAGAACTGTACACAGTGCTCCAAGTGTGGTCTAACCAAGGTATATGGAGACCAGAACTGTGCACGGTGCTCCAAGTGTGGTCTAACCAAGGTATATGGAGACCAGAACTGTGCGTAGTGCTCCAAGTGTGGTCTAACCAAGGTATATGGAGACCAGAACTGTGCGCAGTGCTCCAAGTGTGGTCTAACCAAGGTATACGGAGACCAGAACTGTACACAGTGCTCCAAGTGTGGTCTAACCAAGGTATATGGAGACCAGAACTGTGCACGGTGCTCCAAGTGTGGTCTAACCAAGGTATATGGAGACCAGAACTGTGCGTAGTGCTCCAAGTGTGGTCTAACCAAGGTATATGGAGACCAGAACTGTGCGCAGTGCTCCAAGTGTGGTCTGACCCAGCAGGTACACGGAGACCAGAACTGTGCACAGTGCTCCAAGTGTGGTCTAACCAAGGTATATGGAGACCAGAACTGTGCACAGTGCTCCAAGTGTGGTCTAACCAAGGTATATGGAGACCAGAACTGTGCACAGTGCTCCAAGTGTGATCTAACCAAGGTATAGGGAGACCAGAGCTGTGCACAGTGCTCCAAGTGTGGTCTAACCAAGGTATATGGAGACCAGGACTGTGCACAGTGCTCCAAGTGTGATCTAACCAAGGTATAGGGAGACCAGAACTGTGCACAGTGCTCCAAGTGTGATCTAACCAAGGTTTAGGGAGAGCAGAACTGTACGCAGTGCTCCAAATGTGGCCTAACATGTTTAACATAACTTCTGTTTTTCAGTTTATTCCCAAAACAAGCTTCACTATAAATCGACTCACTACAGTGTTATAATACAACTGTCTTCAGATTACATTAAAGGACATGCAAGCAATATAACCTGGTTGCTAGACCCCAGAGCGATCAGTTCTGACTCGCGAGGCTGCCTGTTATCCGCTAGTCATTCATCGTCCCATCCTCAAGCTGACTCTGTGTTAACACCCCAGACGAGCCGTCCCACGTTGGGTGACTCCCTCAACCTGTTCTCCCGGTTACTGAACCAGTTTGTCTCTCTCTGGAATGCGCAAGGCTCTGTTATCTGTGAACCCGCTCACTCGCGGCCTCGCTCGCTGCCAACTAATCTACTGCCCGAGCTGTTTCCAGTGTTATCAGTTCTTTAGGTATGTGGGTCTCTTAGCAACCACCTCCCTTATCTAGGTAAAAGGGTCATCTCCTGACTTTGGGTGTTATCAATCCAAACTTCTCGGCCTTTTAGCTTCAATCTGTCTGTGTCCACCCAGTGACAACATATGGAAGATAGGAGCAGGAGTAGGCCATTCGGCCCTTCGAGCCATCCCTCACTCCTTCCCTCCATTCCTCACTCTCTCCCACCCTCCCTCTATCCCTCCCTCCTTCCCTCCATGTCTCATTCCACCCTCCCTCACTCTCTCGCTCCCTCCTTCCCTCCATCCCTCACTCCATCCTTCCCTCCATCCTTCCCACACTCCCTCCACCCCTCCCTCCACCCATCCCTCCATCCCTCCCTCCATACCTCCCTCCCTCCATACCTCCCTCCCTCCATACCTCCCTCCCTCCATCCCTCCCTCACTCTCTCCATCCCTCCCTCCCTCCCGCCCTCCATCCCTTGCTCCCTCCTTCCACCCCTCTGTCTATCCCTACCTCCATCTGTCTCTGCCTCCTTCAGTCCCTCCATCCCTCCCTCCCTCTACCCCTCTGTCTATCCCTACCTCCATCCGTCTCTCCCTCCTTCCATCCCTCGCTCCCTCCATCCACCCCTCTGTCTATCCCTACCTCCATCCGTCGCTCCCTCCTTCCGTCCCTCCATCCCTCCCTCCCTCTATCCATCCCTCTCTCTATCCCTACCTCCATCTCTCCCTCCCTCCTTCCATCCCTCCATCCCTCCCTCCCTCCATCCATCCCTCTCTCTATCCCTACCTCCATCTCTCCCTCCCTCCTTCCGTCCCTCCATCCCTCCCTCCCTCCCTCCCTCCACCCCTCTGTCTATCCCTACCTCCATCTCTCCCTCCCTCCTTCCATCCCTCCATCCATCCCTCCCTCAGCCCAGCCGAATCTTATTTTTTCTCTGCAGGGTTTCTGCTTCCATCGATGACGATTCCTCAGCTGGAGTTTTCTGCTCCCGATTCCTCCACCGGGCTTTCATTTATATTAACAAATAAGAGAGAGTGATTGCAAATGTGCATATTTAATCCCCGCAAAAAACAAAACAAAAAACTGATAAGAAAAGAACTGTGACCTTCCCGGAGAGGGAGTTAGCTGGGGAACGGGCACTCGGGAGAAATTCTAGTTGGGATCGGGCCGGGTATTTTTCCTTTTAAAAATAAAAAAATATTGTTTGATGAAACCGTCGAAGTTCAGCTGCTCTTTTTATCCTTCCCCTTCTCGCTGTTGAGGACAGGCCCCGGCCTGACGGGAGCTCGCTGCCACGGTGTGTAGGGAAGGGAGGACACAAGCTGTCGCTCCCTGGAGAGACTGGCGAAGCTGGGGTTCTCCTTGGAGCAGAGAAGGTTCAGGGGAGATTGACCAGAACGGTACCAGGGATGAGGGACTTCAGTGATGTGGAGAGACTGGAGAAGCTGGGGTTGTTCTCCTTAGAGCAGAGAAGGTTAAGGGGAGATTGACCAGAATGGTACCAGTGATGAGGGACTTCAGTTATGTGGAGAGACTGGAGAAGCTGGGATTGTTCTCCTTAGAGCAGAGAAGGTTAAGGGGAGATTGACCAGAATGGTACCAGGGATGAGGGACTTCAGTTACGTGGAGAGACTGGAGAAGCTGGGGTTGTTCTCCTTCGAGCAGAGAAGGTTCAGGGGAGATTGACCAGAATGGTACCAGGGATGAGGGACTTCAGTGATGTGGAGAGACTGGAGAAGCTGGGGTTGTTCTCCTTAGAGCAGAGAAGGTTAAGGGGAGATTGACCAGAATGGTACCAGGGATGAGGGACTTCAGTGATGTGGAGAGACGGGAGAAGCTGGGATTGTTCTCATTGGAGCAGAGAAGGTTCAGGGGAGATTGACCAGAATGGTACCAGGGATGAGGGACTTCAGTTATGTGGAGAGGCTGGAGAAGCTGGGGTTGTTCTCCTTAGAGCAGAGAAGGTTCAGGGGAGATTGACCAGAATGGTACCAGGGATGAGGGACTTCAGTTACATGGAGAGACTGGAGAAGCTGGGCTTGTTCTCCTTAGAGCAGAGAAGGTTAAGAGGAGATTGACCAGAATGGTACCAGGGATGAGGGACTTCAGTGATGTGAAGAGACTGGAGAAGCTGGGGTTGTTCTCCTTAGAGCAGAGAAGGTGAAGGGGAGATTGACCAGAATGGTACCAGGGATGAGGGACTTCAGTTACGTGGAGAGACTGGAGAAGCTGGGGTTGTTCTCCTTCGAGCAGAGAAGGTTCAGGGGAGATTGACCAGAATGGTACCAGGGATGAGGGACTTCAGTGATGTGGAGAGACTGGAGAAGCTGGGGTTGTTCTCCTTAGAGCAGAGAAGGTTAAGGGGAGATTGACCAGAATGGTACCAGGGATGAGGGACTTCAGTTATGTGGAGAGGCTGGAGAAGCTGGGATTGTTCTCCTTAGAGCAGAGAAGGTTCAGGGGAGATTGACCAGAATGGTACCAGGGATGAGGGACTTCAGTTACATGGAGAGACTGGAGAAGCTGGGCTTGTTCTCCTTAGAGCAGAGAAGGTTAAGGGGAGATTGACCACAATGGTACCAGGGATGAGGGACATCAGTGATGTGAAGAGACTGGAGAAGCTGGGGTTGTTCTCCTTAGAGCAGAGAAGGTTAAGGGGAGATTGACCAGAATGGTACCAGGGATGAGGGACTTCAGTGATGTGGAGAGACTGGAGAAGCTGGGGTTGTTCTCCTTAGAGCAGAGAAGGTTAAGGGGAGATTGACCAGAATGGTACCAGGGATGAGGGACTTCAGTGATGTGGAGAGACTGGAGAAGCTGGGGTTGTTCTCCTTAGAGCAGAGAAGGTTAAGGGGAGATTGACCAGAATGGTACCAGGGATGAGGGACTTCAGTGATGTGAAGAGACTGGAGAAGCTGGGGTTGTTCTCCTTAGAGCAGAGAAGGTTAACGGGAGATTGACCAGAATGGTACCAGGGATGAGGGACTTCAGTGATGTGAAGAGACTGGAGAAGCTGGGGTTGTTCTCCTTAGAGCAGAGAAGGTTAAGGGGAGATTGACCAGAATGGTTCCAGGGATGAGGGACTTCAGTTACGTGGAGAGACTGGAGAAGCTGGGCTTGTTCTCCTTAGAGCAGAGAAGGTTAAGAGGAGATTGACCAGAATGGTACCAGGGATGAGGGACTTCAGTGATGTGAAGAGACTGGAGAAGCTGGGGTTGTTCTCCTTCGAGCAGAGAAGGTTAAGGGGAGATTGACCAGAATGGTACCAGGGATGAGGGACTTCAGTGATGTGGAGAGACTGGAGAAGCTGGGGTTGTTCTCCTTAGAGCAGAGAAGGTTCAGGGGAAATTGACCAGAATGGTACCAGGGATGAGGGACTTCAGTTACGTGGAGAGACTGGAGAAGATGGGATTGTTCTCCTTAACATAGAAACATAGAAGATAGGAGCAGGAGTAGGCCATTCGGCCCCTTGAGCCTGCTCCGCCATTCAATGCGATCATGGCTGATCATCCAAATTCAGTACCCTGTTCCTGCCTTCTCCCCAGATCCCTTGATCCCTTTAGCCTTAAGAAATATATCCAACTCCTTCTTGAATATATTTAATGAATTGGCCTCAACTGCCTTCTGTGGTAAAGAATTCCACAGGTTCTCCACTCTCTGGGTGAAGAAATTCCTCCTCATCTCTGTCCTAAATGGCTTACCCCTTATCCTTAGACTGTGACCCCTGGTTCTGGACTCCCCGGCCATCGGGAACATCCTTCCTGCATCTAGTCTGTCTAGTCCTGTTAGAATTTTCTAAGTTTCAATGAGATCCCCTCTCATTCTTCTAAACTCCAGCGAGTACAAGCCCAATCGACCCAATCTCTCCTCATACGTCATTCCTGCCATCCCAGGTATCAGTCTGGTGAATCTTCGCTGCACTCCCTCCATGGCAAGAATGTCCTTCCTCAGATAAGGCGACCAAAACTGCACACAATATTCAAGGTGCGGTCTCACCAAAGCCCTGTACAACTGCAGCAAGACATCCTTGCTCCTGTACTCGAATCCTCTCGCTATGAAGGCCAACATACCATTTGCCTTCTTAACCGCCTGCTGCACCTGCATGCTTACCTTCAGCGACTGATGCACAAGGACACCCAGGTCTTGTTGCACTTCCCCTTTTCCCAATCTACTGCCATTCAGATAATAATCTGCCTTCCTGTTTTTGCCACCAAAGTGGATAACCTCGCATTTATCCACATTATACTGCATCTGCCATGCTTCTGCCCAATCACCCAACCTGACATTTGATTTGGCTTCCACTACCACATGAAAGAAGAAGTAGTTTGGGCAACCACAGCACTGCACCAGTGCAGCATCAGAGGTCTTGCCCGGCTGTGTCACCCCACCGTGTGGACTACGTCACCCTACCTCAACCCCCCCCCCCAAGCACGCTTGGTGCGGGGCGAGAGAGGGGCATTTGAAACGCACCAGGGCCCAGGCGCGATTCTCAACACAGGGATACAACGCTTTCTGGCACGCAGGGCATTTTGGGTAGGCTGGCGGCCATTATTGATGATCCTGTGGGCGCGGGAAGGCCCCACGAGGCAGGTCACACCTTGACTCGGTTAATGGTCAATGGCCCAGATCGTGTACAGGGAAAGGAAGTCATGGCAACCCCGACATGATGGAGTTTGAGATGACCTGGGATTGGACATTGAACAGGTCCAACAACTTGAAAGTAGCCTTTCATTATTTACCGCATCAGAAAATGGCTTTAATCAGTATTTACGGTGCAATAGAGGTCACGAGATTGATGCCGGGATGAGAGGGTTGTCCCATGAGGAGAGATTGAGTAGATTGGGCCGATACCCTCTGGAGTTTAGAAGACTGAAAGAAAGAATTACATTTCTATAGTGCCTTTCACAACCTCAGGATGTCCCAAAGTGCTTTACAGCCAATGAAGTACTTTTTCAAGTGTAGTCACTGTTGTAATGTGGGAAACGCGGCAGCCAATTTGTGCACAGCAAGCTTCCACAAACAATAATGTGATAATGACCAGATCATCCGTTTGAGTGATATTGATTGAGGGATTAATATTAGCCCAAGACACCGGGGATAACTCTCCTTCGAAATAGTGCCGTGGGATCTTTTACGTCCGCCTGACAGAGCAGACGCTGCCTTGGTTTAATGTTTCATCTGAAAGACGGCACCTCTGACAGTGCAGCACTCCCTCAGTACTGCCCCTCCGACAGTGCAGCACTCCCTCAGTACTGCCCCTCCGACAGTGCGGCGCTCCCTCAGTACTGACCCTCCAACAGTGCGGCGCTCCCTCAGTACTGCCCGTCCGACAGTGCGGCACTCCCTCAGTACTGCCCCTCCGACAGTGCGGCTCTCCCTCAGTACTGCCCCTCCGACAGTGCAGCGCTCCCTCAGTACTGCCCCTCTGACAGTGCGGCGCTCCCTCAATACTGACCCTCCAACAGTGCGGCGCTCCCTCAGTACTGCCCCTACGACAGTGCAGCATTCCCTCAGTACTGCCCCTCTGACAGTGCAGCGCTCCCTCAGTACTGCCCCTCCGACAGTGCGGCTCTCCGACAGTGCAGCGCTCCCTCAGTACTGCCCCTCTGACAGTGCGGCGCTCCCTCAGTACTGCCCCTCCGACAGTGCAGCACTCCCTCAGTACTGCCCCTCCGACAGTGCGGCGCTTCCTCAGTACTGCCCTATCGATGGTGCGGCACTCCCTCAGTACTGCCCCCCTGACAATGCAGCAGTCCCTCAGTACTGCCCCTCCGGCAGTGCAGCATTCCCTCAGTACTGCCCCTCCGACAGTGCAGCATTCCCTCAGTACTGCCCCTCTGACAGTGCAGCACTCCCTCAGTACTGCCCCTCCGACAGTGCGGCTCTCCCTCAGTACTGCCCCTCCGACAGTGCAGCACTCCCTCAGTACTGCCCCTCTGACAGTGCGGCGCTCCCTCAGTACTGACCCTCCAACAGTGCGGCGCTCCCTCAGTACTGCCCCTACGACAGTGCAGCATTCCCTCAGTACTGCCCCTCTGACAGTGCGGCACTCCCTCAGCACTACCCCTCCGACAGTGCGGCTCTCCCTCAGTCCTGCCCCTCCGACAGTGCAGCGCTCCCTCAGTACTGCCCCTCTGACAGTGCGGTGCTTCCTCAGTACTGCCCCTCCGACAGTGCGGCTCTCCCTCAGTACTGCCCCTCCGACAGTGCGGCTCTCCGACAGTGCGGCTCTCCGACAGTGCAGCGCTCCCTCAGTACTGCCCCTCTGACAGTGCGGCGCTCCCTCAGTACTGCCCCTCCGACAGTGCAGCATTCCCTTAGTACTGCCCCTCTGACAGTGCGGCGCTTCCTCAGTACTGCCCTATCGACGGTGCGGCACTCCCTCAGTACTGCCCCCCTGACAGTGCAGCAGTCCCTCAGTACTGCCCCTCCGGCAGTGCAGCATTCCCTCAGTACTGCCCCTCCGACAGTGCAGCATTCCCTCAGTACTGCCCCTCTGGCAGTGCAGCACTCCCTCAGTACTACCCCTCCGACAGTGCAGCACTCTCTCAGTAGTGCCCCTCCGACAGTGCAGCATTCCCTCAGTACTGCCCCTCTGACAGTGCAACAGTCCCTCAGTACTGCCCCTCTGACAGTGTAGCAGTCCCTTAGTACTGCCCCTCCAACAGTGCAGCACTCCCTCAGTACTGCCCCTCCGACAGTGCAGCACTCCCTCAGTACTGCCCCTCCGACAGTGCGGTGCTCCCTCAGTACTGCCCCTCCGACAGTGCGGCGCTCCCTCGGCCAGTCAGCCTAGATTTTTGTGCTCAAGTCTCTGGAGTGGGACTTGACCCCACAATCTTCTGACTCAGAGGCAAGGGTGCTACACACTGAGCCATTGGCTGACTGATCTCATTGAAACATATAAGATAATCCGGGTAGATGCTGAGAGGTTGTTTCCCCTGGCTGGAGTGTCTAGAACCAGGGGGCACAGTCTCAGGATAAGGGGTCGACCATTTAGGTCTGAGATGAGGAGGAATTTCTTCACTCAGACGGTTGTGAATCTTTGGAATTCTCTGCCCCAGAGGGCTGTGAATGCTGAGTCTTTGAGTATAATCAAGGCTGAGATCGATAGATTTTTGGACTCTAGGGGAATCGAGGGATATGGAGATCGGGCGGGAAAGTGGAGTTGAGGTCGATGATCAGCCATGATCTTATTGAATGGCGGAGCAGGCTCAAAGGGCTGTATGGCCGACTCCTGCTCCTATTTCTTATGTTCTTGCCCCATCAGAAACCAGCCTTATCATTATTTACCCAACCAGAAAACAGACTGCCATTATTTACCATTTCCAAAACCATATTGAGGAAAATAAGAAAAAATAACATTTTTCCTCTTACCCCTTTCTAAACTCCTTTCACAGGGTTTTAGAAGTGGAGCATTTAAAGACCGGAAGCTCAAACCAAACATCATGTCAAGATCTGACAGAGTCGCTCGATTCATCAGGACCTGAATATCTTCGGCCTTTCCACATGGAAGGAGAGAGCAGCGATCACAGCGCAGACAAACCACACACGTGTTCCGTGTGTGGACTCGGATTCAGCCGATCGCCTGACCTGGCGAGACACAAGTGTGACCAAATTGGGGAGAGACGGTATAAATGTGGAGACTGTGGGAAACATAGAAACATAGAAGATAGGAGCAGGAGTAGGCCATTCGGCCCCTCGATCCTGCTCCGCCATTCAATGAGATCATGGCTGATCATCCAAATTCAGTACCCTGTCACTGCTTTCTCCCCATATCCCTTGATCCCTTTAGCCTTAAGAAATATATCTAACTCCTTCTTGAATATATTTAATGAATTGGCCTCAACTGCCTTCTGTGGTAGAGAATTCCACAGGTTCACCACTCTCTGGGTGAAGAAATTCCTCCTCATCTCAGTCCTAAATGGCTTACCGCTTATCCTTAGACTGTGACCCCTGGTTCTGGACTCCCCCGCCATCGGGAACATCCTTCCTGCATCTAGTCTGTCTAGTCCTGTTAGAATTTTATAAGTTTCAATGAGATCCCCTCTCATTCTTCTAAACTCCAGCGAATATAAGCCCAATCGACCCAATCTCTCCTCATACGTCATTCCTGCCATCCCAGGTATCAGCCTGGTGAATCTTCGCTGCACTCCCTCCATGGCAAGAACATCCTTCCTCAGATAAGGTGACCAAAACTGCACACTGCAAACACATGGACTGCTTCATGGTGGGCATAGTCTACAGGCCCCCGAACAGTAGCAATACTGTTGGATAAAGTATAAATCAACAAATAATGGAGGTCTTTAAAAAAGGCATGGTAATAATCATGGGTGATTTTAATCTCCATATTGATTGGACAAATCAAATTGGCCATGGTAGCCTTGAGGAGGAGTTCATAGAGTGCATCCGGGATGGTTTCCTAGAACAGTATGTAATGGAACCGACCAGAGAGCAGGCTATCTTGGATCTGGTACTATGTAATGAGAGAGAATTAATAAATGATCTCATAGTAAAGGATCCTCTAGGAAAGAGTGATCATAGCATGGTTGCATTTCAAATTCAGTTGGAGGGTGAGAAAGTTGTATCTCAAAGTAGTGTCCTGATCTTAAAGGCAATTACAGTGGCATGAGGGCAGAACTGGCTAAAGTGGACTGGAAAAATAAATTAAAGGGTAAGACAGTTGAAAATGCAGTGGTGGACATTTAAGGAGATATTTCATAACTCTCAACAAAAATATATTCCAGTGAGAAAGAAAGATTTTAAGAGAAGGGAGCACCATCCGCGGCTAACTAAGGAAGTAAAGGATGGTATCTGTAATGTATATACCTTTAAGGAGGGAACTATTTTTTACAGCTCATGTATACTGCAGTACCGGCAGTGACCACACCGGTATATAACACTGAGTAGTAATCTGTACAGATCAGTTCAACTGTGAGCCACGTTGAGTAAACACCTGTTGTACCGTTTCTGCTGCAGTCTGTATCTTATACACAGACGTAATATTGGCGACGAGGCATGTTCGAACCTACCTGCAACTCTGCATCACCTCCCGGGGATTCGTTCCTGGAGATCAGTGGATTGGAGGTCAAGGCCAGAGACTCAGGCGTTGACCACGGGCAACCGCCCAGTCATCCAGCAGAGACTCGAGAATTGCGGGGGAGGCTGTCGAGAGCCAGGCTTGGCTTTCAAGTCGAGGTGGTCCAGCAAAACGGGCTGGCAACAGGTAGTGCGCAGACCCTTCCCGGACAGCGGCGGGCTAGAGCCCGACCGAGCGGCACAGCAAAGGGCCGAGCAGCGTCGACGGGGGAGAGAGAGAGAGGGCAGAGCGCACAGGGTGCAGCAGGTGTTCAGGGGCCGAGCAGCGTCGGAGAGAGGGAGAGAGAGATGCGCAGAAACCCGCGAGGTGCCGCCATTGCCACAAGGACCGCCGAGAGCGGCGTTGGCAGCAGCGCAGGAGAAGCACGTGAAACCTACAGGGTGCCGCCATTGCCACGAGAACCGGCAGCAGCGGGGAGGAAGGAAAGCGCAGGAGATGCCATTTTAAGCCATTGGGAGATGCCATTTTAAACCACACCCAAAATGCCGAATAGTGGCAGTATCACCGCATTTGACAATGAAGTTGAAGATTGGACTACATATGTCGAATGAATAGAGGTGTACTGCAAGGCAAATGAGGTGTCACATGACAAGAAAGCATCAGTATTGTTAAATTTAATGGGTGCAAAGACGTATGGTTTATTACGAAATCTAGTAACCCCAACGAAGCCAATGGAAAAGAGTTTTGAAGACATAGTAACAATACTAAAGGAACATTTAAACCCCACACCGCTGCTGATAGCAGAAAGATTCAAATTTCACAAATGGAACCAGCATAAGGATGAAAGCAATGCTGATTATTTAACAGAACTGCGCAAACTATCGAAACACTGCCAGTTTGGAGCGGGACTGGCAGATACCTTAAGGGACAAGTTTGTGTGTGGGCTTCAAATTAAAGGAACCCAGAAACGGCTTTTATCTGAAAAGCACCTTACGCTGGAAAAGGCTTTCAGCGTTGCAGCATCATATGAAGCAGCAGCACGGGGCACTGCAGAGATACAACAGAGACCGCAAGAATATGGCACAAACGAAATGTCATATGGAACAGAGAAGTGCTATTGCTGCGGCAGAACAACACACGACCAGAATGATTGCTGGTTCAAAGACAAAGTGTGCAGACAGTGTGGAAAAGTAGGACACATAGCACGAGTCTGCAGGTCGGGAAAGAAAACCAGCAATAAGAAACCTACCAAAGGAAAGTACAAGAAGGTACATAAGATGACGGAGAATAGTTCAGACGAACAAAAGAGTGATAACGACTCCGAAAGCAGGGAACTGAGTTGTCTGAAACTACATAATGTGATCACAACGGAGGATCACCGAACTATTTGGGTCACTCTCAAGATAGCAGGAGTCCAGGTAAAGATGGAATTGGACACAGGATCAGCCCTAACACCAAAACTAGACCTGTATGTATTGCAAGATGGAGGACCACCATTACTGGGACGTGAATGGATCCGGAAAATACAACTGGATTGGCATTCCATACAGGCACTGACTGTGGCTGACAAAAAGGATGACGACGTCACACCTGGGTGACTGTCAAAGATCCTAACTGACGCAAAAGAAGTGTTCCAGCAAGGACTCGGAACACTAAAAGGCATGACAGCGACGATTAAAATTGAAGAAAACGCAAGCCCAAAATTTTTTAAGGCCAGACGGGTACCTTATGCGATCTGCCCAGCCGTCGAAGCAGAGCTGGAGAGTCTGGAACGTTCAGGTGTACTGTCCAAGGTAGACTGGAGCGAGTGGGCTACACCCATCGTCCCTGTGATGAAAAAGTCATTGAGCAGCACGCCTGGGGAACCAAGGAAGGTTCGCATCTGTGGGGACTTTAAGGTAACAGTGAATCTGGTCCTTCACACCGTACAATATCCACTTCCGCGGATTGAAGATATTTTCGCCTCGCTATCTGGAGGGAAACGCTTCACTAAGATTGATCTGGCCCAGGTGTATCTGCAAATGGAGGTAGAAGAAGCATCAAAAAAATACCTCACAATCAACACCCATAAAGGTCTCTACCAATACAACCGGCTGGTATTTAGGGTAGCATCAGCTCTGGCTATTTGGAAGAGGGCAATGGAACAAGTCCTGCAAGGGATCCCAGGGACTCAGTGTTATTTGGACGACATCCTGGTCACGGGCGAAAATGACAGTGATCACCTTGCCAACCTGGAGCAGGTGCTCACTAAATTGCAGGAATATGGGCTCCGAGCTAACCGCCCCAAATGCGAGTTTTTTAGAAAACAGATCTCGTATTGTGGCCACGTTATCGATAAAGAGGGGTTACATATGTCCCCAGAGAAGATTGAGGCAGTAGTCAAGGCTCCAGCACCGGAAAATATGTCACAACTGAGGTCGTTCCTCGGGCTGGTAAACTACTACCATAAGTTCTTGCCAAATTTGTCTACAATACTACACCCACTGAACACCCTACTGCAAACTGGGGTGCCATGGAAGTGGAGTGACAAATGTAGATGAGCTTTCCAGAAGAGCAAAACACTAATCACATCGAAAGAGGTATTGGCCCATTACAACCCAGCATTACCAATTCGGTTGGCATGTGACGCGTCACCCTACGGCATTGGAGCGGTGCTGTCGCACAAATTCTCGGACGGCTCAGAGAGGCCAATAGCCTTTGTGTCACGATCACTAACCTCAGCCGAGCGTAACTACGCCCAGATTGACAGGGAGGCCCTCAGCCTAGTGTGGGGAGTGAAAAAGTTCAATCACTATCTGCACGGGCAGCAATTCACCTTGCTGACTGATCACCAGCCTCTTGTCTCCATTTTTAATCCGAAGAAGGGTGTTCCAGTGATGACTACAAAGATGGTCACTTTTTCTAGGGGCGCACCACTATGAGATTGAATATAAGGGCACGAAACAGCATGGAAATGCTGATGGGCTATCACGCCTGCCACTGCCTACTGCGGAGGAAGCACCAGCAGTGGATCCTGTCGAAATATTCCATTCGACTATAGTTGAATACCTACCGGTAACTAACGCTTGTATCGAAAAGGAAACCCAAAATGACCCGACACTGTCTCGGGTATATGATTTAACGGTGAAGGGATGGCCAGCACATGGCGACCCACTGTTGCCAGCATTCTCGACAAGGAGAGAACAGCTGTCAGTGTGCCGGGGGACCTTGATGTGTGGATCCCGAGTGGTAATTCCACCCAAGTTAAGGGATAGAGTGCTCAATGAGCTTCATGAGGGTCATCTGGGAGGGGTAAAAATGAAAAGCCTAGCCAGGGCTTATGTGTGGTGGCCGGGAATCGATAAACAAATTGAGGACCTGACCAAGAGCTGCTCAGGATGCCAGAAAGTCCAAAATGCACCACCACAGGCCCCTCTACACCCATGGGAGTGGCCCTCATCTTCATGGCAATGGGTGCATATTGATTTTGCTGGTCCATTCATGGACTCAATTGCCTAGAAATTCGGTGGGCTGCGCCACCAGTTAGCGCCTAAAGGGGGCACTCAGTGGCTTTAGCGCCACTGGCCGTGCCTCCCGCGATATTTAGCGGGGCGCTAATGGCGGCGTTAGCCTGTTGCGCTGCGCCACCACCGATGATGTCATCGGTGTGCGCAGCGCCCCGCGACTGCCCCGATTATGATATTTGGTCGCGCCCGCCTCTGCAGTGCCAGTCGCAAATCGCGCCCGGTTCACGGGGCCTACCTGTGGCGGTAGTGGCGCAAATTAAGGTGGAGGTGCGGGGCGGCCATTTTTTCGGTGGCCGCCTGCCAGCACCTCCATCCCCGGCCTCCTGATCCCCCCCCACCCCCCGGGCAGTGCCAGCTGTGTCCCGAGTGCCCGGCACTTCTCCTCGGTGCCGAGCTCTTTTGCCGGCACTCGCGATCGGTCATCGCGCTGGTGCAGGCCCCTCCCCCTTAAGAAGGGGAGGAGGGCCTGCAGTACCGCAGTGCGCCGTGCCGCAGTGTGTGGCGCTGCGGCACGTTGTGCTGTGATATTCAGTTGGAGCGCCGCAAGAGGGACGCGGGGCGCCTCGAGCAGCGCCCCGCGCCCCTCTTGGGGCGCTCCAACTGATTTTCCGGCGGGCGCAACTGCTCCGCTCGCAGTGGTAATTCTGGTGCCCAGGCGAGCTGGGCGCCCCCTTTGGGGCTGCACCAAATTTCTAGGCCAATGTTTTTAATAGCCGTGGATGTGCACTTGAAATGGCCTGAGGTCATCAAAATGTCCTCCACCACCACGGAGAAAACTATTGCAGTCCTACGGACCATTTTTGCCAGGAATGGCTTGCCAGAACAGATTTGCTCTGACAACGGGCCACAATTTGTGTCTGAAGAGTTTCGAAGATTTATGAAAAGGAATGGGGTAAGGGATTACACATCCGCCCCATATCATCCAGCCACAAATGGATTGGCTGAGAGGTTCGTACAAACCTTTAAGAAGGCAATAAAGGCTATGTACAATGACAACATTCCACTGCAGCACAAGGTGGTCAATTTCCTGTTGGCCTACCGGAATGCGACACATGCAGTCACCAACCAGGCCCCAGCCATGATGTTCTTTAACCGAAGGTTAAGATCTCGCCTGGATTTGCTCAGACCAAACGTACGAAGAGATGTTGAGAGTAATCAATTCCAGCACATCCATGAGAAGCCAACAAGGAGCTTCAATGTAGGGCAACCAGTCTTGGCCCGCAACTACCGAACAGAAAAATGGCAGCCAGGAACGATATGCACACGGCAGGGCCCACTAATGTACACAGTGGACGTTGGGGAGAGCATCGTGAGATGCCATGCTGACCAGATCCTAGAGTCACAGGAACAAGTCAACCCCATGCCTCGCCCATACGTACCTGGTGATTAACCCGACGTACAGGTTGCATCTACCCCAGAAACAGTAGCATCGGAAGCTGATGAACCAACCGACGACGGGGCCAGAATTGCCTCCGCACCAAGGGCAAGACACTCAGGAAAGGCGCTATCCAGAAAGGATCAGGAAGCCTCCCCAAAGACTGAATATATAAATAGACTATTTTCAGCTAATGTTGCATGTTAAAAGTGTTAATTGTAATTGTGATGAAATATATTCCATTCATCACTGCCTGTTTTCTGTGTCTTCTAACTGCCTGCTTTCTGTGTCTTTTCCCTTCCCCCAGTCCTCATGTATTATGCATTGGAATGTGCTGGAACTGGTTGTGTGCAGGGCTCCGCCCATACCTGGCTCCTTTGTAATCTAACTTCAGTCCGGCATCAGCCTCCTGAAGGTAGACATCTCTCTATTTTACGTGTTATGTTCTGAGTTAATAAAAGCCTTACTTTTGTTCTGCTAACTTCGAGTCTCGGAATAATTGAGGCACATCAATTTTATTAACTCAATTTTCAACACTATGGATCAACTCCTGAAACCCGAACGTTTGGATTTGGATCAACATGCTCCGGACGCATCAGCACGCTTCGGACACTGGTTTGACTGTATGGAATTCTTCCTGGACAATTCCGCAGCCGTCAAAGACGCTACGGACACTGCGAAGATGAGACTCGGAATGCTACGGAATTGGGTAAGCCACCGGGTTTACCCCCTCATCCAAGACGCCGATACGTACCTGGCCGCCTGCAACACCTTAAAGGCGCATTACCAGCAGCCTACGAATGAGGTGTATGCTAGGCATCTACTCGCTACTCGCGCACAGCGACCTGGGGAATCGGTGGAGGAGTTCCTAAGCATCCTGAAAAAGCTTGGCAAGGACTGTAAGTGCCGAGATGTAAAAGCCGCAGTGTACACCGACGAGCTTGTTCGCGATGCCTTTATCACAGGCCTCAGCTCCACTCACATCCGGCAAAGACTGCTGGAAAAAACGGGGTTGGACCTGAAACAAGCTGCGGACACCGCGCAGTCCCTGGAGATGGCCCAGAGAAACTCGGACGCCTACTCTTCAGCCCGCGCCGCCCACGCCGCCACGTGTGCACCGAGGGCGCCGCCATCTTGGAAGGCATCTTCCCCGCCCGGCAGCCCGACACCGGCGGGGCCCAGCTCTCCCCCCAGAAGCCCTACGACAGCCGCGATGCGTCAAGGACCCAACTGCTACTTCTGCGGGCAGCCAAAGCACACCAGAAACCTGTGCCCGGTGAAAGGCACCACCTGCTTTAAGTGCGGTAAGAAGGGGCACTTCGGGAAGGTGTGCAGAGGGAACCCCGCCGGAAAACCAACCGCCGGAAAACCCGCCACCGCCGCGTGTGCGCCGTGGGAGCGGCCATCTTGGACGCCATCTTGCCCGACCTCGTGGGGTCCGCCATCTTATGAGCAGACAGCGTGGACGCCATCTTGTCTCGATCAGGGCCCTACAGTGGCATCGGTCACAGTGGACCAGACCAGGCCGCATCCGCTATCCAAATCAATGGTGGACATCGAGGTAAACGGGTGCCGGGTTAAATGCTTAATTGACAGTGGAAGCACGGAGAGTTTTATCCACCCTGAACTGGCACAACAACTCTCCCTAAAGGTGGTCCCTGCTCAGGGTACCATCTCTATGGCCGATAAAACCCAGACATCGACCATTCTGGGTTACTGCATGGTACAATTGTGCGTTAACGGAACTGTGTATGATAATTTTAAAGTATTAATCATGAAGAATCAATGTGCGAGCGTGATCTTGGGTTTGGATTTCCAGTGCAACCACCAAAGCATCACGCTCAAGTACGGTGGGTCCCAGCCGCCCCTCACAGTGTGCGGTCTGGCTACCCTGAAGGTAAAGCCGCCTTCGCTATTCGCGAACCTTACCCCTAACTGCCGGCCAATAGCGACCAAAAGCAGGAGGTACAGCTGGGAGGACAGGCGGTTTATCGCGACCGAGGTAGACAGGCTCCTGAAAGAGCGCATTATTGAACACAGCAACAGCCCGTGGCGCGCCCAAGTGGTAGTGGTAAGGGGTAGCGAGAAGAAACGGATGGTGATCGACTATAGTCAAACGATCAACAGGTACACCCTACTAGACGCCTACCCGCTACCCCGCATATCAGAAATGGTGAACCAAATCGCCCAATACCGGGTGTTCTCCACCATCGACCTCAAGTCAGCGTACCACCAGCTCCCTATCAGACCAGAGGACCGCCCGTACACCGCCTTCGAGGCGAACGGACGCCTCTACCAATTCCTCAGAGTCCCCTTTGGGGTGACGAACGGGGTCTCGGTCTTTCAGAGGGAGATGGATCGCATGGTCGATGACCACCACTTGCAGGCAACCTTCCCCTACCTCGACAACATCACCATCTGCGGTCACAACCAGCAGGATCACGACTCGAACCTCGAGAGGTTCCTGAAAACCGCACAAAAACTCAACCTCACCTATAACGAGGACAAGTGCATTTTCAACACCACGCGCCTCTGCATACTGGGCAGCGTGGTGGAGAATGGGGAAATCGGACCAGACCCCGACCGATTGCGCCCCCTACGGGAGCTGCCCCTGCCCAACACTCCCAAAGCCCTGAAAAGGTGCCTGGGGTTATTTTCTTACTATTCCCAATGGGTCCCCAACTACTCCGACAAAGCCCGCCCCCTCTTGAAAGCATCCTCTTTTCCGCTCTCTGCTGAGGCCCACGCCGCCTTCAAAAGCATTAAGCAGGATATTGAGCGGGCCACGCTACAGGCAGTGGACGAGAACACTCCATTTCAAGTGGAAAGTGATGCGTCCGACTTCGCCTTGGCGGCCACCCTCAACCAGGCGGGGCGGCCCGTAGCTTTCTTCTCGAGGACCCTCCAAGGCCCCGAGATCAGACACTCCTCCGTGGAAAAGGAGGCCCAAGCCATCGTGGAGGCAGTGCGCCACTGGCGCCACTACCTAGCCGGCAAACGCTTCACCCTACTTACCGACCAGCGATCGGTAGCGTTTATGTTCAACAATAAACAGAGGGGGAAGATTAAAAATGATAAGATTCTTAGGTGGCGGATCGAGCTCTCCACTTTCGAGTACGACATCATTTACCGGCCAGGGGCCCTTAACGAATCCCCTGACGCCCTCTCACGAGGGATGTGTGCCAGCGCCACCGAGGATCGGCTACAGACCCTCCACAACGACCTCTGCCACCCAGGGGTCACGCGGCTGTTCCACTTCATAAAGTCCCGTAACTTACCCTACTCGATTGAGGAAGTTCGGTCTCTGACCAGGAACTGCCGCACTTGCGCTGAGTGCAAGCCTCGGTTCTACCGCCCAGATAGAGCCCACTTAATCAAAGCTACACGGCCCTTCGAGCAGCTCAGCTTAGATTTCAAGGGCCCCCTCCCGTCCGTCGACCGCAATGTTTACTTCCTGAACATTGTGGACGAATACTCCCGTTTCCCATTCGCCTTCCCCTGCCCAGACATGACCAGCGCCACGGTCATTAAATGCCTCAACAGCCTGTTCTGCCTGTTCGGTATGCCGAGCTATATCCACACGGATAGGGGGGCATCCTTCATGAGTGAAGAGCTACGCCAGTACATGCTGTCCAAGGGGATCGCCACGAGCCGTACCACCAGCTACAACCCCCGGGGTAACGGCCAGGTGGAGCGAGAGAACGGGACAGTGTGGAAAGCAGTCACTCTAGCTCTAAGGACCAAGGGCCTCCCTATCTCCCGCTGGCAGGAAGTCCTCTCGGATGTGCTCCATTCGATACGGTCGCTATTGTGTACGGCCACTAATACCACGCCTCATGAACGAATGTTTGTCTTTCCCCGGAAATCCACCTCGGGCGTATCCATGCCATCATGGCTCTCCACCCCAGGTCCGGTACTCGTGCGAAGGCATGTGAGGGGCCACAAGACGGACCCTCTCGTGGAGCCAGTACACCTACTCCACGCCAACCCCCAATACGCATATGTCCGGCACGCCGACGGAAGGGAGGACACCGTGTCCATAAAAGACGTCGCCCCAGCCGGCATCAACAACAACCACGGCAATAGCAGCGACGACGATCACAGCAACCCTTACCCACCCACTATTCTTTCATCACCCCCGGAAGAACATCAACCAACGGCACCCCCACCAACTACCCCTTCAACAACCCCGGCGGCACCCCCGGCAGAGACCCAGGAGGCTACTGGGGACACCCAGCCAACACCCGCGGCACCACAACAGCCACGTCGGTTGCAGAGGACTATCAAACCCCCGAACAGACTAAATCTATAGAAGGGGTGAATGTGATGAAATATATTCCATTCATCACTGCCTGTTTTCTGTGTCTTCTAACTGCCTGCTTTCTGTGTCTTTTCCCTTCCCCCAGTCCTCATGTATTATGCATTGGAATGTGCTGGAACTGGTTGTGTGCAGGGCTCCGCCCATACCTGGCTCCTTTGTAATCTAACTTCAGTCCGGCATCAGCCTCCTGAAGGTAGACATCTCTCTATTTTACGTGTTAAGTTCTGAGTTAATAAAAGCCTTACTTTTGTTCTGCTAACTTCGAGTCTCGGAATAATTGAGGCACATCAGTAATTAGTTTGATATTTAATTGTTAAATGAGTGTTATGGTACTGTTAATCTAAAAGGGGAGGAATTGTAATGTATATACCTTTAAGTGGGGAACTATTTGTTACAGCTCATGTATACTGCAGTACCAGCAGTGACCACACCTGTATATAGCCCGGAGTAGTAATCTGTACAGATCAGTTCAACTGTGAGCCACGTTGAGTAAACACCTGTTGTACCGTTTCTGCTGCAGTCTGTATCTTATTATCCACGGACGTAACAGTATCAAATTGAAAATGAAGGCATACAATGTTGCCAAGATTGGGAAATGTTTAAAACCCAGCAAAGGATGACTAAAAATATAATAGAGAGTGAAGAAGAATTATGAGAGTAAACTGGCCAGAAACATTAAAACAGATAGTAAAAGCTTCTACAGGTATATAAGAAGGAAGAGGGTAGCTAAAGTAAATGTTGGTCCCTTAGAGGATGAGACTGGGGAATTAATAATGGGGAACGGGTAAATGGCAGAGACTCTGAACAAATATTTTGTATCTGTCTTCACAGTAGCAGACACTAACAACATCCCAATAATGGATAATCAAGGGGCCACAGGGAGGGGGAACTAAAGACAATCACTATCACTAAGGAAATAGTACTCGGTAAAATAATGGGACTAAAAGATGACAAGTCCCCTGGACCAGATGGCCTGCATCCCAGGGTCTTAAAAGAAGTGGCTGCAGAGATAGTGGATGCATTGGTTGCAATATACCAATATCCCCTGGACTCTGGTGAGGTCCCAGCGGATTGGAAAACCGCAAATGTAACACCCCTATTTAAGAAAGGAGGGAGACAGAAAGCAGGAAACTATAGACCAGTTAGCCTAACATTTGTCATTGGGAAAAGGCTGGAGTCCTTCATTAAGGAAGCAGTAGCAGGGCATTTGGAAAATCATAATGCAGTCAAGCAGAGTCAGCATGGATTTATGAAAGGGAAATCATGTTTAACAAACTTGCTGGAGTTCTTTGAGGATGTAATGAGCAGGGTGGACAAAGGTAAACCAGTAGACGTGGTGTATTTGGATTTCCAGAAGGCATTCGATAAGGTGCCACATAAAAGGTTACTGCATAAAATAAGAGCTCACAGAGTTGGGGTAATATATTAGCATGGATAGAGAATTGGCTCACTAACAGAAAGCAGAGAGTCGGGATAAATGGGTCATTTTCCGGTTGGCAAATGGTAACTAGTGAGGTGCTGCAGGGATCCGTGCTGGGGCCCCAACTATTTACAATCTACATTAATGACTTGGATGAAGGGTCCGAGTGTACTGCAGCCAAGTTTGCGGATGATACAAAGATGGGTGGGAAAGCAAGTTTTGCAGAGGACTCAAAGAACCTGCAAAGGGATATAGACAGGCTAAGTGAGTGGGCAAACATTTGGCAGATGGAGTATAATGTGGGAAAGTGCGAGGTTATCCACTTTGGCAGGAGAAATAAAAAAGCAAATTATTATTTAAATGGAGAGAGATTACAAAATGCTGCAGTTCAGAGGGACCTGGGGGTCCTTGTGCATGAAACACAAGAAGTTAACATGCAGGTACAGCAAGTAATCAAAAAGGCAAATGGAATATTGGCCTTTATTTCAAGGGGGTTGGAGTATAAAAGCAGGGAAGTCCTGCTACAACTGCACAGGGTATTGGTGAGACCACACCTGGAGTACTGCGTACTGTTTAAGTCTCCTTATTTAAGGACGGATATACTTGCATTGGAGGCAGTTCAGAGACGATTCACTAGGTTAATTCCAGAGATGAGGGCATTGACTTATGAGGAAAGGTTGAGCAGGCTGGGCCTATACTCATTGGAGTTTAGAAGAATGAGAGGTGATCTTATTGAAACATATAAGATACTGAGTGGGTTCGACAAGGTAGATGCAGAGAGGATGTTTCCCCTCATGGGGAAATCTAGAACGCAGGGGCACAGTTTTAGAATAAAGGGTCGCTCTTTTAGAACTGAGTTGAGGAGGAATTTCTTCTCTCGGAGGGTTGTAAATCTGTGGTGTTCTCTGCCCCAGAGAGCTGTGGAGGCTGGGTCATTAATACATTTAAGGTGGAGATAGACAGATTTTTGCAAGATAAGGGAGTGAAGGGTTATGGGGAGCGGGCTGGGAAGTGGCTTTGAGCCCAAGATCAGCCATGACCTTATTGAATGGCGGAGCAGGCTCGAGGGGCCAAGTGCCCTATTCCTGCTCCTATTTCTTATGTTCTTATGATAAGTGGCAGGTAACATTTGCGGCACAGAAGTGCCAGGCAATGACTATCTCCAACAAACGAGAGTCTAACGACCTCCCCTTGTCATTCAACGATATTACCATCACCGAATCCCCCACCACCAGCATCTTGGGGGTCACCATTCACCAGAAACTTAACTAGACCAGCCACATAAATACTGTGGCAACAAGAGCAGGTCAGAGGCTGAGTATTCTGTGGCGAGTGTCTCACCTCCTGACTCCCCAAAGCCTTTCCACCATCTACAAGGCACAAATAAGGAGTGTGATGGAATACTCTCCACTATCCTGGCTGAGTGCAGCTCCAACAACACTCAAGAAGATCGACACCATCCAGGGCAAAGCAGCCCACTAACTGGCACCACATCCACCACCTTAAACATTCACTCCCTCCACCACCGACGTACCGTGGCTGCAGTGTGTACCATCTACAAGATGCACTGCAGCAACTCGCCAAGGCTCCTTTGGCAGCACCTCCCAAACCCACGACCGCTTCCACCTAGAAGGACAAGGGCAGCAGGCGCATGGGAACACCACCACGTCCAAGTTCCCCTCCAAGTCACACACCATCCTGACTTAGAAGTATATCGCCGTTCCTTCATCGTCGCTGGGTCAAAATCCTGGAAACTCCCTCCCTAACAGCACTGTGGGAGTACCTTCACCACACGGACTGCAGCGGTTCAAGAAGGCAGCTCACCACCACCTTCTCAATGGGCAACTAGGGATGGGCAATAAATGCTGGCCTTGCCACCGGCACCCACTCCCCATAAACGAAAAAATAAATAAGGGGTCGCCCATTTAAGACGGAGATGAGGAGGAATTTCTGTCATGAATCTTTGGAATTCTTCACCCCAGAGAGCCGTGGAGGATGAGCCATTGAATATATTCAAGGTGGAGAGAGACAGATTTTTGAGTAACGGGAGTCAAGGGTTATGGGGAAGAGGCAGGAAAGTGGAGTTGAGGCCAAAATTGGATCAGACATGATCTCATTAAATGGCGGAGTAGGCTCGAGGGGCTGAATGGCCTACTCCTGCTCCTATTTCTTATGTTCTTATGTCATGAACAACCCCAGCTTCTCCAGTCTCTTCATATAACAGTGACAGGATCGGACAAAGTCAACATGGGTTTACAAAAGGTAAATCATGCTTGACTAATCTCCTGGAATTTTTTGAGGATGTAACTGGTAGCATAGTGGTTAGCACTGTTGCCTCACAGCGCCAGGGACCCGGGTTCAAATCCGGCATCGGGTGACTGTGTGGAGTTTGCACATTCTCCCCGTGTTTGCGTGGGTTTCCTCCGGGTGCTCCGGTTTCCTCCCACAGTCCAAAGATGTGCGGGTTAGGTTGATTGGCTATGATTAAAAAAAAAAAAATTGAACCTTAGTGTTAGGGGGATTAAATACGTGGGGTTACGGGGATCAGGTGGGATATGGGTCGGTGCAGGCTCGATGGGCCGAAATGGCCTCTATCTGCACTGTGGGGTTTCTGTGATTCTGTGAATAGATAAAGGATAACCAGTGGCTGTGGTGTATTTGGACTTTCAGAAGGCTTTCGATAAGGTCCCGCATAAGAGATTAGCGTGCAAATTTGAAGCACATGGGGTTGGGGATAAGGTACTGACTTGGATAGAGAACTGGTTGGCAGACAGGAAGCAAAGAGTTGGAATAAATGGGTCTTTTTCCGAGTGGCAGGCAGTGACTAGTGGGGTACCACAGGGATCGGTGCTATGGACCCCAGCTAGTCACAATATATATTAATGATCTAGACAAGGGAACTAGATGTAATGTCTCAAAGTTTGCAGATGACACAAAGCTGGGTGGGTGAGTGTGCTGTGAGGAGGATGCAGAGAAACTCCAGTATGATTTGGACAGGTTGGGTGATTGGGCAGAAGCATGGCAGATGCAGTATAATGTGGAAAAATGCGAGGTTATCCACTTTGGTGGCAAAAACAGGAAGACAGATTATTATCTGAATGGCAAGAGTTTGGGAAAAGGGGAAGTGCAACGAGACCTGGGTGTCCTTGTGCACCAGTCGCAGAAGGTAAGCATGCAGGTGCAGCAGGCGGTTAAGAAGGCAAATGGTATGTTGGCCTTCATAGCGAGCAGATTCGAGTACAGGATCAAGGATGTCTTGCTGCAGTTGTATAGGGCCTTGGTGAGAGCACATCTTGAGTATTCTGTGCAGTTTTGGTCGCCTTATCTGAGGAAGGATACATAGATACATAGAAGATAGGAGCAGGAGTAGGCCATTCGGCCCTTCGAGCCTGCTCCGCCATTCAATGAGATCATGGCTGATCATCCAAATTCAGTACCCGGTCCCTGCCTTCTCTCCAGATCCCTTTAGCCTTAAGAAATATATCCAACTCTTTCTTGAATATATTTAATGAACTGGCCTCCACCACCCTCTGTGGCAGAGA
The DNA here is from genome assembly GCF_052327205.1 of Somniosus microcephalus. Lineage (NCBI taxonomy): Eukaryota > Metazoa > Chordata > Chondrichthyes > Squaliformes > Somniosidae > Somniosus > Somniosus microcephalus. The sequence goes on along the minus strand of NC_140990.1, from coordinate 10,679 downwards.
ATTCCACAGGTTCACCACTCTCTGGGTGAAGAAATTCTTCCTCATTTCAGTCCTAAATGGCTTACCCCTTATCCTTAGACTATGACCCCTGGTTCTGGACTCCCCGGCCATCAGAAACATCTTTTCTGCATCTAGTCTGTCCAGGCCTGACAGAATTTTATAGGTTTCGATGAGATCCCCTCTCAATCTTCTAAACTCCAGTGAGTATAAGCCCAATCGACACAATCTCTCCTCATACGTCATTTCTGCCATCCCAGGTATCAGCCTGGTGAATCTTCGCTGCACTCCTTCCATGGCAAGAACGTCCTTCCTCAGGTAAGGTGACCAAAACTGCACACAATACTCAAGGTGTGGTCTCACCAAGGCCCTGTACAACTGCAGCAAGACATCCTTGCTCTTGTACTCGAACCCTCTTGCTACGAAGGCCAACATACCATTTGCCTTCTTAACCGCCTGCTGCACCTGCATGCTTACCTTCAGCGACTGGTGTACAAGAACACCCAGGTCTCTTTGCACTTCCCCTTCTCCCAATCTATTACCATTCAAATAATAATCTGCCTTCCTGTTTTTACCACCAAAGTGGATAACCTCACATTTATCCACATTATAGTGCATTTGCCATGTTTCTGCCCAATCACCCAACCTGTCCAAATCGTGCTGGAGTTTCACGACATCCTCCTCACAGCATACCCTCCCCCCCAGCTTTGTGTCATCTCAAATTTGGAGATATTACATCCAATTCCCTCGTCCAGATCATTAATATATATTGTGAACAGCTGGGGTCCTAGGAACGATCCTTGCGGTACCCCACTAGTCACTGCCTGCCACTCGGAAAACGACCTGTTTATTCCAACTCTTTGCTTTCTGTCCGCCAACCAGTTCTCTATCCAAGTCAGTACCTTGCCCCCAATCCCATGTGCCTTAATTTTGCACGCTAATACACCACATCCACCAATTCTCCCTTATCTATTTTACCAGTTACATCCTCAAAAAATTCCAGTAGATTAGTCAAGCATGATTTACCTTTTGTAAATCCATGTTGACTTTGTCCGATCCAGTCACTGCTTTCCAAGTGTTCTGCTATTACATCTTTTATAATGGACTCTAGCATTTTCCCCACTACCGATGTCAAGCTTACCGGTCTATAATTCCCCGCCTTTTTGCTACCACCTTTTTTGAATAGTGGGGTAACATTAGCTACCCGCCAATCCATGGGTACCATTCCAGAGTCTATTGAGTTCTGGAAGATGACCAGCAATGCATCTACTATTTCTAGGGCCACTTCCTTAAGTACCCTGGGATGTAGATTATCAGGCCCTGGGGATTTATCGGCCTTCAGTCCCATCAATTTTCCGAACACCATTTCCCTACAAGTACTGATTTCTTTCAGTTCCACCCTTTCATCAGACCCTATGTTCCCCGGCATCTCTGGGAGGTTATTTGTGTCCTCCTTTGTGAAGACAGAACGAAAATATGTATTTAGTTGGTCTGCCATTTCTTTGTTCCCCATTATAAATTCCCCCTATTCTGACTGCAAGGGACCTACGCTTGACTTCACCAATCTTTTTCTCTTCACATATCTATAAAAGCTTTTACAGTCAGTTTTTATGTTCTCTGCAAGCTTACTCATATTCTATTCCCCCTTTCTTAATTAATCCCTTTGTCCTCCTTTGTTGAATCCTAAACTGCTCCCAATCCTCAGGATTATTGCTTTTTCTGGCCAATTTATATGCCCTCTCCTTGGACCTTATGCTATCACTAATTTCCCTTGTTAGCCACGGTTGGGTCACCTTTTTTGTTTTATTTTTATGCCAAACTGGGATGAACAAATTCTGTAGTTCATCCATTCGGTCTTTGAATGTTTGCCATTGCCTATCCACCATCAACCCTTTGAGTGCCATTCCCCAATCAATTCTACCCAACTCGCTCCTCAGACCATCATAGTTTCCTTTATTTAAATTGAGGACCCTAGTCTCCGAGTCAACTACTTCATTCTCCATCTTAATGAAGAATTCGATCATATTATGATCGCTCTGACCCAAGGGGCCTCTTACAACAAGATTGCTAATTAATCCTTTCTCGTTACATAATACCCAGTCTAAAATGGCCTGATCTCTGGTTGGTTCCTCGACATATTAGTCCAGGAAACCATCCCGTAAACACTCCAGGAATTCCTCCTCCACAGTATTGTTACTCATTTGGTTGGCCCAATCTATATGTAGATTAAAGTCACCCATGATGACTGCTGTGCCCTTATTGCACGCTTCTTTAATTTCTCTTTTAATGCCATCCCCAACTTCCGCCTTACTGTTTGGAGGTCTGTAAACCACTCCCACTAACGTTTTTTTCCCCTTAGTATTTCTCAATTCTACCCGTACAGATTCCACCTCATCAGAGCTAATATCCTTCATTACAATTGTGTTAATCCCTTCTTTAACCAGTAATGCTACCCCACCTCCCTTTCCTTTTTGCCTATCTTTCCTGAATATCGAATACCCCTGGATGTTGAGTTCCCAGTCCTGGCCTTCCTTGAGCCACGTTTCCGTAATCCCAACCAAATCGTATTTGTTTACTTCTATTTGCGCAGCCAATTCATCCACCTTATTACAAATGCTCCTTGCATTAAGACACAAAGCCTTCAGGCTTGTTTTTTTAATGCTCTTAGACCTATTAGAATTATTATTTACTGTGGCCATGTTTGACTTAAACCGTTGATTTCTCTGACTGCCACTTTTGTTTTTCTCCTTCCTATCTTTTGCTATTATCCTTGTTTCCCTTTCCTCTGTCTCCCTGCTCAGGTTCCCAACCCCCTGCCATTTTAGTTTAAACCCTCAAGGATGTTCTTGCCATGGAGGGAGTGCAGTGAAGATTCACTAGACTGACACCTGGGACGGCAGGAATGACATATGAGGAGAGATTGGGTCGATTGGGCTTATATTCGCTGGAGTTTAGAAGAATGAGAGGGGATCTCATTGAAGCTTATAAAATTCTAACAGGACTAGATGCAGGAAGGATGTTTCCGATGGTGGGGGAGTCCAGAACCAGGGGTCACAGTCTAAGGATAAGGGGTAAGCCATTTAGGACAGAGATGATGAAGAATTTCTTCACCCAGAGAGTGGTGAACCTGTGGAATTCTCTACCACAGAAGGCAGTTGAGGCCAATTCATTAAATATATTCAAGAAGGAGTTAGATATATTTCTTAAGGCAAAAGGGATATGGGGAGAAGGCAGGGACGGCGCACTGAATTTGGATGATCAGCCATGATCGCATTGAATGGCGGAGCAGGCTCGAGGGGCAGAATGGCCTACTACTGCTCCTATCTTCTATGGCTCTGTAGAATATGAGCACTTACTCCAGAAATAGTATATTGAAGAAAATTCTCAAAGTGGCAGTACCCTCTCGCAATTTTTACTTCTCATTTTTTCACTGCAGCTTTTTAACTTGAATCTACACCAGAATACATCATTACAGATTGACATCTTAGAAATGCTTACTTCCCATTCGGGAACTGTACCCCAGCCTCCCACTTAACAGGTGGAGATACTTCACTATATTTAACGAGGAACTGGCGAAAGTCACTGCTGGGCGTTCTGTGCAGAAGCGCAGAGCAAGAATGACTCTGTGAACAGACCAAGGCTCATTCGCCAGCCCCAGAGGGAGGAGTGAGCAAGGAGAGGGAAACAAAGAGCGAGAGAGAAACAGAGAGAGGCAGAGAGAGAGAGACACACACACAGAGAGACGGAGACAGAGAGAGAGACAAAGAGAGACAGATAGATAGAGAGGACAAAGAGAGACAGAGAGACAGACAGTCCGTAACCCGGTTAATCTCTTTCTCTCTGTCACTCTCTCCCTCCTCAGCGCCCCACACAAAAGGGAGAGTGTTAAATCTGTGAGTTGTTCAAGTAATTAATACTCAGACTTAATCAGTAACAATAACACAGGTCTTTACTGGTTGGAGGTAGGGACTATACGTAGGTCTTTACTTCATGCCCACAGGCGGGAACTGAGGGGGATCAGTACCCACAGTACTATTTATACCCCTATGGCCAGGAGTGGTACTGCGTATCACTACGCCCAACAAGTAGTGCAGTCCTGTCCATAGGTTCAAAGTAGCACACATATTACATACACAACATTCCTCCCTTCCTAGCTTTACAGTCATCTCCCCATTTAACATAACGTAATAACATATATACATATATAACTTCAGGTTTACATAACAGAATAACATAGATACATAGATAACTTCATGTCAAAACAGATCACAGATTCAGTCTCTGCGGAAAACAGTTCACAGATTCAATCTCTGTGGTGGAGTCAGTTCACGTTGCTGGAGTGACTCATTCAATAGTCCTTCCATGGATTTAACAGTTTGAACTTCCGAACTGAATTGGCTCCGTTCGGAGGGACCACGTGTGTGATCTGGTAGAGGTAATAATGGTTCAGATGGGTCATCTTCTGTTTCGACTTTCCCTTTTCTGCTTCTTGGAGACTCTCTGGGCTCCACTGTCACCTGCCAGCTGCATGCGCAGTTCCTCCTTCTCTCCCTCCTTTTTCCGTAGTAGAGCCACCTTCTCCCGATGTTCCGTAGACTTTCGGTGCTCCTCCATGATTTCTGTATGGTGGGAGTCGAAGTTACAAGTTGGGCAGGACAGGACATAGTAATATTCGGTGTCGTCCTGATCTAGGCCAGCGAGAGGGTCTTCTATTTCCTCCATACCCAGCTGGGCGTTAGCCAGCTTTTGTTCCAAGTCCAGACATCTTTCCTGAAGAGACTTCTTCATGCGTACCTCTTCATCCAGCTTTTTCTGGGCTTTCAGCAAGTCGTTTACTAATGACCTCATTTGAGATTTTACTACTTCAACTTCTTTTGGAGATTGATTGATCGGACTATTCAATCCCTCTACCGGAGCAGCTGTTTCAGCGGTCTGTTGTTCTACATTGACGTGAGTCAGCGTACTTTTGGCATCCAAGGGCTGCTCTGTTGCAGTCATCTCAGTCTGTGTTGCCACCTCAGCTCTTCCAATAACCTTTGAGAGCTCCGAACCCCTTTCGTTTGAATATTGAAGTTCGTGTTCAAGTTTTTCCCATTTCAGAGTCCTGTCCTTCAGCATATGCAGGAGTTGGCTGACCGTTAACTCCTCTGACATCAGACGTTTTGTGTGCTCCTGCTCCATTTTCTCCATCAGCTGCTTCTGTTGTCTTTCCAGATTCTCCAACTCTATATCAAAGAACTCTTTCGTTGCATTCAACTCTTGCTCACAACGGCGAAGCATTTGTTCTAATTGCTGTTGTAGTTTGAAATGGAGTTGAGTTCGAGCCCGGTGTCCCTCAGAAATGGGCACATCAGTAGACTTGCCAGACTCAGAATCCACAGTTAAACTATGTTGTTGTTGCTCAGTGGAATTCTGTGCTGAAACTTTGTCTTTTGCACCTGAGTTGGGCTTACCATCATCCGTTCCAGAGTCTGGGCCGACTATCTTCACCGAGTTCTCACTCGTTATTGTTTGTAGGAAATGCCAGTCCATATTCATTTTCCTAATCCACTCCCGTCCTAGTAGTGGAGAACCTCCTTCAGATATCACATATAAGTCCATTATTTGACTGTCTTCGCCCTTGTGGACCACTGCAACCTCTATTTTCCCGATGGGGTACACTCTTTGCCCCGTGTATGTTTTCAATATAATCCCCGTATCCTGTAGGGGAATATGTTGGAATAACTTTCCGTAATCTTTCTTATTTATGACCGTCAATGCCGATCCAGTGTCCAATTCCAGTTTTACTTGGACTCCTTCTATCTGAAGAGTGACCCAAATTGTCTGGAGGTCTGCACCCTTACCAGCGTTGAGTACTCTTAAGCTAGCCAGTTCATTACAGCTTAAGCTAGCCAGTTCATTACTGCTAGCGTGTGAATCGGACTCCTGTTCGGTCACCTTGTGTACCTTTGCGTATTTTCCTTGCGGTGACTTCTTGTTGCTGGTCTTCTTCCCTGACCTGCATACTCTAGCTATATGTCCAAGCCTACCACAAGTTCTACATTCTTGGTTTTTAAACCAACACTGGTTCTGATCATGCGTTGTCTTTCCACAACGATAACATTTGCCAGAACTCACACCCAATTTGTGTGCACTGAGCTCCGGTGACCGTAGCTGCATTACTGCCGTGCCTCTCGCTGCGGCTTCGTGTGCTGCTGCCATAGTGACCGCCTTCTCAAGCGTCAGCTCATTCTCCTCGAGCAGTCACTTTTGTGTATCCTGTTTAAATAAACCACACACAAATTTGTCTCGAAGTGCCTCTGTCAGTCCCGTTCCAAACTGGCAATATTTCGCTAATTTACGCAATTCCAGCAAATAATCAGCATTGCTTTCATGCTGTAGCTGCCTTCTGTCATAAAATTTAAATCGTTCCGCTAGCATCAGCGGCGTGGGGTTTAGATGATCTTTCAGGACAGTAACAATCTCATCGAACGTCTTATCCGCCGGTTCATCTGGTGATAACAGGTGTTTCAATTGCCCGTATGTCTTCGCACCCATTAAATTTAATAATGTTAGTGCTTTATCAGCCTCACGAATTTTATTGGCCTTACAATAATTTTTAACTCGTTCAACATATATGGCCCAATCTTCGATGTCACTATCAAAGTTGCTAATATTCCCGTGTTTAGGCATTGTAGTACTTTATCAGATTTGCAATTTCTCAGATTTTTTTTTTAACTGTTATCCAAGATGGCGGCTTCCCGCTCTTGCCGTCATCCTCCGCCCACAAAATGGCGGTTTTCCCGCTTCTGCCTTCTTCCCCAGCGGTTTTCCCGCGAAAAATGGCGGCTTTCCCGCGCTTCTCGCTCTCCCCGCCCACTTCAATGGCGGTTTTCCCGCGCTTCTCATCGCTGACTTTCAGCCCGACTGCGGCTCTTATCTCCTGTGCGATCGCTGGTGCGCCGCCCGCCCGAAACGGTTCTCAGCCCTTATCACCAGTGCGATCGCTGGCCCGCTAAGCGCCTCCCGCTTGAAGCGGCTCCCGGCCTCTGGCTCACCCGCTCGGCGGCTCTTGCTCGCTCCCTCCCGGGCTCTGGCTTACCCGCTCACGCCCTCCCGGGCTCTGGCTTACCCACGAGGTTATGGAGGCTTCAGGGTCCTAATGCCTGTCGCTTCCAGTCGCTGGAAGCTGTCAGGATTTCTGCTGCCCTTCAGTTTTCAGTGGGGTGTTGAGGATTGGAACCTCTCTTCAACGTCCTGTCTTTGGACGAAGCCGCTGTGGAATAACTGCCGCAGGGTTCGAACCGACTCGTCGCCAGTGTTAAATCTGTGAGTTGTTCAAGTAATTAATACTCAGACTTAATCAGTAACAATAAAACAGGTCTTTACTGGTTGGAGGTAGGGACTATACGTAGGTCTTTACTTCATGCCCACAGGCGGGAACTGAGGGGGATCAGTACCCACAGTACTATTTATACCCCTGTGGCCAGGAGTGGTACTGCGTATCACTACGCCCAACAAGTAGTGCAGTCCTGTCCATAGGTTCAAAGTAGCACACATATTACATACACAACCGAGAGGGAAACAGAGAGAGAGAGAGCTCTATACTAATGAGGAACTGGTGCAGGAAGTTGTTATACAGTTCTTCATATGCCAGTAAATCTTTCAAATTATTTTAGTTGATTTATTTCTGTTCTACTTTTCCAAGGACGTTTTTAAGGAGTTGGCCAAAGGTTTAAAATTTCAAGATGCTAAATATGATTCCTCCCCATCAGGGAGTTGAACCCCGGTCTACCCCCATGATAGGCAGGGATACTCACCACTACACTATTGAGGAATTAACGCATACAGAATCTGTCAGAGTAAGAATCGAGCTGTGAGCAGAGCTTGACAAATGAGAAAGACAGAGCAAGATTGACAGAGACAGACAGGGACAAAGACAGAGACAGACAAAGAGAGAGAGAGAGAGAGACAGTCAGACAGAGACAGACAGAGAGAAACAGACAGAGAGAAACAGACAGAGACAGACAGACAGAGAGAAACAGCCAGAGAAAGGCAGAGAGATACAGAAAGAGGCAGAGAGAAACAGACAGAGAAAGACAGTGAGCCATACAGAGAGAGACAGACAGAAACAGACAGCGAGAGACAGACAGAGAGAGACAGAAAAAGAGAGAGAGAGAGAGACAGAGAGACAGAGAGAGAGACAGAGAGACAGACAGAGAGAAACAAACAGAGACAGACAGAGAGAAACAGACAGAGAAAGATAGAGAGCCATACAGAGAGAGACAGACAGAGAAAGGCAGACAGAGAGAGACAGACAAAGAGAGAGAGAGAGACAGAGAGAGAGACAGAGAGACAGACAGAGAGAAACAGAGACAGACAGAGAGAAACAGACAGAGACAGACAGAGAGAAACAGACAGAAGAAGGCAGAGAGCCATACAGAGAGAGATAGACAGAGAGAGAGACAGACAGAAAGAGGCAGAGAGAGACAGAAAGAGACAGAGTCAAATAGAGAGTGAGAGAATGAGAGGGACACAGATAGTGAGACAGAGAGAGGTGGAGACTGAAAGATGTAAAAACATTTCACGATCTCTTCTCTTTGTTAGTTCCGAGTGACAGAGAGAGTGAGAGAAAAATGCAGATACAGCAGATGCCAAAATAGGACTTTAAGAATTAGATCTGAGATATTTTTTCCATATCCATAAACATCGCATTGTTTGTTGGAGAATCAGCTGATGACAAACGAGTGTTGCTGAGCAGGATAAAAGGAAATGGATCTTAAATTAAAGAGCTACCAGGAGTGGGGTTCGAACCCACGTGGGTATAAACCCATTGGATCTTAAGTCCAGCACCTTAACCACTCGGCCATCCTGGTGCTGAGGTTGTTTGCGGACTGTCTCTGAGAGAACCGGGACTTTAAGCTCCACCTTGCCACAGAGTTGAGCAGAGCAGAGAGAGACACACAGACCGACACAGTGAGACACACACATAGACACACAGACACAGAGAGACACAGAGACACAGAGAGGGTACAGAGAAGATTTACAAGGATGATACCAGAATTGCAAGGGTATACATATCAGGAAAGGATGGACCCCTGCCGAATTAGTTTATACATTGATTTGTCTGATTGTTTTTCTATTGCCGACCGTATATTTCATGCATACTTGCAGACCAATGAAAAAGTGAAAAAGTTCAAGGTGTTGAAAAGTGCGGGATTTAATTCCGCCGAACTCAGGACTATTTTCTCTCCATGGATGTTGCCTGGCCTGCTGAGTTTTTCCAGCACTTTCTGTTGTTATTTCGGATTTCCAGCATCTGCAGTATTTTACTTTCGTACTAGTGTTTAGTTCTCCAGGGGTTTGGTTACATTTTGAAATGAAATGGGATGAAAAATGCTGGAATCGTAGTCGGCAGGTTTCAAACCTGCGCAAGGAGACCCCAATGGATTTCTAGTCCATCACCTTAACCACTCAGCCACGACTACTGGGTCTGTCGAGCTTTAAATGTTGCTCAGATAAATTCGCAATCCCATCGCTCTGGAGCAAAACAGCAGTCAGTCCCGGAGCAGTCTCCGCTCAAGAAAATTCATCCATCGTTCTGTAGCATAAGAGCACTTACTCCCAAAATAGTCCAGATTGAAGAAACTTCTCAAAGAGACAATTAGACGGGAAATTAGAGACGCGTGCAATAAGGGCACAGCGGTTATCATGGGTGACTTTAATCTACATACAGATTGGGCTAACCAAATTAGTAACAATACTGTGGAGGAGGAATTCCTAGAGTGTATACGGGATGGTTTCCAGGACCAATATGTCAAGGAACCAACTAGAGATCAGGCCATTTTAGATGGGGTATTATGTAATGAGAACGGATTAATTAGCAATCTTGTTGTGCGAGGCCCCTTGGGGAGGAGCGATCATAATATGATGGAATTGTTCATTAAGATGGTGAGTGAAATAGTTGACTCAGAGACTAGGGTAATGAATTTAAATAAAGGAAACTACGATGGTATGAGACACGAGTTGGGTAGGATTGATTGGGGAATGTTACTCAAAGGGTTGACGGTGGATAGGCAATGGCAAACATTTAAAGATCGCATGGATGTACTACAGAATTTGTTCATCCCTGTTTGGCATAAAAATAAAATGAAAAAGGTGATTCAACCGTGGCTAACAAGGGAAATTAGGGCTAGCATAAGATCCAAGCAGAGGACATATAAATTGGCCAGAAATAGCAGCAAACCTGAGGATTGGGAGCAGTTTAGGATTCAGCAAAGGAGGACAAAATTATTAATTATTTTTCACTCTTCAACTTTTCACTGCAGCTTTTTAACTTGAAGCTGCACCAGGATACATCATTGTAGATTGATACCTTAAAAAATGCTTACTACCCATTGGGGAATTGAACCCGTCTCCCAACGTAACAAGCAGGGATACTTCACTATGTTAAACGAGGAACTGACAGAAAACACTGCTTTGCAGTCTCTGCGGAAGTGCAGAACAAGAATGGTGTTGTGAACAGACCTGGGCTCATTCAGCAGACCCAGAGGGAGGATTGATCAAGGAGAGGGAAACAAAGAGCGAGCGAGAGAGAAACAGAGGGAGGCAGAGAGAGAGACACACACAGACAGAGTGAGAGAGAGAGAGAGAGAGAGACAAAGAAAGAGACAAAGATAGAGAGGACAAAGATAAAGAGAGAC
>NC_140989.1:383414895-383714890 GCF_052327205.1 Somniosus microcephalus | reverse complement strand
ACATTCCCGGGACCCCCTTTCAAATATCGACACATTCCCGGGACCCATTTCAAATATTGACACATTCGAAGGGGCACCTTTCAAATATCGACACATTCCGGGAACCCTTTCAAATATCGACACATTCCCTGGATCCCTTTCAATTTTTGAAACATGCCCAGGAACCCTTTTAAATATCGACACATTCCCCGGGACCCCTTTCCAATAGCGACACATTCCCGGGACCCCTTTCAAATATCGTCACATTCCCAGAGGACACCTTTCAAATATCAAAGCTTTACCGGGGCCCCTTTCAAAGATCAACACATTCCCGGACCCCTTTCAAAAATTGACACATTCCCCGGGACACCTTTCAAATATCGACAGATTCCCGGAACCCCTTTCAAATGTCGACACATTCCCCAGGACAGTTTTCAAATATCGACTCATTCCTGGGACCCCTCTGCAAATATCAACACATTCCCCGGGACCCCTTTCAAATATCGACACATTCCCTGGATCCCTTTCAGATATCGACACCTTCCCGGGAACCCTTTCAAATATCGACACATTCCCAGGACCCCTTTCAAATATCGACACGTTCCCGGGACCGCTTTCAAATATTGACACATTCGAAGGGATACCTTTCAAATATCGACACATTCCCGGGACCCCTTTCAAATATCAAAACATTCCCAAAGACACCTTTCAAATATCGACACATTCCCAGGACCCCTTCCAAAAATCGACACATTCCCGGGACCCCTTCCAAATATCGTCACATTCCCGGGGACCCCGTTCAAATATCGACACATGCCCAGGACCCCTTTCAAATATCGACACATTCCCGGGGCCCCTTTCAAATATTGACACATTCCCGGGACCCCATTCAAGTATCGACACATTCCCCACGACCCCTTTCAAATATCGACACCTTCCCGGGATCCCTTTCAAATATCGACACATTCCCGGGACCCCTTTCAAATATCGACACATTCTCGGGACCCCTTTCAAATATCAACACATTCCCCACAACCCCTTTAAAATATCGACACATTCCCGGGACCCCTTTCAAATATCGACACATTTCAAGCGACCCCTTTAAATGTCGACACCTTCCCGGGATCCCTTTCAAATATCGACACATTCCCGGGAACCCTTTCAAGTATCGACACATTTACCAGGACCCCTTTCAAATATCGACACATTCCCGGGACCCCTTTCAAATATTGACACCTTCCCGGGACCCCTTTCAAATATCGACGCATTTGCAGGACACTTTTGAAATAACGACACATTCGAAGGGACCCCTTTCAAATATTGACACTTTCCCGGGACCCTTTTCAAATGTCAACACATTCCCGGGACACCTTTCAAATATTGACACATTCCCGGGACCCCTTTGAAATATCGACACATTCCTGGGACACCTTTCAAATATCGACACATTCCCGGGACCACTTTCAAATATCGACACGTTCCCCGAGACCGCTTTCAAATATCGACACATTCCCCAGGACACCTTTCAAATATCAACACATTCCCCAGGACCCCTTTCAAATATCGACACATTCCCGGGACCCCTTTCAAATATTGTCACATTCCCGGGAACCCCTTTCAAATACCGACACATTCCCGGGACCCCTTTCAAATATCGACACATTCCCAGGACCCTTTTCAAATATCGACACATTCCCGGGACCCCTTTCAAATATCGACACATTCCGTAGGACCACTTTCAAATATCGACACATTCCCCGAGAGCCCTTTCAAATATCGACACATTCCACAGGACCCCTTTCAAATATCGACACATTCCCAGGACCCATTTGAAATATTGACACATTCGAAGGGACCCCTTTCAAATATTGACACATTTCAAGCGACCCCTTTAAATGTCGACACCTTCCTGGGATCCCTTTCAAATATCGACACATTCCCGGGAACCCTTTCAAGTATCGACACATTTACCAGGACCCCTTTCAAATATCGACACATTCCCGGGACCCCTTTCAAATATCGACACCTTCCCGGGACCCCTTTCAAATATCGAAGCATTTGCAGGACACTTTTGAAATAACGACACATTCGAAGGGACCCCTTTCAAATATTGACACTTTCCCGGGACCCTTTTCAAATGTCAACACATTCCCGGGACACCTTTCAAATATTGACACATTCCCGGGACCCCTTTGAAATATCGACACATTCCTGGGACCCCTTTCATATATCGACACATTCCCGGGACCACTTTCAAATATCGACACGTTCCCCGAGACCCCTTTCAAATATCGACACATTCCCCAGGACACCTTTCAAATATCGACACATTCCCCAGGACCCCTTTCAAATATCGACACATTCCTGGGACCCCTTTCATATATCGACACATTCCCGGGACCACTTTCAAATATCGACACGTTCCCCGAGACCCCTTTCAAATATCGACACATTCCCCAGGACACCTTTCAAATATCGACACATTCCCCAGGACCCCTTTCAAATATCGACACATTCCTGGGACCCCTTTCAAATATTGTCACATTCCCGGGAACCCCTTTCAAATATCGACACATTCCCGGGACCCCTTTCAAATATCGACACATTCCCAGGACCCTTTTCAAATATCGACACATTCCAGGGACCCCTTTCAAATATCGACACATTCCCCGGGACCCCTTTCAAATATCGACACATTCCCGGGACCCCTTTCAAATATCGACACATTCCCCAGGACCCTTTTCAAATATCGACACATTCCCGGGACCCCTTTCAAATATCGACATATTCCCTAGGACCACTTTCAAATATCGACACATTCCCCGAGACCCCTTTCAAATATCGACACATTCCACAGGATCCCTTTCAAATATCGACACATTCCCGGGACCCATTTGAAATATTGACACATTCGAAGGGACACCTTTCAAATATCGACACATTCCCGGGACCCCTGTCAAATATCGTCACATTCCCGGGACCCGTTCCAAATATCGACACATTCTCGGCACCCCTTTCAAATATCGACACATTCCCCGCAACACCTTTAAAATATCAACACATTCCCGGGACCCCTTTCAAATATCGACACATTTCAAGCGACCCCTTTAAATGTCGACACCTTCCCGGGACCCCTTTCAAATATCGACACATTCCCGGGAACCCTTTCAAATATTGACACATTTCCCAGGACCCCTTTCAAATATCGACACATTCCCGGGATTCCTTTCAAATATCGAAACTTTCGCGGGACCCCTTTCAAATATCGACACTTTCGCGGGACCCTTTTCCAATATCAACACATTCCCAGGACACCTTTCAAATGTTGACACATTCCCGGGAGCCATTTCAAATATTGACAAATTCCTGGGAACCCTTTCAAATATCGACACATTCCCGGGACCACTTTCAAATATCGACACATTCCCCGAGACCCCTTTCAAATATCAACACATTCCCCAGGACCAATTTCAAATATCGACACATTCCCGGGAACCCTTTCAAATATCGACACATTTCCCAGGACACCTTTCAAATATCGACACATTCCCGGGACCCCTTTCAAATATCGACACCTTCCCGGGACCCCTTTCAAATATCGACACATTTGCAGGACACCTTTGAAATATCGACACATTCGAAGGGACCCCTTTCAAATATTGACACTTTCCCGGGACCCCTTTCAAATATCGACACCTTCCCGGGACCCCTTTCAAATATCGACACATTCCCGGGAACCTGCTCAAATATCGACACATTTCCAGCACACCTTTCAAATATTGACACATTCCCGGGACCCTTTTCAAACATCAACACATTCCCGGGACATCTTTCAAATATCGACACCTTCCCAGGACCCCTTTCAAATATCGACACTTTCCCGGGACCCTTTTCAAATATCAACACATTCCTGGGACATCTTTCAAATATTGACACATTCCCGGGACCCATTTCAAATATCGATACATTCCTGGGACCCCTTTCAAATATCGACACATTCCCGGGACCACTTTCAAATATCGACACATTATCCAAGACCCCTTTCAAATATCGACACATTCCCCAGGACCCCTTTCAAATATCAACAAAGTCCCGGGACCCCGTTCAAATATAGACACATTCCCCGGGACCCCTTTCAAATATCGACACATTCCCCGGGACCCCTTTCAAATATCGACACATTCCCGGGACCCCTTTCAAATATCGACACATTCCCCAGGACCCTTTTCAAATATCGACACATTCCCGGGACCCCTTTCAAATATCGACACATTCCGTAGGACCACTTTCAAATATCGACACATTCCCCGAGAGCCCTTTCAAATATCGACACATTCCACAGGACCCCTTTCAAATATCGACACATTCCCAGGACCCATTTGAAATATTGACACATTCGAAGGGACACCTTTCAAATACCGACACATTCCCGGGACCCCTGTCAAATATCGTCACATTCCCGGGGACCCCTTTCAAATATCGACACATTCCCGGGACCCGTTCCAAATATCGACACATTCTCGGGACCCCTTTCAAATATCGACACATTCCCCGCAACACCTTTAAAATATCAACACATTCCCGGGACCCCTTTCAAATATCGACACATTTCAAGCGACCCCTTTAAATGTCGACACCTTCCCGGGACCCCTTTCAAATATCGACACATTCCCGGGAACCCTTTCAAATATTGACACATTTCCCAGGACCCCTTTCAAATATCGACACATTCCCGGGATCCTTTTCAAATATCGACACTTTCACGGGACCCCTTTCAAATATCGACACTTTCGCGGGACCCTTTTCCAATATCAACACATCCCCAGGACACCTTTCAAATGTTGACACATTCCCGGGAGCCCTTTCAAATATCGACAAATTCCTGGGACCCCTTTCAAATATCGACACATTCCCGGGACCACTTTCAAATATCGACACATTCCCCGAGACCCCTTTCAAATATCGACACATTCCCGAGGACCACTTTCAAATATCGACACATTCCCGGGACCCCTTTCAAATATCGACACATTCCCGGGACCCATTTCAAATATTGACACATTCGAAGGGGCACCTTTCAAATATCAAAGCTTTACCGGGGCCCCTTTCAAAGATCAACACATTCCCGGGACCCCTTTCAAAAATTGACACATTCCCCGGGACACCTTTCAAATATCAACAGATTCCCGGAACCCCTTTCAAATGTCGACACATTCCCCAGGACAGTTTTCAAATATCGACTCATTCCTGGGACCCCTCTGCAAATATCAACACATTCCCCGGGACCCCTTTCAAATATCGACACATTCCCTGGATCCCTTTCAGATATCGACACCTTCCCGGGACCCCTTTCAAATATCGACACATTCCCAGGACCCCTTTCAAATATCGACACGTTCCCGGGACCGCTTTCAAATATTGACACATTCGAAGGGATACCTTTCAAATATCGACACATTCCCGGGACCCCTTTCAAATATCAAAACATTCCCAAAGACACCTTTCAAATATCGACACATTCCCAGGACCCCTTCCAAAAATCGACACATTCCCGGGACCCCTTCCAAATATCGTCACATTCCCGGGGACCCCGTTCAAATATCGACACATGCCCGGGACCCCTTTCAAATATCGACACATTCCCAGGGCCCCTTTCAAATATTGACACATTCCCGGGACCCCATTCAAGTATCGACACATTCCCCGCGACCCCTTTCAAATATCGACACCTTCCCGGGATCCCTTTCAAATATCGACACATTCCCGGGACCCCTTTCAAATATCGACACATTCTCGGGACCCCTTTCAAATATCGACACATTCCCCACAACCCCTTTAAAATATCGACACATTCCCGGGACCCCTTTCAAATATCGACACATTTCAAGCGACCCCTTTAAATGTCGACACCTTCCTGGGATCCCTTTCAAATATCGACACATTCCCGGGAACCCTTTCAAGTATCGACACATTTACCAGGACCCCTTTCAAATATCGACACATTCCCGGGACCCCTTTCAAATATCGACACCTTCCCGGGACCCCTTTCAAATATCGAAGCATTTGCAGGACACTTTTGAAATAACGACACATTCGAAGGGACCCCTTTCAAATATTGACACTTTCCCGGGACCCTTTTCAAATGTCAACACATTCCCGGGACACCTTTCAAATATTGACACATTCCCGGGACCCCTTTGAAATATCGACACATTCCTGGGACCCCTTTCATATATCGACACATTCCCGGGACCACTTTCAAATATCGACACGTTCCCCGAGACCCCTTTCAAATATCGACACATTCCCCAGGACACCTTTCAAATATCGACACATTCCCCAGGACCCATTTCAAATATCGACACATTCCTGGGACCCCTTTCAAATATTGTCACATTCCCGGGAACCCCTTTCAAATATCGACTCATTCCCGGGACCCCTTTCAAATATCGACACATTCCCAGGACCCTTTTCAAATATCGACACATTCCAGGGAGCCCTTTCAAATATCGACACATTCCGTAGGACCACTTTCAAATATCGACACATTCCCCGAGAGCCCTTTCAAATATCGACACATTCCACAGGACCCCTTTCAAATATCGACACATTCCCAGGACCCATTTGAAATATTGACACATTCGAAGGGACACCTTTCAAATACCGACACATTCCCGGGACCCCTGTCAAATATCGTCACATTCCCGGGGACCCCTTTCAAATATCGACACATTCCCGGGACCCGTTCCAAATATCGACACATTCTCGGGACCCCTTTCAAATATCGACACATTCCCCGCAACACCTTTAAAATATCAACACATTCCCGGGACCCCTTTCAAATATCGACACATTTCAAGCGACCCCTTTAAATGTCGACACCTTCCCGGGACCCCTTTCAAATATCGACACATTCCCGGGAACCCTTTCAAATATTGACACATTTCCCAGGACCCCTTTCAAATATCGACACATTCCCGGGATCCCTTTCAAATATCGACACTTTCACGGGACCCCTTTCAAATATCGACACTTTCGCGGGACCCTTTTCCAATATCAACACATCCCCAGGACACCTTTCAAATGTTGACACATTCCCGGGAGCCCTTTCAAATATCGACAAATTCCTGGGACCCCTTTCAAATATCGACACATTCCCGGGACCACTTTCAAATATCGACACATTCCCCGAGACCCCTTTCAAATATCGACACATTCCCGAGGACCACTTTCAAATATCGACACATTCCCGGGACCCCTTTCAAATATCGACACATTCCCGGGACCCATTTCAAATATTGACACATTCGAAGGGGCACCTTTCAAATATCGACACATTCCCGGGAACCCTTTCAAATATCGACACATTCCCTGGATCCCTTTCAATTTTTGACACAGGCCCAGGAATCCTTTTAAATATCGACACATTCCCCGGAACCCCTTTCCAATAGCGACACATTCCCGGGACCCCTTTCAAATATCGTCACATTCCCAGGGACACCTTTCAAATATCAAAGCTTTACCGGGGCCCCTTTCAAAGATCAACACATTCCCGGGACCCCTTTCAAAAATGGACACATTCCCCGGGGCACCTTTCAAATATCGACAGATTCCCGGAACCCCTTTCAAATGTCGACACATTCCCGAGGACAGTTTTCAAATATCGACTCATTCCTGGGACCCCTCTGCAAATATCGACACATTCCCTGGATCCCTTTCAGATATCGACACCTTCCCAGGACCCCTTTCAAATATCGACACATTCCCAGGACCCCTTTCAAATATCGACACGTTCCCGGGACCGCTTTCAAATATTGACACATTCGAAGGGATACCTTTCAAATATCGACACATTCCCGGGACCCCTTTCAAATATCAAAACATTCCCAAAGACACCTTTCAAATATCGACACATTCCCAGGACCCCTTCCAAAAATCGACACATTCCCGGGACCCCTTCCAAATATCGTCACATTCCCGAGGACCCCGTTCAAATATCGACACATGCCCGGGACCCCTTTCAAATATCGACACATTCCCGGGGCACCTTTCAAATATTGACACATTCCCGGGACCCCATTCAAGTATCGACACATTCCCCGCGACCCCTTTCAAATATCGACACCTTCCCGGGATCCCTTTCAAATATCGACACATTCCCGGGACCCCTTTCAAATATCGACACATTCTCGGGACCCCTTTCAAATATCGACACATTCCCCACAACCCCTTTAAAATATCGACACATTTCAAGCGACCCCTTTAAATGTCGACACCTTCCCGGGATCCCTTTCAAATATCGACACATTCCCGGGAACCCCTTCAAGTATCGACACATTTACCAGGACCCCTTTCAAATATCGACACATTCCCGGGACCCCTTTCAAATATCGACACCTTCCCGGGACCCCTTTCAAATATCGACGCATTTGCAGGACACTTTTGAAATAACGACACATTTGAAGGGACCCCTTTCAAATATTGACACTTTCCCAGGACCCTTTTCAAATGTCAACACATTCCCGGGACACCTTTCAAATATCGACACGTTCCCCGAGACCCCTTTCAAATATCGACACATTCCCCAGGACACCTTTCAAATATCGACACATTCCCCAGGACCCCTTTCAAATATCGACACATTCCCGGGACCCCTTTCAAATATTGTCACATTCCCGGGAACCCCTTTCAAATATCGACACATTCCCGGGACCCCTTTCAAATATCGACACATTCCCAGGACCCTTTTCAAATATCGACACATTCCAGGGACCCCTTTCAAATATCGACACATTCCCTAGGACCACTTTCAAATATCGACACATTCCCCGAGACCCGTTTCAAATATCGGCACATTCCACAGGACCCCTTTCAAATATCGACACATTCGAAGGGACACCTTTCAAATATCGACACATTCCCGGGACCCCTTTCAAATATCGTCACATTCCCTGGAACCCTTTCAAATATCGACACATTCCCGGGACCCCTTTCAAATATCGACACATTCCCGGGACCCATTTGAAATATTGACACATTCGAAGGGACACCTTTCAAATATCGACAGATTCCCGGAACCCCTTTCAAATGTCGACACATTCCCCAGGACAGTTTTCAATTATCGACTCATTCCTGGGACCCCTCTGCAAATATCAACACATTCCCCGGGACCCCTTTCATATATCGACACATTCCCTGGATCCCTTTCAGATATCGACACCTTCCCGGGACCCCTTTCAAATATCGACACATTCCCAGGACCCCTTTCAAATATCGACACGTTCCCGGGACCGCTTTGAAATATTGACACATTCGAAGGGATACCTTTCAAATATCGACACATTCCCTGGATCTCTTTCAAATATCGACACATTCCCGGGACCCCTTTCAAATATCGACACATTCCCGGGACCCATTTGAAATATCGTCACATTCCTGGGGACCCCTTTCAAATATCGACACATTCCCGGGACCCCTTTCAAATATCGTCACATTCCCAGGGACACCTTTCAAATATCGACAGATTCCCGGAACCCCTTTCAAATGTCGACACATTCCCCAGGACAGTTTTCAAATATCGACTCATTCCTGGGACCCCTCTGCAAATATCAACACATTCCCCGGGACCCCTTTCAAATATAGACACATTCCCCGGGACCCCTTTCAAATATCGACACATTCCCCGGGACCCCTTTCAAATATCGACACATTCCCGGGACCCCTTTCAAATATCGACACATTCCCCAGGACCCTTTTCAAATATCGACACATTCCCGGGACCCCTTTCAAATATCGACACATTCCGTAGGACCACTTTCAAATATTGACACATTCCCCGAGAGCCCTTTCAAATATCGACACATTCCACAGGACCCCTTTCAAATATCGACACATTCCCAGGACCCATTTGAAATATTGACACATTCGAAGGGACACCTTTCAAATACCGACACATTCCCGGGACCCCTGTCAAATATCGTCACATTCCCGGGGACCCCTTTCAAATATTGACACATTCCCGGGACCCGTTCCAAATATCGACACATTCTCGGGACCCCTTTCAAATATCGACACATTCCCCGCAACACCTTTAAAATATCAACACATTCCCGGGACCCCTTTCAAATATCGACACATTTCAAGCGACCCCTTTAAATGTCGACACCTTCCCGGGACCCCTTTCAAATATCGACACATTCCCGGGAACCCTTTCAAATATTGACACATTTCCCAGGACCCCTTTCAAATATCGACACATTCCCGGGATCCCTTTCAAATATCGACACTTTCACGGGACCCCTTTCAAATATCGACACTTTCGCGGGACCCTTTTCCAATATCAACACATCCCCAGGACACCTTTCAAATGTTGACACATTCCCGGGAGCCCTTTCAAATATCGACAAATTCCTGGGACCCCTTTCAAATATCGACACATTCCCGGGACCACTTTCAAATATCGACACATTCCCCGAGACACCTTTCAAATATCGACACATTCCCCAGGACCACTTTCAAATATCGACACATTCCCGGGACCCCTTTCAAATATCGACACATTCCCGGGACCCATTTCAAATATTGACACATTCGAAGGGGCACCTTTCAAATATCGACACATTCCCGGGAACCCTTTCAAATATCGACACATTCCCTGGATCCCTTTCAATTTTTGAAACATGCCCAGGAACCCTTTTAAATATCGACACATTCCCCGGGACCCCTTTCCAATAGCGACACATTCCCGGGACCCCTTTCAAATATCGTCACATTCCCAGGGACACCTTTCAAATATCAAAGCTTTACCGGGGCCCCTTTCAAAGATCAACACATTCCCGGGACCCCTTTCAAAAATTGACACATTCCCCGGGACACCTTTCAAATATCGACAGATTCCCGGAACCCCTTTCAAATGTCGACACATTCCCCAGGACAGTTTTCAAATATCGACTCATTCCTGGGACCCCTCTGCAAATATCAACACATTCCCCGGGACCCCTTTCAAATATCGACACATTCCCTGGATCCCTTTCAGATATCGACACCTTCCCGGGAACCCTTTCAAATATCGACACATTCCCAGGACCCCTTTCAAATATCGACACGTTCCCGGGACCGCTTTCAAATATTGACACATTCGAAGGGATACCTTTCAAATATCGACACATTCCCGGGACCCCTTTCAAATATCAAAACATTCCCAAAGACACCTTTCAAATATCGACACATTCCCAGGACCCCTTCCAAAAATCGACACATTCCCGGGACCCCTTCCAAATATCGTCACATTCCCGGGGACCCCGTTCAAATATCGACACATGCCCAGGACCCCTTTCAAATATCGACACATTCCCGGGGCCCCTTTCAAATATTGACACATTCCCGGGACCCCATTCAAGTATCGACACATTCCCCACGACCCCTTTCAAATATCGACACCTTCCCGGGATCCCTTTCAAATATCGACACATTCCCGGGACCCCTTTCAAATATCGACACATTCTCGGGACCCCTTTCAAATATCAACACATTCCCCACAACCCCTTTAAAATATCGACACATTCCCGGGACCCCTTTCAAATATCGACACATTTCAAGCGACCCCTTTAAATGTCGACACCTTCCCGGGATCCCTTTCAAATATCGACACATTCCCGGGAACCCTTTCAAGTATCGACACATTTACCAGGACCCCTTTCAAATATCGACACATTCCCGGGACCCCTTTCAAATATTGACACCTTCCCGGGACCCCTTTCAAATATCGACGCATTTGCAGGACACTTTTGAAATAACGACACATTCGAAGGGACCCCTTTCAAATATTGACACTTTCCCGGGACCCTTTTCAAATGTCAACACATTCCCGGGACACCTTTCAAATATTGACACATTCCCGGGACCCCTTTGAAATATCGACACATTCCTGGGACACCTTTCAAATATCGACACATTCCCGGGACCACTTTCAAATATCGACACGTTCCCCGAGACCGCTTTCAAATATCGACACATTCCCCAGGACACCTTTCAAATATCAACACATTCCCCAGGACCCCTTTCAAATATCGACACATTCCCGGGACCCCTTTCAAATATTGTCACATTCCCGGGAACCCCTTTCAAATACCGACACATTCCCGGGACCCCTTTCAAATATCGACACATTCCCAGGACCCTTTTCAAATATCGACACATTCCCGGGACCCCTTTCAAATATCGACACATTCCGTAGGACCACTTTCAAATATCGACACATTCCCCGAGAGCCCTTTCAAATATCGACACATTCCACAGGACCCCTTTCAAATATCGACACATTCCCAGGACCCATTTGAAATATTGACACATTCGAAGGGACCCCTTTCAAATATTGACACTTTCCCGGGACCCCTTTCAAATATCGACACCTTCCTGGGACCCCTCTGCAAATATCAACACATTCCCCGGGACCCCTTTCATATATCGACACATTCCCTGGATCCCTTTCAGATATCGACACCTTCCCGGGACCCCTTTCAAATATCGACACATTCCCAGGACCCCTTTCAAATATCGACACGTTCCCGGGACCGCTTTGAAATATTGACACATTCGAAGGGATACCTTTCAAATATCAACACATTCCCTGGATCTCTTTCAAATATCGACACATTCCCGGGACCCCTTTCAAATATCGACACATTCCCGGGACCCATTTGAAATATCGTCATATTCCTGGGGACCCCTTTCAAATATCGACACATTCCCGGGACCCCTTTCAAATATCGTCACATTCCCAGGGACACCTTTCAAATATCGACAGATTCCCGGAACCCCTTTCAAATGTCGACACATTCCCCAGGACAGTTTTCAAATATCGACTCATTCCTGGGACCCCTCTGCAAATATCAACACATTCCCCGGGACCCCTTTCAAATATAGACACATTCCCCGGGACCCCTTTCAAATATCGACACATTCCCCGGGACCCCTTTGAAATATCGACACATTCCCGGGACCCCTTTCAAATATCGACACATTCCCCAGGACCCTTTTCAAATATCGACACATTCCCGGGACCCCTTTCAAATATCGACACATTCCATAGGACCACTTTCAAATATTGACACATTCCCCGAGAGCCCTTTCAAATATCGACACATTCCACAGGACCCCTTTCAAATATCGACACATTCCCAGGACCCATTTGAAATATTGACACATTCGAAGGGACACCTTTCAAATACCGACACATTCCCGGGACCCCTGTCAAATATCGTCACATTCCCGGGGACCCCTTTCAAATATTGACACATTCCCGGGACCCGTTCCAAATATCGACACATTCTCGGGACCCCTTTCAAATATCGACACATTCCCCGCAACACCTTTAAAATATCAACACATTCCCGGGACCCCTTTCAAATATCGACACATTTCAAGCGACCCCTTTAAATGTCGACACCTTCCCGGGACCCCTTTCAAATATCGACACATTCCCGGGAACCCTTTCAAATATTGACACATTTCCCAGGACCCCTTTCAAATATCGACACATTCCCGGGATCCCTTTCAAATATCGACACTTTCACGGGACCCCTTTCAAATATCGACACTTTCGCGGGACCCTTTTCCAATATCAACACATCCCCAGGACACCTTTCAAATGTTGACACATTCCCGGGAGCCCTTTCAAATATCGACAAATTCCTGGGACCCCTTTCAAATATCGACACATTCCCGGGACCACTTTCAAATATCGACACATTCCCCGAGACACCTTTCAAATATCGACACATTCCCCAGGACCACTTTCAAATATCGACACATTCCCGGGACCCCTTTCAAATATCGACACATTCCCGGGACCCATTTCAAATATTGACACATTCGAAGGGGCACCTTTCAAATATCGACACATTCCCGGGAACCCTTTCAAATATCGACACATTCCCTGGATCCCTTTCAATTTTTGACACATGCCCAGGAACCCTTTTAAATATCGACACATTCCCCGGGACCCCTTTCCAATAGCGACACATTCCCGGGACCCCTTTCAAATATCGTCACATTCCCAGGGACACCTTTCAAATATCAAAGCTTTACCGGGGCCCCTTTCAAAGATCAACACATTCCCGGGACCCCTTTCAAAAATTGACACATTCCCCGGGACACCTTTCAAATATCGACAGATTCCCGGAACCCCTTTCAAATGTCGACACATTCCCCAGGACAGTTTTCAAATATCGACTCATTCCTGGGACCCCTCTGCAAATATCAACACATTCCCCGGGACCCCTTTCAAATATCGACACATTCCCTGGATCCCTTTCAGATATCGACACCTTCCCGGGACCCCTTTCAAATATCGACACATTCCCAGGACCCCTTTCAAATATCGACACGTTCCCGGGACCGCTTTCAAATATTGACACATTCGAAGGGATACCTTTCAAATATCGACACATTCCCGGGACCCCTTTCAAATATCAAAACATTCCCAAAGACACCTTTCAAATATCGACACATTCCCAGGACCCCTTCCAAAAATCGACACATTCCCGGGACCCCTTCCAAATATCGTCACATTCCCGGGGACCCCGTTCAAATATCGACACATGCCCAGGACCCCTTTCAAATATCGACACATTCCCGGGGCCCCTTTCAAATATTGACACATTCCCGGGACCCCATTCAAGTATCGACACATTCCCCACGACCCCTTTCAAATATCGACACCTTCCCGGGATCCCTTTCAAATATCGACACATTCCCGGGACCCCCTTCAAATATCGACACATTCTCGGGACCCCTTTCAAATATCGACACATTCCCCACAACCCCTTTAAAATATCGACACATTCCCGGGACCCCTTTCAAATATCGACACATTTCAAGTGACCCCTTTAAATGTCGACACATTCCCGGGATCCCTTTCAAATATCGACACATTCCCGGGAACCCTTTCAAGTATCGACACATTTACCAGGACCCCTTTCAAATATCGACACATTCCCGGGACCCCTTTCAAATATTGACACCTTCCCGGGACCCCTTTCAAATATCGACGCATTTGCAGGACACTTTTGAAATAACGACACATTCGAAGGGACCCCTTTCAAATATTGACACTTTCCCGGGACCCTTTTCAAATGTCAACACATTCCCGGGACACCTTTCAAATATTGACACATTCCCGGGACCCCTTTGAAATATCGACACATTCCTGGGACACCTTTCAAATATCGACACATTCCCGGGACCACTTTCAAATATCGACACGTTCCCCGAGACCCCTTTCAAATATCGACACATTCCCCAGGACACCTTTCAAATATCGACACATTCCCCAGGACCCCTTTCAAATATCGACACATTCCCGGGACCCCTTTCAAATATTGTCACATTCCCGGGAACCCCTTTCAAATACCGACACATTCCCGGGACCCCTTTCAAATATCGACACATTCCCAGGACCCTTTTCAAATATCGACACATTCCCGGGACCCCTTTCAAATATCGACACATTCCGTAGGACCACTTTCAAATATCGACACATTCCCCGAGAGCCCTTTCAAATATCGACACATTCCACAGGACCCCTTTCAAATATCGACACATTCCCAGGACCCATTTGAAATATTGACACATTCGAAGGGACCCCTTTCAAATATTGACACTTTCCCGGGACCCCTTTCAAATATCGACACATTCCCGGGAACCTGCTCAAATATCGACACATTTCCAGCACACCTTTCAAATATTGACACATTCCCGGGACCCTTTTCAAACATCAACACATTCCCGGGACATCTTTCAAATATCGACACCTTCCCAGGACCCCTTTCAAATATCGACACTTTCCCGGGACCCTTTTCAAATATCAACACATTCCTGGGACATCTTTCAAATATTGACACATTCCCGGGACCCGTTTCAAATATCGATACATTCCTGGGACCCCTTTCAAATATCGACACATTCCCGGGACCACTTTCAAATATCGACACATTATCCAAGACCCCTTTCAAATATCGACACATTCCCCAGGACCCCTTTCAAATATCAACAAAGTCCCGGGACCCCGTTCAAATATAGACACATTCCCCGGGACCCCTTTCAAATATCGACACATTCCCCGGGACCCCTTTCAAATATCGACACATTCCCGGGACCCCTTTCAAATATCGACACATTCCCCAGGACCCTTTTCAAATATCGACACATTCCCGGGACCCCTTTCAAATATCGACACATTCCGTAGGACCACTTTCAAATATCGACACATTCCCCGAGAGCCCTTTCAAATATCGACACATTCCACAGGACCCCTTTCAAATATCGACACATTCCCAGGACCCATTTGAAATATTGACACATTCGAAGGGACACCTTTCAAATACCGACACATTCCCGGGACCCCTGTCAAATATCGTCACATTCCCGGGGACCCCTTTCAAATATCGACACATTCCCGGGACCCGTTCCAAATATCGACACATTCTCGGGACCCCTTTCAAATATCGACACATTCCCCGCAACACCTTTAAAATATCAACACATTCCCGGGACCCCTTTCAAATATCGACACATTTCAAGCGACCCCTTTAAATGTCGACACCTTCCCGGGACCCCTTTCAAATATCGACACATTCCCGGGAACCCTTTCAAATATTGACACATTTCCCAGGACCCCTTTCAAATATCGACACATTCCCGGGATCCCTTTCAAATATCGACACATTCACGGGACCCCTTTCAAATATCGACACTTTCGCGGGACCCTTTTCCAATATCAACACATCCCCAGGACACCTTTCAAATGTTGACACATTCCCGGGAGCCCTTTCAAATATCGACAAATTCCTGGGACCCCTTTCAAATATCGACACATTCCCGGGACCACTTTCAAATATCGACACATTCCCCGAGACCCCTTTCAAATATCGACACATTCCCGAGGACCACTTTCAAATATCGACACATTCCCGGGACCCCTTTCAAATATCGACACATTCCCTGGATCCCTTTCAATTTTTGACACATACCCAGGAACCCTTTTAAATATCGACACATTCCCCGGGACCCCTTTCCAATGGCGACACATTCCCGGGACCCCTTTCAAATATCGTCACATTCCCAGGGACACCTTCCAAATATCAAAGCTTTACCGGGGCCCCTTTCTAAGATCAACACATTCCCGGGACCTCTTTCAAAAATTGACACATTCCCCGGGACACCTTTCAAATATCGACAGATTCCCGGAACCCCTTTCAAATGTCAACACATTCCCCAGGACAGTTTTCAAATATCGACTCATTCCTGGGACCCCTCTGCAAATATCAACACATTCCCCGGGACCCCTTTCAAATATCGACACATTCCCTGGATCCCTTTCAGATATCGACACCTTCCCGGGACCCCTTTCAAATATCGACACATTCCCAGGACCCCTTTCAAATATCGACACGTTCCCGGGACCGCTTTCAAATATTGACACATTCGAAGGGATACCTTTCAAATATCGACACATTCCCGGGACCCCTTTCAAATATCAAAACATTCCCAAAGACACCTTTCAAATATCGACACATTCCCAGGACCCCTTCCAAAAATCGACACATTCCCGGGATCCCTTCCAAATATCGTCACATTCCCGGGGACCCCGTTCAAATATCGACACATGCCCGGGACCCCTTTCAAATATCGACACATTCCCGGGGCCCCATTTCAAATATCGACACATTCTCGGGACCCCTTTCAAATATCGACACATTCCCCACAACCCCTTTAAAATATCGACACATTCCCGGGACCCCTTTCAAATATCGACACTTTCGCGGGACCCTTTTCCAATATCAACACATCCCCAGGACACCTTTCAAATGTTGACACATTCCCGGGAGCCCTTTCAAATATCGACAAATTCCTGGGACCCCTTTCAAATATCGACACATTCCCGGGACCACTTTCAAATATCGACACATTCCCCGAGACCCCTTTCAAATATCGACACATTCCCGAGGACCACTTTCAAATATCGACACATTCCCGGGACCCCTTTCAAATATCGACACATTCCCTGGATCCCTTTCAATTTTTGACACATACCCAGGAACCCTTTTAAATATCGACACATTCCCCGGGACCCCTTTCCAATGGCGACACATTCCCGGGACCCCTTTCAAATATCGTCACATTCCCAGGGACACCTTCCAAATATCAAAGCTTTACCGGGGCCCCTTTCTAAGATCAACACATTCCCGGGACCTCTTTCAAAAATTGACACATTCCCCGGGACACCTTTCAAATATCGACAGATTCCCGGAACCCCTTTCAAATGTCAACACATTCCCCAGGACAGTTTTCAAATATCGACTCATTCCTGGGACCCCTCTGCAAATATCAACACATTCCCCGGGACCCCTTTCAAATATCGACACATTCCCTGGATCCCTTTCAGATATCGACACCTTCCCGGGACCCCTTTCAAATATCGACACATTCCCAGGACCCCTTTCAAATATCGACACGTTCCCGGGACCGCTTTCAAATATTGACACATTCGAAGGGATACCTTTCAAATATCGACACATTCCCGGGACCCCTTTCAAATATCAAAACATTCCCAAAGACACCTTTCAAATATCGACACATTCCCAGGACCCCTTCCAAAAATCGACACATTCCCGGGACCCCTTCCAAATATCGTCACATTCCCGGGGACCCCGTTCAAATATCGACACATGCCCGGGACCCCTTTCAAATATCGACACATTCCCGGGGCCCCATTTCAAATATCGACACATTCTCGGGACCCCTTTCAAATATCGACACATTCCCCACAACCCCTTTAAAATATCGACACATTCCCGGGACCCCTTTCAAATATCGACACATTTCAAGCGACCCCTTTAAATATCGACACCTTCCCGGGATCCCTTTCAAATATCGACACATTCCCGGGAATCCTTTCAAGTATCGACACATTTACCAGGACCCCTTTCAAATATCGACACAATCCCGGGACCCCTTTCAAATATCGACACCTTCCCGGGACCCCTTTCAAATATCGACGCATTTGCAGGACACTTTTGAAATAACGACACATTCGAAGGGACCCCTTTCAAATATTGACACTTTCCCGGGACCCTTTTCAAATGTCAACACATTCCCGGGACACCTTTCAAATATTGACACATTCCCGGGACCCCTTTGAAATATCGACACATTCCTGGGACCCCTTTCAAATATCGACACATTTCTGGGACCACTTTCAAATATCGACACGTTCCCCGAGACCCATTTCAAATATCGACACATTCCCCAGGACACCTTTCAAATATCGACACATTCCCCAGGACCCCTTTCAAATATCGACACATTCCCGGGACACCTTTCAAATATTGTCACATTCCCGGGAACCCCTTTCAAATATCGACACATTCCCGGGACCCCTTTCAAATATCGACACATTCCCAGGACCCTTTTCAAATATCGACACATTCCAGGGACCCCTTTCAAATGTCGACACATTCCCTGGATCCCTTTCAAATATCGACACATTCCCGGGACCCCTTTCAAATATCGTCACATTCCTGGGGACCCCTTTCAAATATCGACACATTCCCGGGACCCCTTTCAAATATCGTCACATTCCCAGGGACACCTTTCAAATATCGACAGATTCCCGGAACCCCTTTCAAATGTCGACACATTCCCCAGGACAGTTTTCAAATATCGACTCATTCCTGGGACCCCTCTGCAAATATCAACACATTCCCCGGGACCCCTTTCAAATATCGACACATTCCCTGGATCCCTTTCAGATATCGACACGTTCCCGGGACCGCTTTCAAATATTGACACATTCGAAGGGATACCTTTCAAATATCGACACATTCCCGGGACCCCTTTCAAATATCAAAACATTCCCTAAGACACCTTTCAAATATCGACACATTCCCAGGACCCCTTCCAAAAATCGACACATTCCCGGGACCCCTTTCAAATATCGTCACATTCCCGGGGACCCCGTTCAAATATCGACACATGCCCGGGACCCCTTTCAAATATCGACACATTCCCGGGGCCCCTTTCAAATATTGACACATTCCCGGGACCCGTTTCAAATATCGATACATTCCTGGGACCCCTTTCAAATATCGACACATTCCCGAGACCACTTTCAAATATCGACACATTATCCAAGACCCCTTTCAAATATCGACACATTCCCCAGGACCCCTTTCAAATATCAGCAAAGTCCCGGGACCCCGTTCAAATATAGACACATTCCCCGGGACCCCTTTCAAATATCGACACATTCCCCGGGACCCCTATCAAATATCGACACATTTCCCAGGACCCCTCTCAAATATCGACACATTCCCGGGACACCTTTCAAATATTGACACATTCCCAGGACCCCTTTCAAATATCGACACCTTCCCAGGACCCCTTTCAAATATCGACACATTTGCAGGACACCTTTGAAATATCGACACATTCGAAGGGACCCCTTTCAAATATCGACACTTTCCCGGGACCCTTTTCAAATATCAACACATTCCCGGGACACCTTTCAAATATTGACACATTCCCGGGACCCGTTTCAAATATCGACACATTCCTGGGACCCCTTTCAAATATCGACACATTCCCGGGACCACTTTCAAATATCGACACATTATCCGAGACCCCATTCAAATACCGACACATTCCCCAGGACCCCTTTCAAATATCAACACTGTCCCGGGACCCCGTTCAAATATCGACACATTCCCCAGGACCCCGTTCAAATATCGACACTTTCCCCGGGACCCCTTTCAAATATCGACACATTCCCCAGGACCCCGTTCAAATATCGACACATTCCCGGGACCCCTTTCAAATATCGACACATTCCCAGGACCCTTTTCAAATATCGACACATTCCCGGGACCCCTTTCAAATATCGACACATTCCCTGGATCCCTTTCAAATATCGACACATTCCCGGAACCCCTTTCAAATATCGACACATTCCCGGGACCCATTTGAAATATTGACACATTCGAAGGGACACCTTTCAAATATCGTCACATTCCCGGGACCCCTTTCAAATATCGACACATTCCCTGGATCCCTTTCAAATATCGACACATTCCCGGGACCCCTTTCAAATATCGTCACATTCCTGGGGACCCCTTTCAAATATCGTCACATTCCCGGGACCCCTTTCAAATATCGACACATTCTCGGGACCGCTTTCAAATATCGACACTTTCCCCGCAACACCTTTAAAATATCAGCACATTCCCGGGACCCCTTTCAAATATTGACACATTTCAAGCGACCCCATTAAATGTCGACACCTTCCCGGGACCCCTTTCAAATATCGACACATTCCCGGGAACCCTTTCAAATATCGACACATTTCCCAGGACCCCTTTCAAATATTGACACATTCCCGGGACCCCTTTCAAATATCGACACCTTCCCGGGAACCCTTTCAAATATCGACACATTTGCAGGACACCTTTGAAATATCGACACATTCGAAGGAACCCCTTTCAAATATTGACACTTTCCCGGGACCCCTTTCAAATATCGACACCTTCCCGGGACCCCTTTCAAATATCGACACATTCCCAGGTACCTGCTCAAATATCGACACATTTCCAGCACACCTTTCAAATATTGACGCATTCCCGGGACCCTTTTCAAATATCAACACATTCCCGGGACATCTTTCAAATATCGACAGCTTCCCAGGACCCCTTTCAAATATCGACACTTTCCCGGGACCCTTTTCAAATATCAACACATTCCCGGGACATCTATCAAATATTGACACATTCCCGGGACCCGTTTCAAATATCGATACATTCCTGGGACCCCTTTCAAATATCGACACTTTCCCGAGACCACTTTCAAATATCGACACATTATCCAAGACCCCTTTCAAATATCGACACATTCCCCAGGACCCCTTCCAAATATCAGCAAAGTCCCGGGACCCCGTTCAAATATAGACACATTCCCCGGGACCCCTTTCAAATATCGACACATTCCCCGGGACCCCTATCAAATATCGACACATTTCCCAGGACCCCTCTCAAATATCGACACATTCCCGGGACACCTTTCAAATATTGACACATTCCCGGGACCCCTTTCAAATATCGACACCTTCCCAGGACCCCTTTCAAATATCGACACATTTGCAGGACACCTTTGAACTATCGACACATTCGAAGGGACCCCTTTCAAATATCGACACTTTCCCGGGACCCTTTTCAAATATCAACACATTCCCGGGAACCCTTTCAAGTCTCGACACATTTACCAGGACCCCTTTCAAATATCGACACATTCCCGGGACCCCTTTCAAATATCGACACCTTCCCGGGACCCCTTTCAAATATCGACGCATTTGCAGGACACTTTTGAAATAACGACACATTCGAAGGGACCCCTTTCAAATATTGACACTTTCCCGGGACCCTTTTCAAATGTCAACACATTCCCGGGACACCTTTCAAATATTGACACATTCCCGGGACCCCTTTGAAATATCGACACATTCCTGGGACCCCTTTCAAATATCGACACATTTCTGGGACCACTTTCAAATGTCGACACGTTCCCCGAGACCCATTTCAAATATCGACACATTCCCCAGGACACCTTTCAAATATCGACACATTCCCCAGGACCCCTTTCAAATATCGACACATTCCCGGGACACCTTTCAAATATTGTCACATTCCCGGGAACCCCTTTCAAATATCGACACATTCCCGGGACCCCTTTCAAATATCGACACATTCCCAGGACCCTTTTCAAATATCGACACATTCCAGGGACCCCTTTCAAATATCGACACATTCCCTAGGACCACTTTCAAATATCGACACATTCCCCGAGACCCGTTTCAAATATCGGCACATTCCACAGGACCCCTTTCAAATATCGACACATTCGAAGGGACACCTTTCAAATATCGACACATTCCCGGGACCCCTTTCAAATATCGACACATTCCCTGGAACCCTTTCAAATATCGACACATTCCCGGGACCCCTTTCAAATATCGACACATTCCCGGGACCCATTTGAAATATTGACACATTCGAAGGGACACCTTTCAAATATCAACAGATTCCCGGAACCCCTTTCAAATGTCGACACATTCCCCAGGACAGTTTTCAATTATCGACTCATTCCTGGGACCCCTCTGCAAATATCAACACATTCCCCGGGACCCCTTTCAAATATCGACACATTCCCTGGATTCCTTTCAGATATCGACACCTTCCCGGGACCCCTTTCAAATATCGACACATTCCCAGGACCCCTTTCAAATATCGACACGTTCCCGGGACCGCTTTCAAATATTGACACATTCGAAGGGATACCTTTCAAATATCGACACATTCCCAGGATCTCTTTCAAATATCGACACATTCCCGGGACCCCTTTCAAATATCGACACATTCCCGGGACCCATTTGAAATATTGACACAGTCGAAGGGACACCTTTCAAATATCGTCACATTCCCGGGACCCCTTTCAAATATCGACACATTCCCTGGATCCCTTTCAAATATCGACACATTCCCGGGACCCCTTTCAAATATCGTCACTTTCCCAGGGACACCTTTCAAATATCGACAGATTCCCGGAACCCCTTTCAAATGTCGACACATTCCCCAGGACAGTTTTCAAATATCGACTCATTCCTGGGACCCCTCTGCAAATATCAACACATTCCCCGGGACCCCTTTCAAATATCGACACATTCCCTGGATCCCTTTCAGATATCGACACGTTCCCGGGACCGCTTTCAAATATTGACACATTCGAAGGGATACCTTTCAAATATCGACACATTCCCGGGACCCCTTTCAAATATCAAAACATTCCCTAAGACACCTTTCAAATATCGACACATTCCCAGGACCCCTTCCAAAAATCGACACATTCCCGGGACCCCTTTCAAATATCGTCACATTCCCGGGGACCCCGTTCAAATATCGACACATGCCCGGGACCCCTTTCAAATATCGACACATTCCCGGGGCCCCTTTCAAATATTGACACATTCCCGGGACCCGTTTCAAATATCGATACATTCCTGGGACCCCTTTCAAATATCGACACATTCCCGAGACCACTTTCAAATATCGACACATTATCCAAGACCCCTTTCAAATATCGAAACATTCCCCAGGACCCCTTTCAAATATCAGCAAAGTCCCGGGACCCCGTTCAAATATAGACACATTCCCCGGGACCCCTTTCAAATATCGACACATTCCCCGGGACCCCTATCAAATATCGACACATTTCCCAGGACCCCTCTCAAATATCGACACATTCCCGGGACACCTTTCAAATATTGACACATTCCCAGGACCCCTTTCAAATATCGACACCTTCCCAGGACCCCTTTCAAATATCGACACATTTGCAGGACACCTTTGAAATATCGACACATTCGAAGGGACCCCTTTCAAATATCAACACTTTCCCGGGACCCTTTTCAAATATCAACACATTCCCGGGACACCTTTCAAATATTGACACATTCCCGGGACCCGTTTCAAATATCGACACATTCCTGGGACCCCTTTCAAATATCGACACATTCCCGGGACCACTTTCAAATATCGACACATTATCCGAGACCCCATTCAAATACCGACACATTCCCCAGGACCCCTTTCAAATATCAACACTGTCCCGGGACCCCGTTCAAATATCGACACATTCCCCAGGACCCCGTTCAAATATCGACACATTCCCCGGGACCCCTTTCAAATAGCGACACATTCCCGGGACCCCTTTCAAATATCGACACATTCCCAGGACCCTTTTCAAATATCGACACATTCCCGGGACCCCTTTCAAATATCGACACATTCCCTGGATCCCTTTCAAATATCGACACATTCCCGGAACCCCTTTCAAATATCGACACATTCCCGGGACCCATTTGAATATTGACACATTCGAAGGGACACCTTTCAAATATCGTCACATTCCCGGGACCCCTTTCAAATATCGACACATTCCCTGGATCCCTTTCAAATATCGACACATTCCCGGGACCCCTTTCAAATATCGTCACATTCCTGGGGACCCCTTTCAAATATCGTCACATTCCCGGGACCCCTTTCAAATATCGACACATTCTCGGGACCGCTTTCAAATATCGACACTTTCCCCGCAACACCTTTAAAATATCAGCACATTCCCGGGACCCCTTTCAAATATCGACACATTTCAAGCGACCCCATTAAATGTCGACACCTTCCCGGGACCCCTTTCAAATATCGACACATTCCCAGGACCCTTTTCAAATATCGACACATTCCAGGGACCCCTTTCAAATATCGACACATTCCCTAGGACCACTTTCAAATATCGACACATTCCCCGAGACCCGTTTCAAATATCGGCACATTCCACAGGACCCCTTTCAAATATCGACACATTCGAAGGGACACCTTTCAAATATCGACACATTCCCGGGACCCCTTTCAAATATCGACACATTCCCTGGAACCCTTTCAAATATCGACACATTCCCGGGACCCCTTTCAAATATCGACACATTCCCGGGACCCATTTGAAATATTGACACATTCGAAGGGACACCTTTCAAATATCAACAGATTCCCGGAACCCCTTTCAAATGTCGACACATTCCCCAGGACAGTTTTCAATTATCGACTCATTCCTGGGACCCCTCTGCAAATATCAACACATTCCCCGGGACCCCTTTCAAATATCGACACATTCCCTGGATTCCTTTCAGATATCGACACCTTCCCGGGACCCCTTTCAAATATCGACACATTCCCAGGACCCCTTTCAAATATCGACACGTTCCCGGGACCGCTTTCAAATATTGACACATTCGAAGGGATACCTTTCAAATATCGACACATTCCCAGGATCTCTTTCAAATATCGACACATTCCCGGGACCCCTTTCAAATATCGACACATTCCCGGGACCCATTTGAAATATTGACACAGTCGAAGGGACACCTTTCAAATATCGTCACATTCCCGGGACCCCTTTCAAATATCGACACATTCCCTGGCTCCCTTTCAAATATCGACACATTCCCGGGACCCCTTTCAAATATCGTCACATTCCTGGGGACCCCTTTCAAATATCGACACATTCCCGGGACCCCTTTCAAATATCGTCACTTTCCCAGGGACACCTTTCAAATATCGACAGATTCCCGGAACCCCTTTCAAATGTCGACACATTCCCCAGGACAGTTTTCAAATATCGACTCATTCCTGGGACCCCTCTACAAATATCAACACATTCCCCGGGACCCCTTTCAAATATCGACACATTCCCTGGATCCCTTTCAGATATCGACACGTTCCCGGGACCGCTTTCAAATATTGACACATTCGAAGGGATACCTTTCAAATATCGACACATTCCCGGGACCCCTTTCAAATATCAAAACATTCCCTAAGACACCTTTCAAATATCGACACATTCCCAGGACCCCTTCCAAAAATCGACACATTCCCGGGACCCCTTTCAAATATCGTCACATTCCCGGGGACCCCGTTCAAATATCGACACATGCCCGGGACCCCTTTCAAATATCGACACATTCCCGGGGCCCCTTTCAAATATTGACACATTCCCGGGACCCGTTTCAAATATCGATACATTCCTGGGACCCCTTTCAAATATCGACACATTCCCGAGACCACTTTCAAATATCGACACATTATCCAAGACCCCTTTCAAATATCGAAACATTCCCCAGGACCCCTTTCAAATATCAGCAAAGTCCCGGGACCCCGTTCAAATATAGACACATTCCCCGGGACCCCTTTCAAATATCGACACATTCCCCGGGACCCCTATCAAATATCGACACATTTCCCAGGACCCCTCTCAAATATCGACACATTCCCGGGACACCTTTCAAATATTGACACATTCCCAGGACCCCTTTCAAATATCGACACCTTCCCAGGACCCCTTTCAAATATCGACACATTTGCAGGACACCTTTGAAATATCGACACATTCGAAGGGACCCCTTTCAAATATCGACACTTTCCCGGGACCCTTTTCAAATATCAACACATTCCCGGGACACCTTTCAAATATTGACACATTCCCGGGACCCGTTTCAAATATCGACACATTCCTGGGACCCCTTTCAAATATCGACACATTCCCGGGACCACTTTCAAATATCGACACATTATCCGAGACCCCATTCAAATACCGACACATTCCCCAGGACCCCTTTCAAATATCAACACTGTCCCGGGACCCCGTTCAAATATCGACACATTCCCCAGGACCCCGTTCAAATATCGACACATTCCCCGGGACCCCTTTCAAATAGCGACACATTCCCGGGACCCCTTTCAAATATCGACACATTCCCAGGACCCTTTTCAAATATCGACACATTCCCGGGACCCCTTTCAAATATCGACACATTCCCTGGATCCCTTTCAAATATCGACACATTCCCGGAACCCCTTTCAAATATCGACACATTCCCGGGACCCATTTGAAATATTGACACATTCGAAGGGACACCTTTCAAATATCGTCACATTCCCGGGACCCCTTTCAAATATCGACACATTCCCTGGATCCCTTTCAAATATCGACACATTCCCGGGACCCCTTTCAAATATCGTCACATTCCTGGGGACCCCTTTCAAATATCGTCACATTCCCGGGACCCCTTTCAAATATCGACACATTCTCGGGACCGCTTTCAAATATCGACACTTTCCCCGCAACACCTTTAAAATATCAGCACATTCCCGGGACCCCTTTCAAATATCGACACATTTCAAGCGACCCCATTAAATGTCGACACCTTCCCGGGACCCCTTTCAAATATCGACACATTCCCAGGACCCTTTTCAAATATCGACACATTCCCGGGACCCCTTTCAAATATCGACACATTCCCTGGATCCCTTTCAAATATCGACACATTCCCGGAACCCCTTTCAAATATCGACACATTCCCGGGACCCATTTGAATATTGACACATTCGAAGGGACACCTTTCAAATATCGTCACATTCCCGGGACCCCTTTCAAATATCGACACATTCCCTGGATCCCTTTCAAATATCGACACATTCCCGGGACCCCTTTCAAATATCGTCACATTCCTGGGGACCCCTTTCAAATATCGTCACATTCCCGGGACCCCTTTCAAATATCGACACATTCTCGGGACCGCTTTCAAATATCGACACTTTCCCCGCAACACCTTTAAAATATCAGCACATTCCCGGGACCCCTTTCAAATATCGACACATTTCAAGCGACCCCATTAAATGTCGACACCTTCCCGGGACCCCTTTCAAATATCGACACATTCCCAGGACCCTTTTCAAATATCGACACATTCCAGGGACCCCTTTCAAATATCGACACATTCCCTAGGACCACTTTCAAATATCGACACATTCCCCGAGACCCGTTTCAAATATCGGCACATTCCACAGGACCCCTTTCAAATATCGACACATTCGAAGGGACACCTTTCAAATATCGACACATTCCCGGGACCCCTTTCAAATATCGACACATTCCCTGGAACCCTTTCAAATATCGACACATTCCCGGGACCCCTTTCAAATATCGACACATTCCCGGGACCCATTTGAAATATTGACACATTCGAAGGGACACCTTTCAAATATCAACAGATTCCCGGAACCCCTTTCAAATGTCGACACATTCCCCAGGACAGTTTTCAATTATCGACTCATTCCTGGGACCCCTCTGCAAATATCAACACATTCCCCGGGACCCCTTTCAAATATCGACACATTCCCTGGATTCCTTTCAGATATCGACACCTTCCCGGGACCCCTTTCAAATATCGACACATTCCCAGGACCCCTTTCAAATATCGACACGTTCCCGGGACCGCTTTCAAATATTGACACATTCGAAGGGATACCTTTCAAATATCGACACATTCCCAGGATCTCTTTCAAATATCGACACATTCCCGGGACCCCTTTCAAATATCGACACATTCCCGGGACCCATTTGAAATATTGACACAGTCGAAGGGACACCTTTCAAATATCGTCACATTCCCGGGACCCCTTTCAAATATCGACACATTCCCTGGCTCCCTTTCAAATATCGACACATTCCCGGGACCCCTTTCAAATATCGTCACATTCCTGGGGACCCCTTTCAAATATCGACACATTCCCGGGACCCCTTTCAAATATCGTCACTTTCCCAGGGACACCTTTCAAATATCGACAGATTCCCGGAACCCCTTTCAAATGTCGACACATTCCCCAGGACAGTTTTCAAATATCGACTCATTCCTGGGACCCCTCTACAAATATCAACACATTCCCCGGGACCCCTTTCAAATATCGACACATTCCCTGGATCCCTTTCAGATATCGACACGTTCCCGGGACCGCTTTCAAATATTGACACATTCGAAGGGATACCTTTCAAATATCGACACATTCCCGGGACCCCTTTCAAATATCAAAACATTCCCTAAGACACCTTTCAAATATCGACACATTCCCAGGACCCCTTCCAAAAATCGACACATTCCCGGGACCCCTTTCAAATATCGTCACATTCCCGGGGACCCCGTTCAAATATCGACACATGCCCGGGACCCCTTTCAAATATCGACACATTCCCGGGGCCCCTTTCAAATATTGACACATTCCCGGGACCCGTTTCAAATATCGATACATTCCTGGGACCCCTTTCAAATATCGACACATTCCCGAGACCACTTTCAAATATCGACACATTATCCAAGACCCCTTTCAAATATCGAAACATTCCCCAGGACCCCTTTCAAATATCAGCAAAGTCCCGGGACCCCGTTCAAATATAGACACATTCCCCGGGACCCCTTTCAAATATCGACACATTCCCCGGGACCCCTATCAAATATCGACACATTTCCCAGGACCCCTCTCAAATATCGACACATTCCCGGGACACCTTTCAAATATTGACACATTCCCAGGACCCCTTTCAAATATCGACACCTTCCCAGGACCCCTTTCAAATATCGACACATTTGCAGGACACCTTTGAAATATCGACACATTCGAAGGGACCCCTTTCAAATATCGACACTTTCCCGGGACCCTTTTCAAATATCAACACATTCCCGGGACACCTTTCAAATATTGACACATTCCCGGGACCCGTTTCAAATATCGACACATTCCTGGGACCCCTTTCAAATATCGACACATTCCCGGGACCACTTTCAAATATCGACACATTATCCGAGACCCCATTCAAATACCGACACATTCCCCAGGACCCCTTTCAAATATCAACACTGTCCCGGGACCCCGTTCAAATATCGACACATTCCCCAGGACCCCGTTCAAATATCGACACATTCCCCGGGACCCCTTTCAAATAGCGACACATTCCCGGGACCCCTTTCAAATATCGACACATTCCCAGGACCCTTTTCAAATATCGACACATTCCCGGGACCCCTTTCAAATATCGACACATTCCCTGGATCCCTTTCAAATATCGACACATTCCCGGAACCCCTTTCAAATATCGACACATTCCCGGGACCCATTTGAAATATTGACACATTCGAAGGGACACCTTTCAAATATCGTCACATTCCCGGGACCCCTTTCAAATATCGACACATTCCCTGGATCCCTTTCAAATATCGACACATTCCCGGGACCCCTTTCAAATATCGTCACATTCCTGGGGACCCCTTTCAAATATCGTCACATTCCCGGGACCCCTTTCAAATATCGACACATTCTCGGGACCGCTTTCAAATATCGACACTTTCCCCGCAACACCTTTAAAATATCAGCACATTCCCGGGACCCCTTTCAAATATCGACACATTTCAAGCGACCCCATTAAATGTCGACACCTTCCCGGGACCCCTTTCAAATATCGACACATTCCCGGGAACCCTTTCAAATATCGACACATTTCCCAGGACCCCTTTCAAATATTGACACATTCCCGGGACCCCTTTCAAATATCGACACCTTCCCGGGAACCCTTTCAAATATCGACACATTTGCAGGACACCTTTGAAATATCGACACATTCGAAGGAACCCCTTTCAAATATTGACACTTTCCCGGGACCCCTTTCAAATATCGACACCTTCCCGGGACCCCTTTCAAATATCGACACATTCCCAGGTACCTGCTCAAATATCGACACATTTCCAGCACACCTTTCAAATATTGACACATTCCCGGGACCCTTTTCAAATATCAACACATTCCCGGGACATCTTTCAAATATCGACAGCTTCCCAGGACCCCTTTCAAATATCGACACTTTCCCGGGACCCTTTTCAAATATCAACACATTCCCGGGACATCTATCAAATATTGACACATTCCCGGGACCCGTTTCAAATATCGATACATTCCTGGGACCCCTTTCAAATATCGACACTTTCCCGAGACCACTTTCAAATATCGACACATTATCCAAGACCCCTTTCAAATATCGACACATTCCCCAGGACCCCTTCCAAATATCAGCAAAGTCCCGGGACCCCGTTCAAATATAGACACATTCCCCGGGACCCCTTTCAAATATCGACACATTCCCCGGGACCCCTATCAAATATCGACACATTTCCCAGGACCCCTCTCAAATATCGACACATTCCCGGGACACCTTTCAAATATTGACACATTCCCGGGACACCTTTCAAATATTGACACATTCCCGGGACCCCTTTCAAATATCGACACCTTCCCAGGACCCCTTTCAAATATCGACACATTTGCAGGACACCTTTGAACTATCGACACATTCGAAGGGACCCCTTTCAAATATCGACACTTTCCCGGGACCCTTTTCAAATATCAACACATTCCCGGGAACCCTTTCAAGTATCGACACATTTACCAGGACCCCTTTCAAATATCGACACATTCCCGGGACCCCTCTCAAATATCGACACCTTCCCGGGACCCCTTTCAAATATCGACGCATTTGCAGGACACTTTTGAAATAACGACACATTCGAAGGGACCCCTTTCAAATATTGACACTTTCCCGGGACCCTTTTCAAATGTCAACACATTCCCGGGACACCTTTCAAATATTGACACATTCCCGGGACCCCTTTGAAATATCGACACGTTCCCCGAGACCCATTTCAAATATCGACACATTCCCCAGGACACCTTTCAAATATCGACACATTCCCCAGGACCCCTTTCAAATATCGACACATTCCCGGGACACCTTTCAAATATTGTCACATTCCCGGGAACCCCTTTCAAATATCGACACTTTCCCGGGACCCCTTTCAAATATCGACACATTCCCAG
Source organism: Somniosus microcephalus (assembly GCF_052327205.1). Lineage (NCBI taxonomy): Eukaryota > Metazoa > Chordata > Chondrichthyes > Squaliformes > Somniosidae > Somniosus > Somniosus microcephalus. The sequence goes on along the minus strand of NC_140989.1, from coordinate 383,682,554 downwards.
GACCCTTTTCAAATATCGACACATTCCAGGGACCCCTTTCAAATATCGACACATTCCCTAGGACCACTTTCAAATATCGACACATTCCCCGAGACCCGTTTCAAATATCGGCACATTCCACAGGACCCCTTTCAAATATCGACACATTCGAAGGGACACCTTTCAAATATCGACACATTCCCGGGACCCCTTTCAAATATCGACACATTCCCTGGAACCCTTTCAAATATCGACACATTCCCGGGACCCCTTTCAAATATCGACACATTCCCGGGACCCATTTGAAATATTGACACATTCGAAGGGACACCTTTCAAATATCAACAGATTCCCGGAACCCCTTTCAAATGTCGACACATTCCCCAGGACAGTTTTCAATTATCGACTCATTCCTGGGACCCCTCTGCAAATATCAACACATTCCCCGGGACCCCTTTCAAATATCGACACATTCCCTGGATTCCTTTCAGATATCGACACCTTCCCGGGACCCCTTTCAAATATCGACACATTCCCAGGACCCCTTTCAAATATCGACACGTTCCCGGGACCGCTTTCAAATATTGACACATTCGAAGGGATACCTTTCAAATATCGACACATTCCCAGGATCTCTTTCAAATATCGACACATTCCCGGGACCCCTTTCAAATATCGACACATTCCCGGGACCCATTTGAAATATTGACACAGTCGAAGGGACACCTTTCAAATATCGTCACATTCCCGGGACCCCTTTCAAATATCGACACATTCCCTGGATCCCTTTCAAATATCGACACATTCCCGGGACCCCTTTCAAATATCGTCACATTCCTGGGGACCCCTTTCAAATATCGACACATTCCCGGGACCCCTTTCAAATATCGTCACTTTCCCAGGGACACCTTTCAAATATCGACAGATTCCCGGAACCCCTTTCAAATGTCGACACATTCCCCAGGACAGTTTTCAAATATCGACTCATTCCTGGGACCCCTCTGCAAATATCAACACATTCCCCGGGACCCCTTTCAAATATCGACACATTCCCTGGATCCCTTTCAGATATCGACACGTTCCCGGGACCGCTTTCAAATATTGACACATTCGAAGGGATACCTTTCAAATATCGACACATTCCCGGGACCCCTTTCAAATATCAAAACATTCCCTAAGACACCTTTCAAATATCGACACATTCCCAGGACCCCTTCCAAAAATCGACACATTCCCGGGACCCCTTTCAAATATCGTCACATTCCCGGGGACCCCGTTCAAATATCGACACATGCCCGGGACCCCTTTCAAATATCGACACATTCCCGGGGCCCCTTTCAAATATTGACACATTCCCGGGACCCGTTTCAAATATCGATACATTCCTGGGACCCCTTTCAAATATCGACACATTCCCGAGACCACTTTCAAATATCGACACATTATCCAAGACCCCTTTCAAATATCGAAACATTCCCCAGGACCCCTTTCAAATATCAGCAAAGTCCCGGGACCCCGTTCAAATATAGACACATTCCCCGGGACCCCTTTCAAATATCGACACATTCCCCGGGACCCCTATCAAATATCGACACATTTCCCAGGACCCCTCTCAAATATCGACACATTCCCGGGACACCTTTCAAATATTGACACATTCCCAGGACCCCTTTCAAATATCGACACCTTCCCAGGACCCCTTTCAAATATCGACACATTTGCAGGACACCTTTGAAATATCGACACATTCGAAGGGACCCCTTTCAAATATCGACACTTTCCCGGGACCCTTTTCAAATATCAACACATTCCCGGGACACCTTTCAAATATTGACACATTCCCGGGACCCGTTTCAAATATCGACACATTCCTGGGACCCCTTTCAAATATCGACACATTCCCGGGACCACTTTCAAATATCGACACATTATCCGAGACCCCATTCAAATACCGACACATTCCCCAGGACCCCTTTCAAATATCAACACTGTCCCGGGACCCCGTTCAAATATCGACACATTCCCCAGGACCCCGTTCAAATATCGACACATTCCCCGGGACCCCTTTCAAATAGCGACACATTCCCGGGACCCCTTTCAAATATCGACACATTCCCAGGACCCTTTTCAAATATCGACACATTCCCGGGACCCCTTTCAAATATCGACACATTCCCTGGATCCCTTTCAAATATCGACACATTCCCGGAACCCCTTTCAAATATCGACACATTCCCGGGACCCATTTGAAATATTGACACATTCGAAGGGACACCTTTCAAATATCGTCACATTCCCGGGACCCCTTTCAAATATCGACACATTCCCTGGATCCCTTTCAAATATCGACACATTCCCGGGACCCCTTTCAAATATCGTCACATTCCTGGGGACCCCTTTCAAATATCGTCACATTCCCGGGACCCCTTTCAAATATCGACACATTCTCGGGACCGCTTTCAAATATCGACACTTTCCCCGCAACACCTTTAAAATATCAGCACATTCCCGGGACCCCTTTCAAATATCGACACATTTCAAGCGACCCCATTAAATGTCGACACCTTCCCGGGACCCCTTTCAAATATCGACACATTCCCAGGACCCTTTTCAAATATCGACACATTCCAGGGACCCCTTTCAAATATCGACACATTCCCTAGGACCACTTTCAAATATCGACACATTCCCCGAGACCCGTTTCAAATATCGGCACATTCCACAGGACCCCTTTCAAATATCGACACATTCGAAGGGACACCTTTCAAATATCGACACATTCCCGGGACCCCTTTCAAATATCGACACATTCCCTGGAACCCTTTCAAATATCGACACATTCCCGGGACCCCTTTCAAATATCGACACATTCCCGGGACCCATTTGAAATATTGACACATTCGAAGGGACACCTTTCAAATATCAACAGATTCCCGGAACCCCTTTCAAATGTCGACACATTCCCCAGGACAGTCTTCAATTATCGACTCATTCCTGGGACCCCTCTGCAAATATCAACACATTCCCCGGGACCCCTTTCAAATATCGACACATTCCCTGGATTCCTTTCAGATATCGACACCTTCCCGGGACCCCTTTCAAATATCGACACATTCCCAGGACCCCTTTCAAATATCGACACGTTCCCGGGACCGCTTTCAAATATTGACACATTCGAAGGGATACCTTTCAAATATCGACACATTCCCAGGATCTCTTTCAAATATCGACACATTCCCGGGACCCCTTTCAAATATCGACACATTCCCGGGACCCATTTGAAATATTGACACAGTCGAAGGGACACCTTTCAAATATCGTCACATTCCCGGGACCCCTTTCAAATATCGACACATTCCCTGGATCCCTTTCAAATATCGACACATTCCCGGGACCCCTTTCAAATATCGTCACATTCCTGGGGACCCCTTTCAAATATCGACACATTCCCGGGACCCCTTTCAAATATCGTCACTTTCCCAGGGACACCTTTCAAATATCGACAGATTCCCGGAACCCCTTTCAAATGTCGACACATTCCCCAGGACAGTTTTCAAATATCGAATCATTCCTGGGACCCCTCTACAAATATCAACACATTCCCCGGGACCCCTTTCAAATATCGACACATTCCCTGGATCCCTTTCAGATATCGACACGTTCCCGGGACCGCTTTCAAATATTGACACATTCGAAGGGATACCTTTCAAATATCGACACATTCCCGGGACCCCTTTCAAATATCAAAACATTCCCTAAGACACCTTTCAAATATCGACACATTCCCAGGACCCCTTCCAAAAATCGACACATTCCCGGGACCCCTTTCAAATATCGTCACATTCCCGGGGACCCTGTTCAAATATCGACACATGCCCGGGACCCCTTTCAAATATCGACACATTCCCGGGGCCCCTTTCAAATATTGACACATTCCCGGGACCCGTTTCAAATATCGATACATTCCTGGGACCCCTTTCAAATATCGACACATTCCCGAGACCACTTTCAAATATCGACACATTATCCAAGACCCCTTTCAAATATCGAAACATTCCCCAGGACCCCTTTCAAATATCAGCAAAGTCCCGGGACCCCGTTCAAATATAAACACATTCCCCGGGACCCCTTTCAAATATCGACACATTCCCCGGGACCCCTATCAAATATCGACACATTTCCCAGGACCCCTCTCAAATATCGACACATTCCCGGGACACCTTTCAAATATTGACACATTCCCAGGACCCCTTTCAAATATCGACACCTTCCCAGGACCCCTTTCAAATATCGACACATTTGCAGGACACCTTTGAAATATCGACACATTCGAAGGGACCCCTTTCAAATATCGACACTTTCCCGGGACCCTTTTCAAATATCAACACATTCCCGGGACACCTTTCAAATATTGACACATTCCCGGGACCCGTTTCAAATATCGACACATTCCTGGGACCCCTTTCAAATATCGACACATTCCCGGGACCACTTTCAAATATCGACACATTATCCGAGACCCCATTCAAATACCGACACATTCCCCAGGACCCCTTTCAAATATCAACACTGTCCCGGGACCCCGTTCAAATATTGACACATTCCCCAGGACCCCGTTCAAATATCGACACATTCCCCGGGACCCCTTTCAAATAGTGACACATTCCCGGGACCCCTTTCAAATATCGACACATTCCCAGGACCCTTTTCAAATATCGACACATTCCCGGGACCCCTTTCAAATATCGACACATTCCCTGGATCCCTTTCAAATATCGACACATTCCCAGAACCCCTTTCAAATATCGACACATTCCCGGGACCCATTTGAAATATTGACACATTCGAAGGGACACCTTTCAAATATCGTCACATTCCCGGGACCCCTTTCAAATATCGACACATTCCCTGGATCCCTTTCAAATATCGACACATTCCCGGGACCCCTTTCAAATATCGTCACATTCCTGGGGACCCCTTTCAAATATCGTCACATTCCCGGGACCCCTTTCAAATATCGACACATTCTCGGGACCGCTTTCAAATATCGACACTTTCCCCGCAACACCTTTAAAATATCAGCACATTCCCGGGACCCCTTTCAAATATCGACACATTTCAAGCGACCCCATTAAATGTCGACACCTTCCCGGGACCCCTTTCAAATATCGACACATTCCCGGGAACCCTTTCAAATATCGACACATTTCCCAGGACCCCTTTCAAATATTGACACATTCCCGGGACCCCTTTCAAATATCGACACCTTCCCGGGAACCCTTTCAAATATCGACACATTTGCAGGACACCTATGAAATATCGACACATTCGAAGGAACCCCTTTCAAATATTGACACTTTCCCGGGACCCCTTTCAAATATCGACACCTTCCCGGGACCCCTTTCAAATATCGACACATTCCCAGGTACCTGCTCAAATATCGACACATTTCCAGCACACCTTTCAAATATTGACACATTCCCGGGACCCTTTTCAAATATCAACACATTCCCGGGACATCTTTCAAATATCGACAGCTTCCCAGGACCCCTTTCAAATATCGACACTTTCCCGGGACCCTTTTCAAATATCAACACATTCCCGGGACATCTATCAAATATTGACACATTCCCGGGACCCGTTTCAAATATCGATACATTCCTGGGACCCCTTTCAAATATCGACACTTTCCCGAGACCACTTTCAAATATCGACACATTATCCAAGACCCCTTTCAAATATCGACACATTCCCCAGGACCCCTTCCAAATATCAGCAAAGTCCCGGGACCCCGTTCAAATATAGACACATTCCCCGGGACCCCTTTCAAATATCGACACATTCCCCGGGACCCCTATCAAATATCGACACATTTCCCAGGACCCCTCTCAAATATCGACACATTCCCGGGACACCTTTCAAATATTGACACATTCCCGGGACCCCTTTCAAATATCGACACCTTCCCAGGACCCCTTTCAAATATCGACACATTTGCAGGACACCTTTGAACTATCGACACATTCGAAGGGACCCCTTTCAAATATCGACACTTTCCCGGGACCCTTTTCAAATATCAACACATTCCCAGGACACCTTTCAAATATTGACACATTCCCGGGACCCGTTTCAAATATCGACACATTCCCGGGACCACTTTCAAATATCGACACATTATCCGAGACCCCATTCAAATACCGACACATTCCCCAGGATCCCTTTCAAATATCAACACAGTCCCGGGACCCCGTTCAAATATCGACACATTCCCCGGGACCCCGTTCAAATATCGACACATTCCCCGGGACCCCTTTCAAATAGCGACACATTCCCGGGACCCCTTTCAAATAGCGACACATTCCCGGGACCCCTTTCAAATAGCGACACATTCCCGGGACCACTTTCAAATATCGACACATTCCCAGGACCCTTTTCAAATAACGACACATTCCCGGGACCCCTTTCAAATATCGACACATTCCCTGGATCCCTTTCAAATATCGACACATTCCCGGAACCCCTTTCAAATATCGACACATTCCCGGGACCCATTTGAAATATTGACACATTCGAAGGGACACCTTTCAAATATCTTCACATTCCCGGGACCCCTTTCAAATATCGACACATTCCCTGGATCCCTTTCAAATATCGACACATTCCCGGGACCCCTTTCAAATATCGTCACATTCCTGGGGACCCCTTTCAAATATCGACACATTCCCGGGACCCCTTTCAAATATCGACACATTCTCGGGACCGCTTTCAAATATCGACACTTTCCCCGCAACACCTTTAAAATATCAGCACATTCCCGGGACCCCTTTCAAATATCGACACATTTCAAGCGACCCCTTTAAATGTCAACACCTTCCCGGGACCCCTTTCAAATATCGACACATTCCCGGGAACCCTTTCAAATATCGATACATTTCCCAGGACACCTTTCAAATATCGACACATTCCCGGGACCCCTTTCAAATATCGACACCTTCCCGGGAACCCTTTCAAATATCGACACATTTGCAGGAACCTGCTCAAATATCGACACATTTCCAGCACACATTTCAAATATTGACACATTCCCGGGACCCTTTTCAAATATCAACACATTCCCGGGACATCTTTCAAATATCGACACCTTCCCAGGACCCCTTTCAAATATCGACACTTTCCCGGGACCCTTTTCAAATATCAACACATTCCCGGGACATCTATCAAATATTGACACATTCCCGGGACCCGTTTCAAATATCGATACATTCCTGGGACCCCTTTCAAATATCGACACATTCCCGAGACCACTTTCAAATATCGACACATTATCCAAGACCGCTTTCAAATATCGACACATTCCCCAGGGCCCCTTTCAAATATCAGCAAAGTCCCGGGACCCCGTTCAAATATAGACACATTCCCCGGGATCCCTTTCAAATATCGACACATTCCCCGGGACCCCTTTCAAATATCGACAGAATTCCCAGGACCCCTCTCAAATATCGACACATTCCCGGGACACCTTTCAAATATTGACACATTCCCAGGACCCCTTTCAAATATCGACACATTCCCAGGACCCCTTTCAAATATCGACACATTTGCAGGGCACCTTTGAAATATCGACACATTCGAAGGGACCCCTTTCAAATATCAACACTTTCCCGGGACCCTTTTCAAATATCAACACATTCCCGGGACACCTTTCAAATATTGACACATTCCCGGGACCCGTTTCAAATATCAACACATTCCTGGGACCCCTTTCAAATATCCACACATTCCCGGGACCACTTTCAAATATCGACACATTATCCGAGACCCCATTCAAATACCGACACATTCCCCAGGACCCCTTTCAAATATCAACACAGTCCCGGGACCCCGTTCAAATATAGACACATTCCCCGGGACCCCGTTCAAATATCGGCACATTCCCCGGGACCCCTTTCAAATAGCGACACATTCCCGGGACCCCTTTCAAATATCGACACATTCCCAGGACCCTTTTCAAATATCGACACATTCCCGGGACCCCTTTCAAATATCGACACATTCCCTGGATCCCTTTCAAATATCGACACATTCCCGGGACCCCTTTCAAATATCGACACATTCCCGGGTCCCATTTGAAATATTGACACATTCGAAGGGACACCTTTCAAATATCGTCACATTCCCGGGACCCCTTTCAAATATCGACACATTCCCTGGATCCCTTTCAAATATCGATACATTCCCGGGACCCCTTTCAAATATCGTCACATTCCTGGGGACCCCTTTCAAATATTGACACATTCCCGGGACCCCTTTCAAATATCGACACATTCCCAGGACCCCTTTCAAATATCGACACATTTGCAGGGCACCTTTGAAATATCGACACATTCGAAGGGACCCCTTTCAAATATCGACACTTTCCCGGGACCCTTTTCAAATATCAACACATTCCCGGGACACCTTTCAAATATTGACACATTCCCGGGACCCGTTTCAAATATCGACACATTCCTGGGACCCCTTTCAAATATCGACACATTCCCGGGACCACTTTCAAATATCGACACATTATCCGAGACCCCATTCAAATACCGACACATTCCCCAGGACCCCTTTCAAATATCAACACAGTCCCGGGACCCCGTTCAAATATAGACACATTCCCCGGGACCCCGTTCAAATATCGACACATTCCCCGGGACCCCTTTCAAATAGCGACACATTCCCGGGACCCCTTTCAAATATCGACACATTCCCAGGACCCTTTTCAAATATCGACACATTCCCGGGACCCCTTTCAAATATCGACACATTCCCTGGATCCCTTTCAAATATCGACACATTCCCGGGACCCCTTTCAAATATCGACACATTCCCGGGACCCATTTGAAATATTGACACATTCGAAGGGACACCTTTCAAATATCGTCACATTCCCGGGACCCCTTTCAAATATCGACACATTCCCTGGATCCCTTTCAAATATCGACACATTCCCGGGACCCCTTTCAAATATCGTCACATTCCTGGGGACCCCTTTCAAATATCGACACATTGCCGGGACCCCTTTCAAATATCGACACATTCTCGGGACCGCTTTCAAATATCGACACATTCCCCGCAACACCTTTAAAATATCAGCACATTCCCGGGACCCCTTTCAAATATCGGCACATTTCAAGCGACCCCTTTAAATGTCGACACCTTCCCGGGACCCCTTTCAAATATCGACACATTCCCGGGAACCCTTTCAAATATCGACACATTTCCCAGGACCCCTTTCAAATATCGACACATTCCCGGGACCCCTTTTAAATATCGACACCTTCCCGGGAACCCTTTCAAATATCGACACATTTGCAGGACACCTTTGAAATATCGACACATTCGAAGGGACCCCTTTCAAATATTGACACTTTCCCGGGACCCCTTTCAAATATCGACACCTTCCCGGGAACCCTTTCAAATATCGACACATTCCCAGGAACCTGCTCAAATATCGACACATTTCCAGCACACCTTTCAAATATTGACACATTCCCGGGACCCTTTTCAAATATCAACACATTCCCGGGACATCTTTCAAATATCGACACCTTCCCAGGACCCCTTTCAAATATCGACACTTTCCCGGGACCCTTTTCAAATATCAACACATTCCCGGGACACCTTTCAAATATTGACACATTCCCGGGACCCCTTTCAAATATCGACACATTCCCAGGACCCCTTTCAAATATCGACACATTTGCAGGGCACCTTTGAAATATCGACACATTCGAAGGGACCCCTTTCAAATATCGACACTTTCCCGGGACCCTTTTCAAATATCAACACATTCCCGGGACACCTTTCAAATATTGACACATTCCCGGGACCCGTTTCAAATATCGACACATTCCTGGGACCCCTTTCAAATATCGACACATTCCCGGGACCACTTTCAAATATCGACACATTATCCGAGACCCCATTCAAATACCGACACATTCCCCAGGACCCCTTTCAAATATCAACACAGTCCCGGGACCCCGTTCAAATATAGACACATTCCCCGGGACCCCGTTCAAATATCGACACATTCCCCGGGACCCCTTTCAAATAGCGACACATTCCCGGGACCCCTTTCAAATATCGACACATTCCCAGGACCCTTTTCAAATATCGACACATTCCCAGGACCCCTTTCAAATATCGACACATTCCCTGGATCCCTTTCAAATATCGACACATTCCCGGGACCCCTTTCAAATATCGACACATTCCCGGGACCCATTTGAAATATTGACACATTCGAAGGGACACCTTTCAAATATCGTCACATTCCCGGGACCCCTTTCAAATATCGACACATTCCCTGGATCCCTTTCAAATATCGTCACATTCCTGGGGACCCCTTTCAAATATTGACACATTCCCAGGACCCCTTTCAAATATCGACACATTCCCAGGACCCCTTTCAAATATCGACACATTTGCAGGGCACCTTTGAAATATCGACACATCCGAAGGGACCCCTTTCAAATATCGACACTTTCCCGGGACCCTTTTCAAATATCAACACATTCCCGGGACACCTTTCAAATATTGACACATTCCCGGGACCCGTTTCAAATATCGACACATTTCCCAGGACCCCTTTCAAATATCGACACATTCCCGGGACCCCTTTCAAATATCGACACCTTCCCGGGAACCCTTTCAAATATCGACACATTTGCAGGACACCTTTGAAATATCGACACATTCGAAGGGACCCCTTTCAAATATTGACACTTTCCCGGGACCCCTTTCAAATATCGACACCTTCCCGGGACCCCTTTCAAATATCGACACATTCCCAGGAACCTGCTCAAATATCGACACATTTCCAGCACACCTTTCAAATATTGACACATTCCCGGGACCCTTTTCAAATATCAACACATTCCCGGGACATCTTTCAAATATCGACACCTTCCCAGGACCCCTTTCAAATATCGACACTTTCCCGGGACCCTTTTCAAATATCAACACATTCCCGGGACATCTATCAAATATTGACACATTCCCGGGACCCGTTTCAAATATCGATACATTCCTGGGACCCCTTTCAAATATCGACACATTCCCGAGACCACTTTCAAATATCGACACATTATCCAAGACCCCTTTCAAATAGCGACACATTCCCCAGGAGCCCTTTCAAATATCAGCAAAGTCCCGGGACCCCGTTCAAATATAGACACATTCCCCGGGACCCCTTTCAAATATCGACACATTCCCCGGGACCCCTTTCAAATATCGACACATTCCCGGGACCCCTTTCAAATATCGACACATTCCCCAGGACCCTTTTCAAATATCGACACATTCCCGGGACCCCTTTCAAATATCGACACATTCCCTAGGACCACTTTCAAATATCGACACATTCCCCGAGACCCCTTTCAAATATCGACACATTCCACAGGATCCCTTTCAAATATCGACACATTCCCGGGACCCATTTGAAATATTGACACATTCGAAGGGACACCTTTCAAATATCGACACATTCCCGGGACCCCTGTCAAATATCGTCACATTCCCGGGACCCGTTCCAAATATCGACACATTCTCGGGACCCCTTTCAAATATCGACACATTCCCCGCACACCTTTAAAATATCAACACATTCCCGGGACCCCTTTCAAATATCGACACATTTCAAGCGACCCCTTTAAATGTCGACACCTTCCCGGGACCCCTTTCAAATATCGACACATTCCCGGGAACCCTTTCAAATATTGACACATTTCCCAGGACCCCTTTCAAATATCGACACATTCCCGGGATTCCTTTCAAATATCGAAACTTTCGCGGGACCCCTTTCAAATATCGACACTTTCGCGGGACCCTTTTCCAATATCAACACATTCCCAGGACACCTTTCAAATGTTGACACATTCCCGGGAGCCCTTTCAAATATCGACAAATTCCTGGGACCCCTTTCAAATATCGATACATTCCCGGGACCACTTTCAAATATCGACACATTCCCCGAGACCCCTTTCAAATATCGACACATTCCCCAGGACCACTTTCAAATATCGACACATTCCCGGGAACCCTTTCAAATATCGACACATTTCCCAGGACCCCTTTCAAATATCGACACATTCCCAGGACCCCTTTCAAATATCGACACCTTCCCGGGACCCCTTTCAAATATCGACACATTTGCAGGACACCTTTGAAATATCGACACATTCGAAGGGACCCCTTTCAAATATTGACACTTTCCCGGGACCCCTTTCAAATATCGACACCTTCCCGGGACCCCTTTCAAATATCGACACATTCCCGGGAACCTGTCAAATATCGACACATTTCCAGCACACCTTTCAAATATTGACACATTCCCGGGACCCTTTTCAAACATCAACGCATTCCCGGGACATCTTTCAAATATCGACACCTTCCCAGGACCCCTTTCAAATATCGACACTTTCCCGGGACCCTTTTCAAATATCAACACATTCCTGGGACATCTTTCAAATATTGACACATTCCCGGGACCCGTTTCAAATATCGATACATTCCTGGGACCCCTTTCAAATATCGACACATTCCCGGGACCACTTTCAAATATCGACACATTATCCAAGACCCCTTTCAAATATCGACACATTCCCCAGGACCCCTTTCAAATATCAACAAAGTCCCGGGACCCCGTTCAAATATAGACACATTCCCCGGGACCCCTTTCAAATATCGACACATTCCCCGGGACCCCTTTCAAATATCGACACATTCCCGGGACCCCTTTCAAATATCGACACATTCCCCAGGACCCTTTTCAAATATCGACACATTCCCGGGACCCCTTTCAAATATCGACACATTCCGTAGGACCACTTTCAAATATCGACACATTCCCAGGACCCATTTGAAATATTGACACATTCGAAGGGACACCTTTCAAATACCGACACATTCCCGGGACCCCTGTCAAATATCGTCACATTCCCGGGGACCCCTTTCAAATTTCGACACATTCCCAGGACCCGTTCCAAATATCGACACATTCTCGGGACCCCTTTCAAATATCGACACATTCCCCGCAACACCTTTAAAATATCAACACATTCCCGGGACCCCTTTCAAATATCGACACATTTCAAGCGACCCCTTTAAATGTCGACACCTTCCCGGGACCCCTTTCAAATATCGACACATTCCCAGGAACCCTTTCAAATATTGACACATTTCCCAGGACCCCTTTCAAATATCGACACATTCCCGGGGACCCTTTCAAATATCGACACTTTCACGGGACCCCTTTCAAATATCGACACTTTCGCGGGACCCTTTTCCAATATCAACACATCCCCAGGACACCTTTCAAATGTTGACACATTCCCGGGAGCCCTTTCAAATATCGACAAATTCCTGGGACCCCTTTCAAATATCGACACATTCCCGGGACCACTTTCAAATATCGACACATGCCCCGAGACCCCTTTCAAATATCGACACATTCCCGAGGACCACTTTCAAATATCGACACATTCCCGGGACCCCTTTCAAATATCGACACATTCCCGGGACCCATTTCAAATATTGACACATTCGAAGGGGCACCTTTCAAATATCGACACATTCCCGGGAACCCTTTCAAATATCGACACATTCCCTGGATCCCTTTCAATTTTTGACACATGCCCAGGAATCCTTTTAAATATCGACACATTCCCCGGGACCCCTTTCCAATAGCGACACATTCCCGGGACCCCTTTCAAATATCGTCACATTCCCAGGGACACCTTTCAAATATCAAAGCTTTACCGGGGCCCCTTTCAAAGATCAACACATTCCCGGGACCCCTTTCAAAAATTGACACATTCCCCGGGACACCTTTCAAATATCGACAGATTCCCGGAACCCCTTTCAAATGTCGACACATTCCCCAGGACAGTTTTCAAATATCGACTCATTCCTGGGACCCCTCTGCAAATATCAACACATTCCCCAGGACCCCTTTCAAATATCGACACATTCCCTGGATCCCTTTCAGATATCGACACCTTCCCGGGACCCCTTTCAAATATCGACACATTCCCAGGACCCCTTTCAAATATCGACACGTTCCCGGGACCGCTTTCAAATATTGACACATTCGAAGGGATACATTTCAAATATCGACACATTCCCGGGACCCCTTTCAAATATCAAAACATTCCCAAAGACACCTTTCAAATATCGACACATTCCCAGGACCCCTTCCAAAAATCGACACATTCCCGGGACCCCTTCAAAATATCGTCACATTCCCGGGGACCCCGTTCAAATATCGACACATGCCCGGGACCCCTTTCAAATATCGACACATTCCCGGGGCCCCTTTCAAATATTGACTCATTCCCGGGACCCCATTCAAGTATCGACACATTCCCCGCGACCCCTTTCAAATATCGACACCTTCCCGGGATCCCTTTCAAATATCGACACATTCCCGGGACCCCTTTCAAATATCGACACATTCTTGGGACCCCTTTCAAATATCGACACATTCCCCACAACCCCTTTAAAATTTCGACACATTCCCGGGACCCCTTTCAAATATCGACACATTTCAAGCGACCCCTTTAAATGTCGACACCTTCCCGGGATCCCTTTCAAATATCGACACATTCCCGGGAACCCTTTCAAGTATCGACACATTTACCAGGACCCCTTTCATATATCGACACATTCCCGGGACCCCTTTCAAATATCGACACCTTCCCGGGACCCCTTTCAAATATCGACGCATTTGCAGGACACTTTTGAAATAACGACACATTCGAAGGGACCCCTTTCAAATATTGACACTTTCCCGGGACCCTTTTCAAATGTCAACACATTCCCGGGACACCTTTCAAATATTGACACATTCCCGGGACCCCTTTGAAATATCGACACATTCCTGGGACCCCTTTCAAATATTGACACATTCCCGGGACCACTTTCAAATATCGACACGTTCCCCGAGACCCCTTTCAAATATCGACACATTCCCCAGGACACCTTTCGAATATCGACACATTCCCCAGGACCCCTTTCAAATATCGACACATTCCCGGGACCCCTTTCAAATATTGTCACATTCCCGGGAACCCCTTTCAAATATCGACACATTCCCGGGAACCCTTTCAAATATCGACACATTTCCAGGACCCTTTTCAAATATCGACACATTCCAGGGACCCCTTTCAAATATCGACACATTCCCTAGGACCACTTTCAAATATCGACACATTCCCCGAGACCCGTTTCAAATATCGGCACATTCCACAGGACCCCTTTCAAATATCGACACATTCCCGGGACCCCTTTCAAATATCGACACATTCCCTGGAACCCTTTCAAATATCGACACATTCCCAGGACCCCTTTCAAATATCGACACAGTCCCGGGACCCATTTGAAATATTGACACATTCGAAGGGACACCTTTCAAATATCGACAGATTCCCGGAACCCCTTTCAAATGTCGACACATTCCCCAGGACAGTTTTCAATTATCGACTCATTCCTGGGACCCCTCTGCAAATATCAACACATTCACCGGGACCCCTTTCAAATATCGACACATTCCCTGGATCCCTTTCAGATATCGACACCTTCCCGGGACCCCTTTCAAATATCGACACATTCCCAGGACCCCTTTCAAATATCGACACATTCGAAGGGACACCTTTCAAATATCGTCACATTCCCGGGACCCCTTTCAAATATTGACACATTCCCTGGATCCCTTTCAAATATCGACACATTCCCGGGACCCCTTTCAAATATCGACACATTCCCGGGACCCCTTTCAAATATCGTCACATTCCCAGGGACACCTTTCAAATATCGACAGATTCCCGGAACCCCTTTCAAATGTCGACACATTCCCCAGGACAGTTTTCAAATATTGACTCATTCCTGGGACCCCTCTGCAAATATCAACACATTCCCCGGGACCCGTTTCAAATATTGACACATTCCCTGGATCCCTTTCAGATATCGACACCTTCCCAGGACCCCTTTCAAATATCGACACATTCCCAGGACCCCTTTCAAATATCGACACGTTCCCGGGACCGCTTTCAAATATTGACACATTCGAAGGGATACCTTTCAAATATTGACACATTCCCGGGACCCCTTTCAAATATCAAAACATTCCCTAAGACACCTTTCAAATATCGACACATTCCCAGGACCCCTTCCAAAAATCGACACATTCCCGGGACCCCTTTCAAATATCGTCACATTCCCGGGGACCCCGTTCAAATATCGACACATGCCCGGGACCCCTTTCAAATATCAACACATTCCCGGGGCCCCTTTCAAATATTGACACATTCCCGGGACCCGTTTCAAATATCGATACATTCCTGGGACCCCTTTCAAATATCGACACATTCCCAAGACCACTTTCAAATATCGACACATTATCCAAGACCCCTTTCAAATATCGACACATTCCCCAGGACCCCTTTCAAATATCAGCAAAGTCCCGGGACCCCGTTCAAATATAGACACATTCCCCGGGATCCCTTTCAAATATCGACACATTCCCCGGGACCCCTATCAAATATCGACACATTTCCCAGGACCCCTCTCAAATATCGACACATTCCCGGGACACCTTTCAAATATTGACACATTCCCGGGACCCCTTTCAAATATCGACACATTCCTGGGACCCCTTTCAAATATCGACACATTCCCGGGACCACTTTCAAATATCGAAACATTATCCGAGACCCCATTCAAATACCGACACATTCCCCAGGACCCCTTTCAAATATCAACACAGTCCCGGGACCCCGTTCAAATATCGACACATTCCCCGGGACCCCGTTCAAATATCGACACATTCCCCGGGACCCCTTTCAAATAGCGACACATTCCCGGGACCCCTTTCAAATATCGACACATTCACAGGACCCTTTTCAAATATCGACACATTCCCGGGACCCCTTTCAAATATCGACACATTCCCTGGATCCCTTTCAAATATCGACACATTCCCGGAACCCCTTTCAAATATCGACACATTCCCGGGACCCATTTGAAATATTGACACATTCGAAGGGACACCTTTCAAATATCGTCACATTCCCGGGACCCCTTTCAAATATCGACACATTCCCTGGATCCCTTTCAAATATCGACACATTCCCGGGACCCCTTTCAAATATCGTCACATTCCTGGGGACCTCTTTCAAATATCGACACATTCCCGGGACCCCTTTCAAATATCGACACATTCTCGGGACCGCTTTCAAATATCGACACTTTCCCCGCAACACCTTTAAAATATCAGCACATTCCCGGGACCCCTTTCAAATATCGACACATTTCAAGCGACCCCTTGAAATGTCGACACCTTCCCGGGACCCCTTTCAAATATTGACACATTCCCGGGAACCCTTTCAAATATCGACACATTTCCCAGGACCCCTTTCAAATATCGACACATTCCCGGGACCCCTTTCAAATATCGACACCTTCCCGGGAACCCTTTCAAATATCGACACATTTGCAGGACACCTTTGAAATATCGACACATTCGAAGGGACCCCTTTCAAATATTGACACTTTCCCGGGACCCCTTTCAAATACCGACACCTTCCCGGGACCCCTTTCAAATATCGACACTTTCCCAGGAACCTGCCCAAATATCGACACATTTCCAGCACACCTTTCAAATATTGACACATTCCCGGAACCCTTTTCAAATATCAACACATTCCCGGGACATCTTTCAAATATCGACATCTTCCCAGGACCCCTTTCAAATATCGACTCTTTCCCGGGACCCTTTTCAAATATCAACACATTCCCGGGACATCGATCAAATATTGACACATTCCCGGGACCCGTTTCAAATATCGATACATTCCTGGGACCCCTTTCAAATATCGACACATTCCCGAGACCACTTTCAAATATCGACACATTATCCAAGACCCCTTTCAAATATCGACACATTCCCCAGGACCCCTTTCAAATATCAGCAAAGTCCCGGGACCCCGTTCAAATATAGACACATTCCCCGGGACCCCTTTCAAATATCGACACATTCCCCGGGACACCTTTCAAATATCGACACATTTCCCAGGACCCCTCTCAAATATCGACACATTCCCGGGACACCTTTCAAATATTGACACATTCCCGGGACCCCTTTCAAATATCGACACATTCCCAGGACCCCTTTCAAATATCGACACATTTGCAGGACACCTTTGAAATATCGACACATTCGAAGGGACCCCTTTCAAATATCGACACTTTCCCGGGGTCCCTTTTCAAATATCAACACATTCCCGGGACACCTTTCAAATATTGACACATTCCCGGGACCCGTTTCAAATATCAACACATTCCTGGGACCCCTTTCAAATATCGACACTTTCCCGGGACCACTTTCAAATATCAACACAGTCCCGGGACCCCGTTCAAATATAGACACATTCCCCGGGACCCCGTTCAAATATCGACACATTCCCGGGACCCATTTGAAATATTGACACATTCGAAGGGACACCTTTCAAATATCGTCACATTCCCGGGACCCCTTTCAAATATCGACACATTCCCTGGACCCCTTTCAAATATCGTCACATTCCTGGGGACCCCTTTCAAATATCGACACATTCCCGGGACCCCTTTCAAATATCGACACATTCTCGGGACCGCTTTCAAATATCGACACATTCCCCGCAACACCTTTAAAATATCAGCACATTCCCGGGACCCCTTTCAAATATCGACACATTTCAAGCGACCCCTTTAAATGTTGACACCTTCCCGGGACCCCTTTCAAATATCGACACATTCCCGGGAACCCTTTCAAATATCGACACATTTCCCAGGACCCCTTTCAAATATCGACACATTCCCAGGACCCCTTTCAAATATCGACACCTTCCCGGGAACCCTTTCAAATATCGCCACATTTGCAGGACACCTTTGAAATATCGACACATTCGAAGGGACCCCTTTCAAATATTGACACTTTCCCGGGACCCCTTTCAAATATCGACACCTTCCCGGGACCCCTTTCAAATATCGACACATTCCCATGAACCTGCTCAAATATCGACACATTTCCAGCACACCTTTCAAATATTGACACATTCCCAGGACCCTTTACAAATATCAACACATTCCCGGGACATCTTTCAAATATCGACACCTTCCCAGGACCCCTTTCAAATATCGACACTTTCCCGGGACCCTTTTCAAATATCAACACATTCCCGGGACATCTATCAAATATTGACACATTCCCGGGACCCGTTTCAAATATCGATACATTCCTGGGACCCCTTTCAAATATCGACACATTCCCGAGACCACTTTCAAATATCGACACATTATCCAAGACCCCTTTCAAATATCGACACATTCCCCAGGATCCCTTTCAAATATCAGCAAAGTCCCGGGACCCCGTTCAAATATAGACACATTCCCCGGGACCCCTTTCAAATATCGACACATTCCCCGGGACCCCTTTCAAATATCGACACATTCCCGGGACCCCTTTCAAATATCGACACATTCCCCAGGACCCTTTTCAAATATCGACACATTCCCGGGACCCCTTTCAAATATCTACACATTCCCTAGGACCACTTTCAAATATCGACACATTCCCCGAGACCCCTTTCAAATATCGACACATTCCACAGGACCACTTTCAAATATCGACACATTCCCGGGACCCATTTGAAATATTGACACATTCGAAGGGACACCTTTCAAATATCGACACATTCCCGGGATCCCTGTCAAATATCGTCACATTCCCGGGACCCGTTCCAAATATCGACACGTTCTCGGGACCCCTTTCAAATATCGACACATTCCCCGCAACACCTTTAAAATATCAACACATTCCCGGGACCCCTTTCAAATATCGACACATTTCAAGCGACCCCTTTAAATGTCGACACCTTCCCGGGACCCCTTTCAAATATCGACACATTCCCGGGAACCCTTTCAAATATTGACACATTTCCCAGGACCCCTTTCAAATATCGACACATTCCCGGGATTCCTTTCAAATATCGAAACTTTCGCGGGACCCCTTTCAAATATCGACACATTCCCGGGACCCCTTTCAAATATCGACACCTTCCCGGGAACCCTTTCAAATATCGACACATTTGCAGGACACCTTTGAAATATCGACACATTCGAAGGGACCCCTTTCAAATATTGACACTTTCCCGGGACCCCTTTCAAATACCGACACCTTCCCGGGACCCCTTTCAAATATCGACACTTTCCCAGGAACCTGCTCAAATATCGACACATTTCCAGCACACCTTTCAAATATTGACACATTCCCGGAACCCTTTTCAAATATCAACACATTCCCGGGACATCTTTCAAATATCGACACCTTCCCAGGACCCCTTTTAAATATCGACACTTTCCCGGGACCCTTTTCAAATATCAACACATTCCCGGGACATCGATCAAATATTGACACATTCCCGGGACCCGTTTCAAATATCGATACATTCCTGGGACCCCTTTCAAATATCGACACATTCCCGAGACCACTTTCAAATATCGACACATTATCCAAGACCCCTTTCAAATATCGACACATTCCCCAGGACCCCTTTCAAATATCAGCAAAGTCCCGGGACCCCGTTCAAATATAGACACATTCCCCGGGACCCCTTTCAAATATCGACACATTCCCCGGGACACCTTTCAAATATCGACACATTTCCCAGGACCCCTCTCAAATATCGACACATTCCCGGGACACCTTTCAAATATTGACACATTCCCGGGACCCCTTTCAAATATCGACACATTCCCAGGACCCCTTTCAAATATCGACACATTTGCAGGACACCTTTGAAATATCGACACATTCGAAGGGACCCCTTTCAAATATCGACACTTTCCCGGGGTCCCTTTTCAAATATCAACACATTCCCGGGACACCTTTCAAATATTGACACATTCCCGGGACCCGTTTCAAATATCAACACATTCCTGGGACCCCTTTCAAATATCGACACTTTCCCGGGACCACTTTCAAATATCGACACATTATGCGAGACCCCATTCAAATACCGACACATTCCCCAGGACCCCTTTCAAATATCAACACAGTCCCGGGACCCCGTTCAAATATAGACACATTCCTCGGGACCCCGTTCAAATATCGACACATTCCCGGGACCCATTTGAAATATTGACACATTCGAAGGGACACCTTTCAAATATCGTCACATTCCCGGGACCCCTTTCAAATATCGACACATTCCCTGGATCCCTTTCAAATATTGACACATTCCCGGGACCCCTTTCAAATATCGTCACATTCCTGGGGACCCCTTTCAAATATCGACACATTCCCGGGACCCCTTTCAAATATCGACACATTCTCGGGACCGCTTTCAAATATCGACACATTCCCCGCAACACCTTTAAAATATCAGCACATTCCCGGGACCCCTTTCAAATATCGACACATTTCAAGCGACCCCTTTAAATGTTGACACCTTCCCGGGACCCCTTTCAAATATCGACACATTCCCGGGAACCCTTTCAAATATCGACACATTTCCCAGGACCCCTTTCAAATATCGACACATTCCCGGGACCCCTTTCAAATATCGACACCTTCCCGGGAACCCTTTCAAATATCGCCACATTTGCAGGACACCTTTGAAATATCGACACATTCGAAGGGACCCCTTTCAAATATTGACACTTTCCCGGGACCCCTTTCAAATATCGACACCTTCCCGGGACCCCTTTCAAATATCGACACATTCCCATGAACCTGCTCAAATATCGACACATTTCCAGCACACCTTTCAAATATTGACACATTCCCAGGACCCTTTTCAAATATCAACACATTCCCGGGACATCTTTCAAATATCGACACCTTCCCAGGACCCCTTTCAAATATCGACACTTTCCCGGGACCCTTTTCAAATATCAACACATTCCCGGGACATCTATCAAATATTGACACATTCCCGGGACCCGTTTCAAATATCGATACATTCCTGGGACCCCTTTCAAATATCGACACATTCCCGAGACCACTTTCAAATATTGACACATTATCCAAGACCCCTTTCAAATATCGACACATTCCCCAGGATCCCTTTCAAATATCAGCAAAGTCCCGGGACCCCGTTCAAATATAGACACATTCCCCGGGACCCCTTTCAAATATCGACACATTCCCCGGGACCCCTTTCAAATATCGACACATTCCCGGGACCCCTTTCAAATATCGACACATTCCCCAGGACCCTTTTCAAATATCGACACATTCCCGGGACCCCTTTCAAATATCGACACATTCCCTAGGACCACTTTCAAATATCGACACATTCCCCGAGACCCCTTTCAAATATCGACACATTCCACAGGACCACTTTCAAATATCGACACATTCCCGGGACCCATTTGAAATATTGACACATTCGAAGGGACACCTTTCAAATATCGACACATTCCCGGGATCCCTGTCAAATATCGTCACATTCCCGGGACCCGTTCCAAATATCGACACGTTCTCGGGACCCCTTTCAAATATCGACACATTCCCCGCAACACCTTTAAAATGTCAACACATTCCCGGGACCCCTTTCAAATATCGACACATTTCAAGCGACCCCTTTAAATGTCGACACCTTCCCGGGACCCCTTTCAAATATCAACACATTCCCGGGAACCCTTTCAAATATTGACACATTTCCCAGGACCCCTTTCAAATATCGACACATTCCCGGGATTCCTTTCAAATATCGAAACTTTCGCGGGACCCCTTTCAAATATCGACACTTTCGCGGGACCCTTTTCCAATATCAACACATTCCCAGGACACCTTTCAAATGTTGACACATTCCCGGGAGCCCTTTCAAATATCAACAAATTCCTGGGACCCCTTTCAAATATCGACACATTCCCGGGACCACTTTCAAATATCGACACATTCCCCGAGACCCCTTTCAAATATCGACACATTCCCCAGGACCACTTTCAAATATCGACACATTCCCGGGAACCCTTTCAAATATCGACACATTTCCCAGGACCCCTTTCAAATATCGACACATTCCCGGGACCCCTTTCAAATATCGACACCTTCCCGGGACCCCTTTCAAATATCGACACATTTGCAGGACACCTTTGAAATATCGACACATTCGAAGGGACCCCTTTCAAATATTGACACTTTCCCGGGACCCCTTTCAAATATCGACATCTTCCCGGGACCCCTTTCAAATATCGACACATTCCCGGGAACCTGCTCAAATATCGACACATTTCCAGCACACCTTTCAAATATTGACACATTCCCGGGACCCTTTTCAAACATCAACACATTCCCGGGACATCTTTCAAATATCGACACCTTCCCAGGACCCCTTTCAAATATCGACACTTTCCCGGGACCCTTTTCAAATATCAACACATTCCCGGGACCCCTTTCAAATATCGACACATTCCGTAGGACCACTTTCAAATATCGACACATTCCCCGAGACCCCTTTCAAATATCGCCACATTCCACAGGACCCCTTTCAAATATCGACACATTCCCAGGACCCATTTGAAATATTGACACATTCGAAGGGACACCTTTCAAATACCAACACTTTCCCGGGACCCCTGTCAAATATCGTCACATTCCCGGGGACCCCTTTCAAATATCGACACATTCCCGGGACCTGTTCCAAATATCGACACATTCTCGGGACCCCTTTCAAATATCGACACATTTCAAGCGACCCCTTTAAATGTCGACACCTTCCCGGGACCCCTTTCAAATATTGACACATTCCCGGGAACCCTTTCAAATATTGACACATTTCCCAGGACCCCTTTCAAATATCGACACATTCCCGGGATCCCTTTCAAATATCGACACTTTCACGGGACCCCTTTCAAATATCGACACTTTCGCGGGACCCTTTTCCAATATCAACACATTCCCAGGACACCTTTCAAATGTTGACACATTCCCGGGAGCCCTTTCAAATATCGACAAATTCCTGGGACCCCTTTCAAATATCGACACATTCCCAGGACCACTTTCAAATATCGGCAAATTCCCCAAGACCCCTTTCAAATATCGACTTATTCCCGGGACCCCTTTCAAATAGCGACACATTCCCGGGACCCCTTTCAAATATCGACACATTCCCAGGACCCTTTTCAAATATTGACACATTCCCGGGACCCCTTTCAAATATCGACACATTCCCTGGATCCCTTTCAAATATCGACACATTCCCGGGACCCCTTTCAAATATCGACACATTCCCGGGACCCATTTGAAATATTGACGCATTCGAAGGGACACCTTTCAAATATCGTCACATTCCCGGGACCCCTTTCAAATATCGACACATTCCCTGGATCCCTTTCAAATAGCGACACATTCCCGGGACCCCTTTCAAATATCGACACATTCCCGGGACCCCTTTCAAATATCGACACATTCTCGGGACCGCTTTCAAATATCGACACATTCCCCGCAAATCGTTAAAATATCAGCACATTCCCGGGACCCCTTTCAAATATCGACACATTTCAAGCGACCCCTTTAAATGTCGACACCTTCCCGGGAACCCTTTCAAATATTGACACATTTCCCAGGACCCCTTTCAAATATTGACACTTTCCCGGGACCCCTTTCAAATATCGACACCTTCCCGGGACCCCTTTCAAATAACGACACATTCCCGGGAACCTGCTCAAATATCGACACATTCCCCAGGATCCCTTTCAAATATCATCAAAGTCCCGGGACCCCGTTCAAATATAGACACATTCCCCGGGACCCCTTTCAAATATCGACACATTCCCCGGGACCCCTTTCAAATATCGACACATTCCCGGGACCCCTTTCAAATATCGACACATTCCCCAGGACCCTTTTCAAATATCGACACATTCCTGGGACCCCTTTTAAATATCGACACATTCCCTAGGACCACTTTCAAATATCGACACATTCCCCGAGACCCCTTTCAAATATCGACACATTCCACAGGACCCCTTTCAAATATCGACACATTCCCGAGACCCATTTGAAATATTGACACATTCGAAGGGACACCTTTCAAATATCGACACATTCCCCGCAACACCTTTAAAATATCAACACATTCCCGGGACCCCTTTCAAATATCGACACATTTCAAGCGACCCCTTTAAATGTCGACACCTTCCCGGGACCCCTTTCAAATATCGACACATTCCCGGGAACCCTTTCAAATATTGACACATTTCCCAGGACCCCTTTCAAATATCGACAAATTCCCGGGTTCCCTTTCAAATATCGAAACTTTCGCGGGACCCCTTTCAAATATCGACACTTTCGCGGGACCCTTTTCCAATATCAACACATTCCCAGGACACCTTTCAAATGTTGACACA
Organism: Somniosus microcephalus; assembly: GCF_052327205.1. Classification (NCBI taxonomy): domain Eukaryota; kingdom Metazoa; phylum Chordata; class Chondrichthyes; order Squaliformes; family Somniosidae; genus Somniosus; species Somniosus microcephalus. Next base: position 383,657,135 of record NC_140989.1, on the reverse strand, counting down.
TTCCCGGGAGCCCTTTCAAATATCGACAAATTCCTGGGACCCCTTTCAAATATCGACACATTCCCGGTACCACTTTCAAATATCGACACATTCCCCGAGACCCCTTTCAAATATCAATACATTCCCCAGGACCACTTTCAAATATCGACACATTCCCGGGAACCCTTTCAAATATTGACACATTTCCCAGGACCCCTTTCAAATATCGACACATTCCCGGGACCCCTTTCAAATATCGACACATTTGCAGGACACCTTTGAAATATCGACACATTCAAAGGGACCCCTTTCAAATATTGACACTTTCCCGGGACCCCTTTCAAATATCGACACCTTCCCAGGACCCCTTTCAAATATCGACACATTCCCGGGAACCTGCTCAAATATCGACACATTTCCAGCACACCTTTCAAATATTGACACATTCCCGGGACCCTTTTCAAACATCAACACATTCCCGGGACATCTTTCAAATATCGACACCTTCCCTGGACCCCTTTCAAATATTGACACTTTCCCGGGACCCTTTTCAAATATCAACACATTCCTGGGACATCTTTCAAATATTGACACATTCCCGGGACCCGTTTCAAATATCGATACATTCCTGGGACCCCTTTCAAATATCGACACATTCCCGGGACCACTTTCAAATATCGACACATTATCCAAGACCCCTTTCAAATATCGACACATTCCCCAGGACCCCTTTCAAATATCAACAAAGTCCCGGGACCCCGTTCAAATATAGACACATTCCCCGGGACCCCTTTCAAATATCGACACATTCCCCGGGACCCCTTTCAAATATCGACACATTCCCGGGACCATTTTCAAATATCGACACATTCCCCAGGACCCTTTTCAAATATCGACACATTCCCGGGACCCCTTTCAAATATCGACACATTCCGTAGGACCACTTTCAAATATCGACACATTCCCCGAGACCCCTTTCAAATATCGACACATTCCACAGGACCCCTTTCAAATATCGACACATTCCCAGGACCCATTTGAAATATTGACACATTCGATGGGACACCTTTCAAATACCAACACATTCCCGGGACCCCTGTCAAATATCGTCACATTCCCGGGGACCCCTTTCAAATATCGACACATTCTCGGGACCCCTTTCAAATATCGACACATTCCCCGCAACACCTTTAAAATATCAACCCATTCCCGGGACCCCTTTCAAATATCGACACATTTCAAGCGACCCCTTTAAATGTCGACACCTTCCCGGGACCCCTTTCAAATATCGACACATTCCCGGGATCCCTTTCAAATATCGACACTTTCACGGGACCCCTTTCAAATATCGACACATTCGCGGGACCCTTTTCCAATATCAACATATTCCCAGGACACCTTTCAAATGTTGACACATTCCCGGGATCCCTTTCAAATATCGACACATTCCCGGGACCCTTTTCAAATATCGACACCTTCCCGGGACCCCAATCAAATATCGACACATTCCCGGGACCCCTTTCAAATATCGACACATTCCCTGGATCCCTTTCAAATATCGACACATTCCCGGGACCCCTTTCAAATATCGTCACATTCCTGGGGACCCCTTTCAAATATCGACACATTCCCGGGACCCCTTTCAAATATCGACACATTCTCGGGACCGCTTTCAAATATCGACACATTCCCCGCAACACCTTTAAAATATCAGCACATTCCCGGGACCCCTTTCAAATATCGACACATTTCAAGCGACCCATTTAAATGTCGACACATTCCCGGGACCCCTTTCAAATATCGACACCTTCCCGGGAACCCTTTCAAATATCGCCACATTTGCAGGACACCTTTGAAATATCGACACATTCGAAGGGACCCCTTTCAAATATTGACACTTTCCCGGGACCCCTTTCAAATATCGACACCTTCCCGGGACCCCTTTCAAATATCGACACATTCCCATGAACCTGCTCAAATATCGACACATTTCCAGCACACCTTTCAAATATCGACACATTCCCGGGACATCTTTCAAATATCGACACCTTCCCAGGACCCCTTTCAAATATCGACACTTTCCCGGGACCCTTTTCAAATATCAACACATTCCCGGGACATCTATCAAATATTGACACATTCCCGGGACCCGTTTCAAATATCGATACATTCCTGGGACCCCTTTCAAATATCGACACATTCCCGAGACCACTTTCAAATATCGACACATTATCCAAGACCCCTTTCAAATATCGACACATTCCCCAGGATCCCTTTCAAATATCAGCAAAGTCCCGGGACCCCGTTCAAATATAGACACATTCCCCGGGACCCCTTTCAAATATCGACACATTCCCCGGGACCCCTTTCAAATATCGACACATTCCCGGGACCCCTTTCAAATATCGACACATTCCCCAGGACCCTTTTCAAATATCGACACATTCCCGGGACCCCTTTCAAATATCTACACATTCCCTAGGACCACTTTCAAATATCGACACATTCCCCGAGACCCCTTTCAAATATCGACACATTCCACAGGACCACTTTCAAATATCGACACATTCCCGGGACCCATTTGAAATATTGACACATTCGAAGGGACACCTTTCAAATATCGACACATTCCCGGGATCCCTGTCAAATATCGTCACATTCCCGGGACCCGTTCCAAATATCGACACGTTCTCGGGACCCCTTTCAAATATCGACACATTCCCCGCAACACCTTTAAAATATCAACACATTCCCGGGACCCCTTTCAAATATCGACACATTTCAAGCGACCCCTTTAAATGTCGACACCTTCCCGGGACCCCTTTCAAATATCGACACATTCCCGGGAACCCTTTCAAATATTGACACATTTCCCAGGACCCCTTTCAAATATCGACACATTCCCGGGATTCCTTTCAAATATCGAAAATTTCGCGGGACCCCTTTCAAATATCGACACTTTCGCGGGACCCTTTTCCAATATCAACACATTCCCAGGACACCTTTCAAATGTTGACACATTCCCGGGAGCCCTTTCAAATATCAACAAATTCCTGGGACCCCTTTCAAATATCGACACATTCCCGGGACCACTTTCAAATATCGACACATTCCCCGAGACCCCTTTCAAATATCGACACATTCCCCAGGACCACTTTCAAATATCGACACATTTCCGGGAACCCTTTCAAATATCGACACATTTCCCAGGACCCCTTTCAAATATCGACACATTCCCGGGACCCCTTTCAAATATCGACACCTTCCCGGGACCCCTTTCAAATATCGACACATTTGCAGGACACCTTTGAAATATCGACACATTCGAAGGGACCCCTTTCAAATATTGACACTTTCCCGGGACCCCTTTCAAATATCGACATCTTCCCGGGACCCCTTTCAAATATCGACACATTCCCGGGAACCTGCTCAAATATCGACACATTTCCAGCACACCTTTCAAATATTGACACATTCCCGGGACCCTTTTCAAACATCAACACATTCCCGGGACATCTTTCAAATATCGACACCTTCCCAGGACCCCTTTCAAATATCGACACTTTCCCGGGACCCTTTTCAAATATCAACACATTCCTGGGACATCTTTCAAATATTGACACATTCCCGGGACCCGTTTCAAATATCGATACACTCCTGGGACCCCTTTCAAATATCGACACATTCCCGGGACCACTTTCAAATATCGACACATTATCCAAGACCCCTTTCAAATATCGACACATTCCCCAGGACCCCTTTCAAATATCAACAAAGTCCCGGGACCCCGTTCAAATATAGACACATTCCCCGGGATCCCTTTCAAATATCGACACATTCCCCGGGACCCCTTTCAAATATCAACACATTCCCGGGACCCCTTTCAAATATCGACACATTCCCCAGGACCCTTTTCAAATATCGACACATTCCCGGGACCCCTTTCAAATATCGACACATTCCGTAGGACCACTTTCAAATATCGACACATTCCCCGAGACCCCTTTCAAATATCGACACATTCCACAGGACCCCTTTCAAATATCGACACATTCCCAGGACCCATTTGAAATATTGACATATTCGAAGGGACACCTTTCAAATACCGACACATTCCCGGGACCCCTGTCAAATATCGTCACATTCCCGGGGACCCCTTTCAAATATCGACACATTCCCGGGACCCGTTCCAAATATCGACACATTCTCGGGACCCCTTTCAAATATCGACACATTTCAAGCGACCCCTTTAAATGTCGACACCTTCCCGGGACCCCTTTCAAATATTGACACATTCCCGGGAACACTTTCAAATATTGACACATTTCCCAGGACCCCTTTCAAATATCGACACATTCCCGGGATCCCTTTCAAATATCGACACTTTCACGGGACCCCTTTCAAATATCGACATTTTCGCGGGACCCTTTTCCAATATCAACACATTCCCAGGACACCTTTCAAATGTTGACACATTCCCGGGAGCCCTTTCAAATATCGACAAATTCCTGGGACCCCTTTCAAATATCGACACATTCCAAGGACCACTTTCAAATATCGGCAAATTCCCCAAGACCCCTTTCAAATATCGACTTATTCCCGGGACCCCTTTCAAATAGCGACACATTCCCGGGACCCCTTTCAAATATCGACACATTCCCAGGACCCTTTTCAAATATTGACACATTCCCGGGACCCCTTTCAAATATCGACACATTCCCTGGATCCCTTTCAAATATCGACACATTCCCGGGACCCCTTTCAAATATCGACACATTCCCGGGACCCATTTGAAATATTGACACATTCGAAGGGACACCTTTCAAATATCGTCACATTCCCGGGACCCCTTTCAAATATCGACACATTCCCTGGATCCCTTTCAAATAGCGACACATTCCCGGGACCCCTTTCAAATATCGACACATTCCCGGGACCCCTTTCAAATATCGACACATTCTCGGGACCGCTTTCAAATATCGACACATTCCCCGCAAATCGTTAAAATATCAGCACATTCCCGGGACCCCTTTCAAATATCGACACATTTCAAGCGACCCCTTTAAATGTCGACACCTTCCCGGGAACCCTTTCAAATATCGACACATTTCCCAGGACCCCTTTCAAATATTGACACTTTCCCGGGACCCCTTTCAAATATCGACACCTTCCCGGAACCCCTTTCAAATAACGACACATTCCCGGGAACCTGCTCAAATATCGACACATTCCCCAGGATCCCTTTCAAATATCAGCAAAGTCCCGGGACCCCGTTCAAATATAGACACATTCCCCGGGACCCCTTTCAAATATCGACACATTCCCGGGACCCCTTTCAAATATCGACACATTCCCTAGGACCACTTTCAAATATCGACACATTCCCCGAGACCCCTTTCAAATATCGACACATTCCACAGGACCCCTTTCAAATATCGACACATTCCCGGGACCCATTTGAAATATTGACACATTCGAAGGGACACCTTTCAAATATCGACACATTCCCGGGACCCCTGTCAAATATCGTCACATTCCCGGGACCCGTTCCAAATATCGACACATTCTCGGGACCCCTTTCAAATATCGACACATTCCCCGCAACACCTTTAAAATATCAACACATTCCCGGGACCCCTTTCAAATATCGACACATTTCAAGCGACCCCTTTAAATGTCGACACCTTCCCGGGACCCCTTTCAAATATCGACACATTCCCGGGAACCCTTTCAAATATTGACACATTTCCCAGGACCCCTTTCAAATATCGACAAATTCCCGGGTTCCCTTTCAAATATCGAAACTTTCGCGGGACCCCTTTCAAATATCGACACTTTCGCGGGACCCTTTTCCAATATCAACACATTCCCAGGACACCTTTCAAATGTTGACACATTCCCGGGAGCCCTTTCAAATATCGACAAATTCCTGGGACCCCTTTCAAATATCGACACATTCCCGGTACCACTTTCAAATATCGACACATTTCCCGAGACCCCTTTCAAATATCAATACATTCCCCAGGAGCACTTTCAAATATCGACACATTCCCGGGAACCCTTTCAAATATTGACACATTTCCCAGGACCCCTTTCAAATATCGACACATTCCCGGGACCCCTTTCAAATATCGACACATTTGCAGGACACCTTTGAAATATCGACACATTCGAAGGGACCCCTTTCAAATATTGACACTTTCCCGGGACCCCTTTCAAATATCGACACCTTCCCGGGACCCCTTTCAAATATCGACACATTCCCGGGAACCTGCTCAAATATCGACACATTTCCAGCACACCTTTCAAATATTGACACATTCCCGGGACCCTTTTCAAACATCAACACATTCCCGGGACATCTTTCAAATATCGACACCTTCCCAGGACCCCTTTCAAATATTGACACTTTCCCGGGACCCTTTTCAAATATCGATACATTCCTGGGACCCCTTTCAAATATCAACAAAGTCCCGGGACCCCGTTCAAATATCGACACATTCCCCAGGACCCCTTTCAAATATCAACAAAGTCCCGGGACCCCGTTCAAATATAGACACATTCCCCGGGACCCCTTTCAAATATCGACACATTCCCCGGGACCCCTTTCAAATATCGACACATTCCCGGGACCATTTTCAAATATCAACACATTCCCCAGGACCCTTTTCAAATATCGACACATTCCCGGGACCCCTTTCAAATATCGACACATTCCGTAGGACCACTTTCAAATATCGACACATTCCCCGAGACCCCTTTCAAATATCGACACATTCCACAGGACCCCTTTCAAATATCGACACATTCCCAGGACCCATTTGAAATATTGACACATTCGATGGGACACCTTTCAAATACCAACACATTCCCGGGACCCCTGTCAAATATCGTCACATTCCCGGGGACCCCTTTCAAATATCGACACATTCTCGGGACCCCTTTCAAATATCGACACATTCCCCGCAACACCTTTAAAATATCAACCCATTCCCGGGACCCCTTTCAAATATCAACACATTTCAAGCGACCCCTTTAAATGTCGACACCTTCCCGGGACCCCTTTCAAATATCGACACATTCCCGGGATCCCTTTCAAATATCGACACTTTCACGGGACCCCTTTCAAATATCGACACATTCGCGGGACCCTTTTCCAATATCAACATATTCCCAGGACACCTTTCAAATGTTGACACATTCCCGGGATCCCTTTCAAATATCGACACATTCCCGGGACCCTTTTCAAATATCGACACCTTCCCGGGACCCCATTCAAATATCGACACATTCCCGGGACCCCTTTCAAATATCGACACATTCCCTGGATCCCTTTCAAATATCGACACATTCCCGGGACCCCTTTCAAATATCGTCATATTCCTGGGGACCCCTTTCAAATATCGACACATTCCCGGGACCCCTTTCAAATATCGACACATTCTCGGGACCGCTTTCAAATATCGACACATTCCCCGCAACACCTTTAAAATATCAGCACATTCCCGGGACCCCTTTCAAATATCGACACATTTCAAGCGACCCCTTTAAATGTCGACACCTTCCCGGGACCCCTTTCAAATATCGACACATTCCCGGGAACCCTTTCAAATATCGACACATTTCCCAGGACCCCTTTCAAATATCGACACATTCCCGGGACCCCTTTCAAATATCGACACCTTCCCGGGAACCCTTTCAAATATCGCCACATTTGCAGGACACCTTTGAAATATCGACACATTCGAAGGGACCCCTTTCAAATATTGACACTTTCCCGGGACCCCTTTCAAATATCGACACCTTCCCGGGACCCCTTTCAAATATCGACACATTATCCAAGACCCCTTTCAAATATCGACACATTCCCCAGGATCCCTTTCAAATATCAGCAAAGTCCCGGGACCCCGTTCAAATATAGACACATTCCCCGGGACCCCTTTCAAATATCAACACATTCCCCGGGACCCCTTTCAAATATCGACACATTCCCGGGACCCCTTTCAAATATCGACACATTCCCCAGGACCCTTTTCAAATATCGACACATTCCCGGGACCCCTTTCAAATATCGACACATTCCCTAGGACCACTTTCAAATATCGACACATTCCCCGAGACCCCTTTCAAATATCGACACATTCCACAGGACCCCTTTCAAATATCGACACATTCCCGGGACCCATTTGAAATATTGACACATTCGAAGGGACACCTTTCAAATATCGACACATTCCCGGGACCCCTGTCAAATATCGTCACATTCCCGGGACCCGTTCCAAATATCGACACATTCTCGGGACCCCTTTCAAATATCAACACATTCCCCGCAACACCTTTATAATATCAACACATTCCCGGGACCCCTTTCAAATATCGACACATTTCAAGCGACCCCTTTAAATGTCGACACCTTCCCGGGACCCCTTTCAAATATCGACACATTCCCGGGAACCCTTTCAAATATTGACACATTTCCCAGGACCCCTTTCAAATATCGACACATTCCAGGGATTCCTTTCAAATATCGAAACTTTCGCGGGACCCCTTTCAAATATCGACACTTTCGCGGGACCCTTTTCCAATATCAACACAATCCCAGGACACCTTTCAAATGTTGACACATTCCCGGGAGCCCTTTCAAATAGCGACAAATTCCTGGGACCACTTTCAAATATCGACACATTCCCCGAGACCCCTTTCAAATATCGACGCATTCCCCAGGACCACTTTCAAATATCGACAAATTCCCGGGAACCCTTTCAAATATCGACACATTTCCCAGGACCCCTTTCAAATATCGACACATTCCCGGGACCCCTTTCAAATATCGACACCTTCCCGGGACCCCTTTCAAATATCGACACATTTGCAGGACACCTTTGAAATATCGACACATTCGAAGGGACCCCTTTCAAATATTGACACTTTCCCGGGACCCCTTTCAAATATCGACACCTTCCCGGGACCCCTTTGAAATATCGACACATTCCCGGGAACCTGCTCAAATATCGACACATTTCCAGCACACCTTTCAAATATTGACACATTCCCGGGACCCTTTTCAAACATCAACACATTCCCGGGACATCTTTCAAATATTGACACCTTCCCAGGACCCCTTTCAAATATCGACACTTTCCCGGGACCCTTTTCAAATATCAACACATTCCTGGGACATCTTTCAAATATTGACACATTCCCGGGACCCGTTTCAAATATCGATACATTCCCGGGACCACTTTCAAATATCGACACATTATCCAAGACCCCTTTCAAATATCGACACATTCCCCAGGACCCCTTTCAAATATCAACAAAGTCCCGGGACCCCGTTCAAATATAGACACATTCCCCGGGACCCCTTTCAAATATCGACACATTCCCCGGGACCCCTTTCAAATATCGACACATTCCCGGGTTCCCTTTCAAATATCGAAAAATTCGCGGGACCCCTTTGAAATATCGACACTTTCGCGGGACCCTTTTCCAATATCAACACATTCCCAGGACACCTTTCAAATGTTGACACATTCCCGGGAGCCCTTTCAAATATCGACAAATTCCTGGGACCCCTTTCAAATATCGACACATTCCCGGTACCACTTTCAAATATCGACACATTCCCCGAGACCCCTTTCAAATATCAACACATTCCCCAGGACCACTTTCAAATATCGACACATTCCCGGGAACCCTTTCAAATATCGACACATTTCCCAGGACCCCTTTCAAATATCGACACATTCCCGGGACCCCTTTCAAATATCGACACCTTCCCGGGACCCCTTTCAAATATCGACACATTTGCAGGGCACCTTTGAAATATCGACACATTCGAAGGGACCCCTTTCAAATATTGACACTTTCCCGGGACCCCTTTCAAATATCGACACCTTCCCGGGACCCCTTTCAAATATCGACACATTCCCGGGAACCTGCTCAAATATCGACACATTTCCAGCACACCTTTCAAATATTGACACATTCCCGGGAACCTTTTCAAACATCAACACATTCCCGGGACATCTTTCAAATATCGACACCTTCCCAGGACCCCTTTCAAATATTGACACTTTCCCGGGACCCTTTTCAAATATCAACACATTCCTGGGACATCTTTCAAATATTGACACATTCCCGGGACCCGTTTCAAATATCGATACATTCCTGGGACCCCTTTCAAATATCGACAAATTCCCGGGACCACTTTCAAATATCGACACATTATCCAAGACCCCTTTCAAATATCGACACATTCCCCAGGACCCCTTTCAAATATCAACAAAGTCCCGGGACACCGTTCAAATATAGACACATTCCCCGGGACCCCTTTCAAATATCGACACATTCCCCGGGACCCCTTTCAAATATCGACACATTCCCGGGACCCCTTTCAAATATCGACACATTCCCCAGGACCCTTTTCAAATATCGACACATTCCCGGGACCCCTTTCAAATATCGACACATTCCGTAGGACCACTTTCAAATATCGACACATTCCCCGAGACCCCTTTCAAATAGCGACACATTCCACAGGACCCCTTTCAAATATCGACACATTCCCAGGACCCATTTGAAATATTGACACATTCGAAGGGACACCTTTCAAATACCGACACATTCCCGGGACCCCTGTCAAATATCGTCACATTCCCGGGGACCCCTTTCAAATATTGACACATTCCCGGGACCCGTTCCAAATATCGACACATTCTCGGGACCCCTTTCAAATATCGACACATTCCCCGCAACACCTTTAAAATATCAACACATTCCCGGGACCCCTTTCAAATATCGACACATTTCAAGCGACCCCTTTAAATGTCGACACCTTCCCGGGACCCCTTTCAAATATCGACACATTCCCGGGAACCCTTTCAAATATTGACACATTTCCCAGGACCCCTTAAAAATATCGACACATTCCCGGGATCCCTTTCAAATATCGACACTTTCAGGGGACCCCTTTCAAATATCGACACTTTCGCGGGACCCTTTTCCAATATCAACAAATTCCCAGGACACCTTTCAAATGTTGACACATTCCCGGGTGCCCTTTCAAATATCGACAAATTCCTGGGACCCCTTTCAAATATCGACACATTCCCGGGACCACTTTCAAATATCGACACATTCCCCGAGACCCCTTTCAAATATCGACACATTCCCCAGGACCACTTTCAAATATCGACACATTCCCGGGACCCCTTTCAAATATCGACACATTCCCGGGACCCATTTCAAATATTGACACATTCGAAGGGGCACCTTTCAAATATCGACACATTCCCGGGAACCCTTTCAAATATCGACACATTCCCTGGATCCCTTTCAATTTTTGACACATGCCCAGGAACCCTTTTAAATATCGACACATTCCCCGGGACCCCTTTCCAATAGCGACACATTCCCGGGACCCATTTCAAATATCGTCACATTCCCAGGGACACCTTTCAAATATCAAAGCTTTACCGGGGCCCCTTTCAAAGATCAACACATTCCCGGGACCCCTTTCAAAAATTGACACATTCCCCGGGACACCTTTCAAATATCGACAGATTCCCGGAACCCCTTTCAAATGCCGACACATTCCCCAGGACAGTTTTCAAATATCGACTCATTCCTGGGACCCCTCTGCAAATATCAACACATTCCCCGTGACCCCTTTCAAATATCGACACATTCCCCGGATCCCTTTCAGATATCGACACCTTCCCGGGACCCCTTTCAAATATCGACACATTCCCAGGACCCCTTTCAAATATCGACACGTTCCCGGGACCGCTTTCAAATATTGACACATTCGAAGGGATACCTTTCAAATATCGACACATTCCCGGGACCCCTTTCAAATATCAAAACATTCCCTAAGGCACCTTTCAAATATCGACACATTCCCAGGACCCCTTCCAAAAATCGACACATTCCCGGGACACCTTCCAAATATCGTCACATTCCCGGGGACCCCGTTCAAATATCGACACATGCCCGGGACCCCTTTCAGATATCGACACATTCCCGGGGCCCCTTTCAAATATTGACACATTCCCGGGACCCCATTCAAGTATCGACACATTCCCCGCGACCCCTTTCAAATATCGACACCTTCCCGGGATCCCTTTCAAATATCGACACATTCCCGGGACCCCTTTCAAATATCGACACATTCTCGGGACCCCTTTCAAATATCGACACATTCCCCACAACCCCTTTAAAATATCGACACATTCCCGGGACCCCTTTCAAATATCGACACATTTCAAGCAACCCCTTTAAATGTCGACACCTTCCCGGGATCCCTTTCAAATATCGACACATTCCCGGGTACCCTTTCAAGTATCGACACATTTCCCAGGACCCCTTTCAAATATCGAAACATTCCCGGGACCCCTTTCAAATATTGACACCTTCCCGGGACCCCTTTCAAATATCGACGCATTTGCAGGACACTTTTGAAATATCGACACATTCGAAGGGACCCCTTTCAAATGTTGACACTTTCCCGGGACCCTTTTCAAATGTCAACACATTCCCGGGACACCTTTCAAATATTGACACATTCCCGGGACCCCTTTGAAATATCGACACATTCCTGGGACCCCTTTCAAATATCGACACATTCCCGGGACCACTTTCAAATATCGACACGTTCCCCGAGACCCCTTTCAAATATCGACACATTCCCCAGGACACCTTTCAAATATTGACACATTCCCCAGGACCCCTTTCAAATATCGACACATTCCCCGGGACCCCTTTCAAATATCGACACATTCCCGGGTTCCCTTTCAAATATCGAAACATTCGCGGGACCCCTTTGAAATATCGACACTTTCGCGGGACCCTTTTCCAATATCAACACATTCCCAGGACACCTTTCAAATGTTGACACATTCCCGGGAGCCCTTTCAAATATCGACAAATTCCTGGGACCCCTTTCAAATATCGACACATTCCCGGTACCACTTTCAAATATCGACACATTCCCCGAGACCCCTTTCAAATATCAACACATTCCCCAGGACCACTTTCAAATATCGACACATTCCCGGGAACCCTTTCAAATATCGACACATTTCCCAGGACCCCTTTCAAATATCGACACATTCCCAGGACCCCTTTCAAATATCGACACCTTCCCGGGACCCCTTTCAAATATCGACACATTTGCAGGGCACCTTTGAAATATCGACACATTCGAAGGGACCCCTTTCAAATATTGACACTTTCCCGGGACCCCTTTCAAATATCGACACCTTCCCGGGACCCCTTTCAAATATCGACACATTCCCGGGAACCTGCTCAAATATCGACACATTTCCAGCACACCTTTCAAATATTGACACATTCCCGGGAACCTTTTCAAACATCAACACATTCCCGGGACATCTTTCAAATATCGACACCTTCCCAGGACCCCTTTCAAATATTGACACTTTCCCGGGACCCTTTTCAAATATCAACACATTCCTGGGACATCTTTCAAATATTGACACATTCCCGGGACCCGTTTCAAATATCGATACATTCCTGGGACCCCTTTCAAATATCGACAAATTCCCGGGACCACTTTCAAATATCGACACATTATCCAAGACCCCTTTCAAATATCGACACATTCCCCAGGACCCCTTTCAAATATCAACAAAGTCCCGGGACACCGTTCAAATATAGACACATTCCCCGGGACCCCTTTCAAATATCGACACATTCCCCGGGACCCCTTTCAAATATCGACACATTCCCGGGACCCCTTTCAAATATCGACACATTCCCCAGGACCCTTTTCAAATATCGACACATTCCCGGGACCCCTTTCAAATATCGACACATTCCGTAGGACCACTTTCAAATATCGACACATTCCCCGAGACCCCTTTCAAATATCGACACATTCCACAGGACCCCTTTCAAATATCGACACATTCCCAGGACCCATTTGAAATATTGACACATTCGAAGGGACACCTTTCAAATACCGACACATTCCCGGGACCCCTGTCAAATATCGTCACATTCCCGGGGACCCCTTTCAAATATTGACACATTCCCGGGACCCGTTCCAAATATCGACACATTCTCGGGACCCCTTTCAAATATCGACACATTCCCCGCAACACCTTTAAAATATCAACACATTCCCGGGACCCCTTTCAAATATCGACACATTTCAAGCGACCCCTTTAAATGTCGACACCTTCCCGGGACCCCTTTCAAATATCGACACATTCCCGGGAACCCTTTCAAATATTGACACATTTCCCAGGACCCCTTAAAAATATCGACACATTCCCGGGATCCCTTTCAAATATCGACACTTTCAGGGGACCCCTTTCAAATATCGACACTTTCGCGGGACCCTTTTCCAATATCAACAAATTCCCAGGACACCTTTCAAATGTTGACACATTCCCGGGTGCCCTTTCAAATATCGACAAATTCCTGGGACCCCTTTCAAATATCGACACATTCCCGGGACCACTTTCAAATATCGACACATTCCCCGAGTCCCCTTTCAAATATCGACACATTCCCCAGGACCACTTTCAAATATCGACACATTCCCGGGACCCCTTTCAAATATCGACACATTCCCGGGACCCATTTCAAATATTGACACATTCGAAGGGGCACCTTTCAAATATCGACACATTCCCGGGAACCCTTTCAAATATCGACACATTCCCTGGATCCCTTTCAATTTTTGACACATGCCCAGGAACCCTTTTAAATATCGACACATTCCCCGGGACCCCTTTCCAATAGCGACACATTCCCGGGACCCATTTCAAATATCGTCACATTCCCAGGGACACCTTTCAAATATCAAAGCTTTACCGGGGCCCCTTTCAAAGATCAACACATTCCCGGGACCCCTTTCAAAAATTGACACATTCCCCGGGACACCTTTCAAATATCGACAGATTCCCGGAACCCCTTTCAAATGCCGACACATTCCCCAGGACAGTTTTCAAATATCGACTCATTCCTGGGACCCCTCTGCAAATATCAACACATTCCCCGTGACCCCTTTCAAATATCGACACATTCCCCGGATCCCTTTCAGATATCGACACCTTCCCGGGACCCCTTTCAAATATCGACACATTCCCAGGACCCCTTTCAAATATCGACACGTTCCCGGGACCGCTTTCAAATATTGACACATTCGAAGGGATACCTTTCAAATATCGACACATTCCCGGGACCCCTTTCAAATATCAAAACATTCCCTAAGGCACCTTTCAAATATCGACACATTCCCAGGACCCCTTCCAAAAATCGACACATTCCCGGGACACCTTCCAAATATCGTCACATTCCCGGGGACCCCGTTCAAATATCGACACATGCCCGGGACCCCTTTCAGATATCGACACATTCCCGGGGCCCCTTTCAAATATTGACACATTCCCGGGACCCCATTCAAGTATCGACACATTCCCCGCGACCCCTTTCAAATATCGACACCTTCCCGGGATCCCTTTCAAATATCGACACATTCCCGGGACCCCTTTCAAATATCGACACATTCTCGGGACCCCTTTCAAATATCGACACATTCCCCACAACCCCTTTAAAATATCGACACATTCCCGGGACCCCTTTCAAATATCGACACATTTCAAGCAACCCCTTTAAATGTCGACACCTTCCCGGGATCCCTTTCAAATATCGACACATTCCCGGGTACCCTTTCAAGTATCGACACATTTCCCAGGACCCCTTTCAAATATCAACACATTCCCGGGACCCCTTTCAAATATTGACACCTTCCCGGGACCCCTTTCAAATATCGACGCATTTGCAGGACACTTTTGAAATATCGACACATTCGAAGGGACCCCTTTCAAATGTTGACACTTTCCCGGGACCCTTTTCAAATGTCAACACATTCCCGGGACACCTTTCAAATATTGACACATTCCCGGGACCCCTTTGAAATATCGACACATTCCTGGGACCCCTTTCAAATATCGACACATTCCCGGGACCACTTTCAAATATCGACACGTTCCCCGAGACCCCTTTCAAATATCGACACATTCCCCAGGACACCTTTCAAATATCGACACATTCCCCAGGACCCCTTTCAAATATCGACACATTCCCGGGACCCCTTTCAAATATTGTCACATTCCCGGGAACTCCTTTCAAATATCGACACATTCCCGGGACCCCTTTCAAATATCGACACATTCCCAGGACCCTTTTCAAATATCGACACATTCCAGGGACCCCTTTCAAATATCGACACATTCCCTAGGACCACTTTCAAATATCGACACATTCCCCGAGACCCGTTTCAAATATCGGCACATTCCACAGGACCCCTTTCAAATATCGACACATTCGAAGGGACACCTTTCAAATATCGACACATTCCCGGGACCCCTTTCAAATATCGACACATTCCCTGGAACCCTTTCAAATATCGACACGTTCCCGGGACCCCTTTCAAATATCGACACATTCTCGGGACCCATTTGAAATATTGACACATTCGAAGGGACACCTTTCAAATATCGACAGATTCCCGGAACCCCTTTCAAATGTCGACACATTCCCCAGGACAGTTTTCAATTATCGACTCATTCCTGGGACCCCTCTGCAAATATCAACACATTCCCCGGGACCCCTTTCAAATATCGACACATTCCCTGGATCCCTTTCAGATATCGACACCTTCCCGGGACCCCTTTCAAATATCGACACATTCCCAGGACCCCTTTCAAATATCGACACGTTCCCGGGACCGCTTTCAAGTATTGACACACTCGAAGGGATACCTTTCAAATATCGACACATTCCCTGGATCTCTTTCAAATATCGACACATTCCCGGGACCCCTTTCAAATGTCGACACATTCCCGGGACCCATTTGAAATATTGACACATTCGAAGGGACACCTTTCAAATATCGTCACATTCCCGGGACCCCTTTCAAATATCGACACATTCCCTGGATCCCTTTCAAATATCGACACATTCCCGCGGCCCCTTTCAAATATCGTCACATTCCTGGGGACCCCTTTCAAATATCGACACATTCCCGGGACCCCTTTCAAATATCGTCACATTCCCAGGGACACCTTTCAAATATCGACAGATTCCCGGAACCCCTTTCAAATGTCGACACATTCCCAGGACAGTTTTCAAATATCGACTCATTCCTGGGATCCCTCTGCAAATATCAACACATTCCCCGGGACCCCTTTCAAATATCGACACATTCCCTGGATCCCTTTCAGATATCGACACCTTCCCGGGACCCCTTTCAAATATCGACACATTCCCAGGACCCCTTTCAAATATCGACACGTTCGCGGGACCGCTTTCAAATATTGACACATTCGAAGGGATACCTTTCAAATATCGACACATTCCCGGGACCCCTTTCAAATATCAAAACATTCCCTAAGACACCTTTCAAATATCGACACATTCCCATGACCCCTTCCAAAAATCGACACATTCCCGGGACCCCTTTCAAATATCGTCACATTCCCGGGGACCCCTTTCAAATATCGACACATGCCCGGGACCCCTTTCAAATATCGACACATTCCCGGGGCCCCTTTCAAATATCGACACATTCCCGGGACCCCATTCAAGTATCGACACATTCCCCGCGACCCCTTTCAAATATCGACACCTTCCCGGGATCCCTTTCAAATATCGACACATTCCCGGGACCCCTTTCAAATATTGACACATTCTCGGGACCCCTTTCAAATATCGACACATTCCCCACAACCCCTTTAAAATATCGACACATTCCCGGGACCCCTTTCAAATATCGACACATTCCCGGGACCCTTTTCAAATATCGACAGCTTCCCGGGACCCCTTTCAAATATCGACGCATTTGCAGGACACTTTTGAAATATCGACACATTCGAAGGGACCCCTTTCAAATATTGACACTTTCCCGGGACCCTTTTCAAATGTCAACACATTCCCGGGACACCTTTCAAATATTGACACATTCCCGGGACCCCTTTGAAATATCGACACATTCCTGGGACCCCTTTCAAATATCGACACATTCCCGGGACCACTTTCAAATATCGACACGTTCCCCGAGACCCCTTTCAAATATCGACACATTCCCCAGGACACCTTTCAAATATCGACACATTCCCCAGGACCCCTTTCAAATATCGACACATTCCCGGGACCCCTTTCAAATATCGTCACATTCCCGGGAACCCCTTTGAAATATCGACACATTCCCGGGACCCCTTTCAAATATCGACACATTCCCAGGACCCTTTTCAAATATCGACACATTCCAGGGACCCCTTTCAAATATCGACACATTCCCTAGGACCACTTTCAAATATCGACACATTCCCCGAGACCCGTTTCAAATATCGGCACATTCCACAGGACCCCTTTCAAATATCGACACATTCGAAGGGACACCTTTCAAATATCGACACATTCCCGGGACCCCTTTCAAATATCGACACATTCCCTGGAACCCTTTCAAATATCGACACATTCCCGGGACCCCTTTCAAATATCGACACATTCCCGGGACCCATTTGAAATATTGACACATTCGAAGGGACACCTTTCAAATATCGACAAATTCCCGGAACCCCTTTCAAATGACGACACATTCCCCAGGACAGTTTTCAAATATCGACTCATTCCTGGGACCCCTCTGCAAATATCAACACATTCCCCGGGACCCCTTTCAAATATCGACACACTCCCTGGATCCCTTTCAGATATCGACACCTTCCCGGGACCCCTTCCAAATATCGATACATTCCCAGGACCCCTTTCAAATATCGACACGTTCCCGGGACCACTTTCAAATATTGACACATTCGAAGGGATACCTTTCAAATATCGACACATTCCCTGGATCCCTTTCAAATATCGACACATTCCCGGGACCCCTTTCAAATATCGACACATTCCCGGGACCCATTTGAAATATTGACACATTCGAAGGGACACCTTTCAAATATCGTCACATTCCCGGGACCCCTTTCAAATATCGACACATTCCCTGGATCCCTTTCAAATATCGACACATTCCCGGGACCCCTTTCAAATATCGTCACATTCCTGGGGACCCCTTTCAAATATCGACACATTCCCGGGACCCCTTTCAAATATCGACACATTCTCGGGACTGCTTTCAAATATCGACACATTCCCCGCAACACCTTTAAAATATCAGCACATTCCAGGGACCCCTTTCAAATATCGACACATTTCAAGCGACCCCTTTAAATGTCGACACCTTCCCGGGACCCCTTTCAAATATCGACACATTCCCGGGAACCCTTTCAAATATCGACACATTTCCCAGGACCCCTTTCAAATATCGACACATTCCCGGGACCCCTTTCAAATATCGACACCTTCCCGGGAACCCTTTCAAATATCGACACATTTGCAGGACACCTTTGAAATATCGACACATTCGAAGGGACCCCTTTCAAATATTGACACTTTCCCGGGACCCCTTTCAAATATCGACACCTTCCCGGGAGCCCTTTCAAATATCGACACATTCCCAGGAACCTGCTCAAATATCGACACATTTCCAGCACACCTTTCAAATATTGACACATTCCCGGGACCCTTTTCAAATATCAACACATTCCCGGGACATCTTTCAAATATCGACACCTTCCCAGGACCCCTTTCAAATATCGACACTTTCCCGGGACCCTTTTCAAATATCAACACATTCCCGGGACATCTATCAAATATTGACACATTCCCGGGACCCGTTTCAAATATCGATACATTCCTGGGACCCCTTTCAAATATCGACACATTCCCGAGACCACTTTCAAATATCGACACATTATCCAAGACCCCTTTCAAATATCGACACATTCCCCAGGACCCCTTTCAAATATCAGCAAAGTCCCGGGACCCCGTTCAAATATAGACACATTCCCCGGGACCCCTTTCAAATATCGACACATTCCCCCGGACCCCTTTCAAATATCGACACATTCCCGGGACCCCTTTCAAATATCGACACATTCCCCAGGACCCTTTTCAAATATCGACACATTCCCGGGACCCCTTTCAAATATCGACACATTCCCTAGGACCACTTTCAAATATCGACACATTCCCCGAGACCCCTTTCAAATATCGACACATTCCACAGGACCCCTTTCAAATATCGACACATTCCCGGGACCGATTTGAAATATTGACACATTCGAAGGGACACCTTTCAAATATCGACACATTCCCGGGACCCCTTTCAAATATCGTCACATTCCCGGGACCCGTTCCAAATATCGACACATTCTCAGGACCCCTTTCAAATATCGACACATTCCCCGCAACACCTTTAAAATATCAACACATTCCCGGGACCCCTTTCAAATATCGACACATTTCAAGCGACCCCTTTAAATGTCGACACCTTCCCGGGACCCCTTTCAAATATCGACACATTCCCGGGAACCCTTTCAAATATTGACACATTTCCCAGGACCCCTTTCAAATATCGACACATTCCCGGGATCCCTTTCAAATATCGAAACTTTCGCGGGACCCCTTTCAAATATCGACACTTTCGCGGGACACTTTTCCAATATCAACACATTCCCAGGACACCTTTCAAATGTTGACACATTCCCGGGAGCCCTTTCAAATATCGACACATTCCCGGGACCACTTTCAAATATCGACACATTCCCCAGGACCACTTTCAAATATCGACACATGCCCGGGAACCCTTTCAAATATCGACACATTTCCCAGGACCCCTTTCAAATATCGACACATTCCCGAGACCCTTTTCAAATATCGACACCTTCCCGGGACCCCTTTGAAATATCGACACATTTGCAGGACACCTTTGAAATATCGACACATTCGAAGGGACCCCTTTCAAATATTGACACTTTCCCGGGACCCCTTTCAAATATCGACACCTTCCCGGGACCCCTGTCAAATATCGACACATTCCCGGGAACCTGCTCAAATATCGACACATTTCCAGCACACCTTTCAAATATTGACACATTCCCGGGACCCTTTTCAAACATCAACACATTCCCGGGACATCTTTCAAATATCAACACCTTCCCAGGACCCCTTTCAAATATCGACACTTTCCCGGGACCCTTTTCAAATATCAACACATTCCTGGGACATCTTTCAAATATTGACACATTCCCGGGACCCGTTTCAAATATCGATACATTTCTGGGACCCCTTTCAAATATCGACACATTCCCGGGACCACTTTCAAATATCGACACATTATCCAAGACCCCTTTCAAATATCGACACATTCCCCAGGACCCCTTTCAAATATCAACAAAGTCCCGGGACCCCGTTCAAATATAGACACATTCCCCGGGACCCCTTTCAAATATCGACACATTCCCCGGGACCCCTTTCAAATATCGACACATTCCCGGGACCCCTTTCAAATATCGACACATTCCCCAGGACCCTTTTCAAATATCGACACATTCCCGGGACCCCTTTCAAATATCGACACATTCCGTAGGACCACTTTCAAATATCGACACATTCCCCGAGACCCCTTTCAAATATCGACACATTCCACAGGACCCCT
Source organism: Somniosus microcephalus (assembly GCF_052327205.1). Classification (NCBI taxonomy): domain Eukaryota; kingdom Metazoa; phylum Chordata; class Chondrichthyes; order Squaliformes; family Somniosidae; genus Somniosus; species Somniosus microcephalus. Next base: position 383,635,567 of record NC_140989.1, on the reverse strand, counting down.
TTCAAATTTCGACACATTCCCAGGACCAATTTGAAATATTGACACATTCGAAGGGACACCTTTCAAATACCGATACATTCCCGGGACCCCTGTCAAATATCGTCACATTCCCGGGGACCCCTTTCAAATATCGACACATTCCCGGGACCCGTTCCAAATATCGACACATTCTCGGGACCCCTTTCAAATATCGACACATTCCCCGCAACACCTTTAAATATCAACACATTCCCGGGACCCCTTTCAAATATCGACACATTTCAAGCGACCCCTTTAAATGTCGACACCTTCCCGGGACCCCTTTCAAATATCGACACATTCCCGGGAACCCTTTCAAATATTGACACATTTCCCAGGACCCCTTTCAAATATCGACACATTCCCGGGATCCCTTTCAAATATCGACACATTCACGGGACCCCTTTCAAATATCGACACATTCGCGGGACCCTTTTCCAATATCAACACATTCCCAGGACACCTTTCAAATGTTCACACATTCCCGGGAGCCCTTTCAAATATCGACAAATTCCTGGGACCCCTTTCAAATATCGACACATTCCCGGGACCACTTTCAAATATCGACACATTCCCCGAGACCCCTTTCAAATATCGACACATTCCCCAGGACCACTTTCAAATATCGACACATTCCCGGGACACCTTTCAAATATCGACACATTCCCGGGACCCATTTCAAATATTGACACATTCGAAGGGGCACCTTTCAAATATCGACACATTTCCGGGAACCCTTTCAAATATCGTCACATTCCCAGGGACACCTTTCAAATATCAAAGCTTTACCGGGGCCCCTTTCAAAGATCAACACATTCCCGGGACCCCTTTCAAAAATTGACTCATTCCCCGGGACACCTTTCAAATATCGACAGATTCCCGGAACCCCTTTCAAATGTCGACACATTCCCCAGGACAGTTTTCAAATATCGACTCATTCCTGGGACCCCTCTGCAAATATCAACACATTCCCCGGGACCCCTTTCAAATATCGACACATTCCCTGGATCCCTTTCAGATATCGACACCTTCCCGGGACCCCATTCAAATATCGACACATTCCCAGAACCCCTTTCAAATATCGACACGTTCCCGGGACCGCTTTCAAATATTGACACATTCGAAGGGATACCTTTCAAATATCGACACATTCCCGGGACCCCTTTCAAATATCAAAACAATCCCTAAGACACCTTTCAAATATCGACACATTCCCAGGACCCCTTCCAAAAATTGAAACATTCCCGGGACCCCTTTCAAATATCGTCACATTCCCGGGGACCCCGTTCAAATATCGACACATGCCCGGGACCCCTTTCAAATATCGACACATTCCCGGGGCCCCTTTCAAATATTGACACATTCCCGGGACCCCATTCAAGTATCGACACATTCCACGTGACCCCTTTCAAATATCGACACCTTCCCGGGATCCCTTTCAAATATCGACACATTCCCGGGACCCCTTTCAAATATCAACACATTCCCGGGACCCCTTTCAAATATTGACACATTTCAAGCGACCCCTTTAAATGTCGACACCTTCCCGGGATCCCTTTCAAATATCGACACATTCCCGGGAACCCTTTCAAGTATCGACATATTTCCCAGGACCCCTTTCAAATATCGACACATTCCCGGGACCCCTTTCAAATATCGAAACCTTCCCGGGACCCCTTTCAAATATCGACGCATTTGCAGGACACTTTTGAAATATCGACACATTTGAAGGGACCCCTTTCAAATATTGACACTTTCCCGGGACCCTTTTCAAATGTCAACACATTCCCGGGACACCATTCAAATATTGATACATTCCCGGGACCCCTTTGAAATATCGACACATTCCTGGGACCCCTTTCAAATATCGACACATTCCCGGGACCACTTTCAAATATCGACACGTTCCCCGAGACCCCTTTCAAATATCGACACATTCCCCAGGACACCTTTCAAATATCGACACATTCCCCAGGGCCCCTTTCAAATATCGACACATTCCCGGGACCCCTTTCAAATATCATCACATTCCCGGGAACCCCTTTCAAATATCGACAGATTCCCGGGACCCCTTTCAATTATCGACACATTCCCAGGACCCTTTTCAAATATCGACACATTCCAGGGACCCCTTTCAAATATCGACACATTCCCTAGGACCACTTTCAAATATCGACACATTCCCCGAGACCCGTTTCAAATATCGGCACATTCCACAGGACCCCTTTCAAATATCGACACATTCGAAGGGACACCTTTCAAATATCGACACATTCCCGGGACCCCTTTCAAATATCGACACATTCCCTTGAACCCTTTCAAATATCGACACATTCCCGGGAGCCCTTTCAAATATCGACACATTCCCGGGACCCATTTGAAATATTGACACATTCGAAGGCACACCTTTCAAATATCGACAGATTCCCGGAACCCCTTTCAAATGTCGACACATTCCCCAGGACAGTTTTCAAATATCGACTCATTCCTGGGACCCCTCTGCAAATATCAACACATTCCCCGGGACCCCTTTCAAATATCGACACATTCCCTGGATCCCTTTCAGATATCGACACCTTCCCGGGGCCCCTTTCAAATATCGACACATTCCCAGGACCCCTTTCAAATATCGACACGTTCCCGGGACCGCTTTCAAATATTGACACATTCGAAGGGATACCTTTCAAATATCGACACATTCCCAGGACCTCTTCCAAAAATCGACACATTCCCGGGACCCCTTTCAAATATCGTCACATTCCCGGGGACCCCGTTCAAATATCAACACATGCCCGGGACCCCTTTCAAATATCGACACATTCCCGGGGCCCCTTTCAAATATTGACACATTCCCGGGACACCATTCAAGTATCGACACATTCCCCGCGACCCCTTTCATATATCGACACCTTCCCGGGATCCCTTTCAAATATCGACACATTCCCGGGACCCCTTTAAAATATCGACACCTTCCCGGGACCCCTTTCAAATATCGACACATTCCCGGGACCCCTTTCAAATATCGACACCTTCCCGGGACCCCTTTCAAATATCGACGCATTTGCAGGACACTTTTGAAATATCGACACATTCGAAGGGACCCCTTTCAAATATTGACACATTCCCGGGACCCTTTTCAAATGTCAACACATTCCCGGGACACCTTTCAAATATTGACACATTCCCGGGACCCCTTTGAAATATCGACACATTCCTGGGGCCCCTTTCAAATATCGACACATTCCCGGGACCACGTTCAAATATCGACACGTTCCTCGAGACCCCTTTCAAATATCGACACATTCCCCAGGACACCTTTCAAATATCGACACATTCCCCAGGACCCCTTTCAAATATCGACACATTCCCGGGACCCCTTTCAAATATCGTCACATTCCCGGGAACCCCTTTCAAATATCGACACATTCCCGGGACCCCTTTCAAATATCGACACATTCCAGGACCCTTTTCAAATATCGACACATTCCAGGGACCCCTTTCAAATATCGACACATTCCCGAGGACCACTTTCAAATATCGACACATTCCCCGAGACCCGTTTCAAATATCGGCACTTTCCACAGGACCGCTTTCAAATATCGACACATTCGAAGGGACACCTTTCCAATATCGACACATTCCCGGGACCCCTTTCAAATATCGACACATTCCCTGGAACCCTTTCAAATATCGACACATTCCCGGGACCCCTTTCAAATATCGACACATTCCCGGGACCCATTTGAAATATTGACACATTCGAAGGGACACCTTTCAAATATTGTCACATTCCCGGGACCCCTTTCAAATATCGACACATTCCCTGGATCCCATTCAAATATCGACACATTCCCGGGACCCCTTTCAAATATCGTCACATTCCTGGGGACCCCTTTCAAATATCGACACATTCCCAGGACCCCTTTCAAATATCGACACATTCTCGGGACCCCTTTAAAATATCGACACATTCCCCGCAACACCTTTAAAATATCAGCACATTCCCGGGACCCCTTTCAAATATCGACACATTTCAAGCGACCCCTTTAAATGTCGACACCTTCCCGGGACCCCTTCAAATATCGACACATTCCCGGGAACCCTTTCAAATATCGACACATCTCCCAGGACCCCTTTCAAATATCGACACATTCCCGGGACCCCTTTCAAATATCGTCACATTCCTGGGGACCCCTTTCAAATATCGACACATTCCCAGGACCCCTTTCAAATATCGACACATTCTCGGGACCCCTTTAAAATATCGACACATTCCCCGCAACACCTTTAAAATATCAGCACATTCCCGGGACCCCTTTCAAATATCGACACATTTCAAGCGACCCCTTTAAATGTCGACACCTTCCCGGGACCCCTTTCAAATATCGACACATTCCCGGGAACCCTTTCAAATATCGACACCTTCCCGGGACCCCTTTCAAATATCGACACATTTGCAGGACACCTTTGAAATATCGACACATTCAAAGGGACCCCTTTCAAATATTGACACTTTCCCGGGACCCCTTTCAAATATCGACACCTTCCCGGGACCCCTTTCAAATAACGACACATTCCCGGGAACCTGCTCAAATATCGACACATTTCCAGCACACTTTTCAAATATTGACACATTCCCGGGACACTTTTCAAATATCAACACATTCCTGGGACATTTTTCAAATATCGACACCTTCCCAGGACACCTTTCAAATATCGATACATTCCTGGGACCCCTTTCAAATATCGACACATCCCCGGGACCTCTTTCAAATATCGACACATTATCCGAGACCCCTTTCAAATATCGACACATTCCCCAGGACCCCTTTCAAATATCGACACATTCCCGGGACCCCTTTCAGATATCGACACATTCCCCAGGACCCTTTTCAAATATCGACACATTCCCGGGACCCCTTTCAAATATCGACACATTCCGTAGGACCACTTTCAAATATCGACACATTCCCCGAGACCCCTTTCAAATATCGACACATTCCACAGGACCCCTTTCAAATTTCGACACATTCCCAGGACCCATTTGAAATATTGACACATTCGAAGGGACACCTTTCAAATACAGACACATTCCCGGGACCCCTGGCAAATATCGTCACATTCCCGGGGACCCCTTTCAAATATCGACACATTCCCGGGACCCGTTCCAAATATCGACACATTCTCGGGACCCCTTTCAAATATCGACACATTCCCCGCAACACCTTTAAAATATCAACACATTCCCGGGACCCCTTTCAAATATCGACACATTTCAAGCGACCCCTTTAAATGTCGACACCTTCCCGGGACCCCTTTCAAATATCGACACATTCCCTGGATCCCTTTCAATTTTTGACACATGCCCAGGGACCCTTTTAAATATCGACACATTCCCCGGGACCCCTTTCCAATAGCGACACATTCCCGGGACCCCTTTCAAATATCGTCACATTCCCAGGGACACCTTTCAAATATCAAAGCTTTACCGGGGCCCCTTTCTAAGATCAACACATTCCCAGGACCCCTTTCAAAAATTGACACATTCCCCGGGACACCTTTCAAATATCGACAGATTCCCGGACCCCCTTTCAAATGTCGACACATTCCCCAGGACAGTTTTCAAATATCGACTCATTCCTGGGACCCCTCTGCAAATATCAACACATTCCCCGGGACCCCTTTCAAATATCGACACATTCCCTGGATCCCTTTCAGATATCGACACCTTCCCGGGACCCCTTTCAAATATCGACACATTCCCAGGACCCCTTTCAAATATCGACACGTTCCCGGGACCGCTTTCAAATATTGACACATTCGAAGGGATACCTTTCAAATATCGACACATTCCCGGGACCCCTTTCAAATATCAAAACATTCCCTAAGACACCTTTCAAATATCGACACATTCCCAGGACCCCTTCCAAAAATCGACACATTCCCGGGACACCTTTCAAATATCGTCACATTCCCGGGGACCCCGTTCAAATATCGACACATGCCCGGGACCCCTTTCAAATATCGACACATTCCCGGGGCCCCTTTCAAATATTGACACATTCCCGGGACCCCATTCAAGTATCGACACATTCCCCCGCGACCCCTTTCAAATATCGACACATTCCCGGGATCCCTTTCAAATATCGACACATTCCCGGGACCCCTTTCAAATATCGACACATTCTCGGGACCCCTTTCAAATATCGACACATTCCCCAGGACCCCTTTCAAATATCGACACATTCCCGGGACCCCTTTCAAATATCGACACATTTCAAGCGACCCCTTTAAATGTCGACACCTTCCCGGGATCCCTTTCAAATATCGACACATTCCCGGGAACCCTTTCAAGTATCGACACATTTCCCAGGACCCCTTTCAAATATCGACACATTCCCGGGACCCCTTTCAAATATCGACACCTTCCCGGGACCCCTTTCAAATATCGACGCATTTGCAGGACACTTTTGAAATATCGACACATTCGAAGGGACCCCTTTCAAATATTGACACTTTCCCGGGACCCTTTTCAAATGTCAACACATTCCCGGGACACCTTTCAAATATTGACACATTCCCGGGACCCCTTTGAAATATCGACACATTCCTGGGACCCCTTTCAAATATCGACACATTCCCGGGACCACTTTCAAATATCGACACATTCCCGGGACCCATTTGAAATATTGACACATTCGAAGGGACACCTTTCAAATATCGACAGATTCCCGGAACCCCTTTCAAATGTCGACACATTCCCCAGGACAGTTTTCAAATATCGACTCATTCCTGGGACCCCTCTGCAAATATCAACACATTCACCGGGACCCCTTTCAAATATCGACACATTCCATGGATCCCTTTCAGATATCGACACCTTCCCGGGGCCCCTTTCAAATATCGACACATTCCCAGGACCCCTTTCAAATATCGACACGTTCCCGGGACCGCTTTCAAATATTGACACATTCGAAGGGATACCTTTCAGATATCGACACATTCCCAGGACCCCTTTCAAATATCAAAACATTCCCTGAGACACCTTTCAAATATCGACACATTCCCAGGACCTCTTCCAAAAATCGACACATTCCCGGGACCCCTTTCAAATATCGTCAAATTCCCGGGGACCCCGTTCAAATATCGACACATGCCCGGGACCCCTTTCAAATATCGACACATTCCCGGGGCCCCTTTCAAATATTGACACATTCCCGGGACCCCATTCAAGTATCGACACATTCCCCGCGACCCCTTTCAAATATCGACACCTTCCCGGGATCCCTTTCAAATATCGACACATTCCCGGGACCACTTTAAAATATCGACACATTCTCGGGACCCCTTTCAAATATCGACACATTCCCCACAACCCCTTTAAAATATCGACACATTCCCGGGACCCCTTTGAAATATCGACACATTTCAAGCGACCCCTTTAAATGTCGGCACCTTCCCGGGATCCCTTTCAAATATCGACACATTCCCGGGAACCCTTTCAAGTATTGACACATTTCCCAGGACCCCTTTCAAATATCGACACATTCCCGGGACCCCTTTCAAATATCGACACCTTCCCGGGACCCCTTTCAAATATCGACGCATTTGCAGGACACTTTTGAAATATCGACACATTCGAAGGGACCCCTTTCAAATATTGACACATTCCCGGGACACTTTTCAAATGTCAACACATTCCCGGGACACCTTTCAAATATTGACACATTCCCGGGACCCCTTTGAAATATCGACACATTCCTGGGACCCCTTTCAAATATCGACACATTCCCGGGACCACGTTCAAATATCGACACGTTCCTCGAGACCCCTTTCAAATATCGACACATTCCCCAGGACACCTTTCAAATATCGACACATTCCCCAGGACCCCTTTCAAATATCGACACATTCCCGGGACCCCTTTCAAATATCGTCACATTCCCGGGAACCCTTTTCAAATATCGACACATTCCCGGGACCCCTTTCAAATATCGACACATTCCAGGACCCTTTTCAAATATCGACACATTCCAGGGACCCCTTTCAAATATCGACACATTCCCTCGGACCACTTTTAAATATCGACACATTCCCCGAGACCCGTTTCAAATATCGGCACATTCCACAGGACCCCTTTCAAATATCGACACATTCGAAGGGACTCCTTTCCAATATCGACACATTCCCGGGACCCCTTTCAAATATCGACACATTCCCTGGAACCCTTTCAAATATCGACACATTCCCGGGACCCCTTTCAAATATCGACACATTCCCGGGACCCATTTGAAATATTGACACATTCGAAGGGACTCCTTTCAAATATCGTCACATTCCCGGGACCCCTTTCAAATATCGACACATTCCCTGGATCCCTTTCAAATATCGACACATTCCCGGGACCCCTTTCAAATATCGTCACATTCCTGGGGACCCCTTTCAAATATCGACCCATTCCCAGGACCCCTTTCATATATCGACACATTCTCGGGACCTGTTTAAAATATCGACACATTCCCCGCAACACCTTTAAAATATCAGCAGATTCCCGGGACCCCTTTCAAATATCGACACATTTCAAGCGACCCCTTTAAATGTCGACACCTTCCCGGGACCCCTTTCAAATATCGACACATTCCCGGGAACCCTTTCAAATATCGACACATTTCCCAGGACCCTTTCAAATATCGACACATTCCCGGGACCCCTTTCAAATATCGTCACATTCCTGGGGACCCCTTTCAAATATCAACACATTCCCAGGACCCCTTTCAAATATCGACACATTCCCGGGAACCCTTTCAAATATCGACACATTTCCCAGGACCCCTTTCAAATATCGACACATTCCCGGGACCCCTTTCAAATATCGACACCTTCCCGGGACCCCTTTCAAATATCGACACATTTGCAGGACACCTTTGAAATATCGACACATTCGAAGGGACCCCTTTCAAATATTGACACTTTCCCGGGACCCCTTTCAAATATCGACACCTTCCCAGGACCCCTTTCAAATATCGACACATTCCCGGGAACCTGCTCAAATATCGACACATTTCCAGCACACCTTTCAAATATTGACACATTCCCGGGACACTTTTCAAATATCAACACATTCCCGGGACATCTTTCAAATATCGACACCTTCCCAGGACCCCTTTCAAATATCGATACATTCCTGGGACCCCTTTCAAATATCGACACATTCGCGGGACCTCTTTCAAATATCGACACATTATCCGAGACCCCTTTCAAATATCGACACATTCCCCAGGACCCCTTTCAAATATCAATAAAGTCCCGGGACCCCGTACAAATATAGACACATTCCCCGGGACCCATTTCAAATATCGACACATTCCCCGGGACCCCTTTCAAATATCGACACATTCCCGGGACCCCTTTCAAATATCGACACATTCCCCAGGACCCTTTTCAAATATCGACACATTCCCGGGACCCCTTTCAAATATCGACACCTTCCCAGGACCCCTTTCAAGTATCGATACATTCCTGGGACCCCTTTCAAATATCGACACATTCCCGGGAACCCTTTCAAATATCGACACATTTCCCAGGACCCCTCTCAAATATCGACACATTCCCGGGACACCTTTCAAATATTGACACATTTCCGGGACCCCTTTCAAATATTGACACCTTCCCAGGACCCCTTTCAAATATCGACACATTTGCAGGACACCTTTGAAATATCGACACATTCGAAGGGACCCCTTTCAAATATCGACACTTTCCCGGGACCTTTTCAAATATCAACACATTCCCGGGACACCTTTCAAATATTGACACGTTCCCGGGACCCGTTTCAAATATCGACACATTCCTGGGACCCATTTCAAATATCGACACATTCCCGGGACCACTTTCAAATATCGACACAGTCCCGGGACCCCGTTCAAATATAGACACATTCCCCGGGACCCCGTTCAATTATCGACACATTCCCCGGGTCCCCTTTCAAATATCGACACATTCCCGGGACCCCTTTCAAATATCGACACATTCCCGGGACCCCTTTCAAATATCAGCACATTCCCGGGACCCCTTTCAAATATCGACACATTTCAAGCGACCCCTTTAAATGTCGACACCTTCCCGGGACCCCTTCAAATATCGACACATTCCCGGGAACCCTTTCAAATATCGACACATCTCCCAGCACCCCTTTCAAATATCGACACATTCCCGGGACCCCTTTCAAATATCGTCACATTCCTGGGGACCCCTTTCAAATATCGACACATTCCCAGGACCCCTTTCAAATATCGACACATTCTCGGGACCCCTTTAAAATATCGACACATTCCCCGCAACACCTTTAAAATATCAGCACATTCCCGGGACCCCTTTCAAATATCGACACATTTCAAGCGACCCCTTTAAATGTCGACACCTTCCCGGGACCCCTTTCAGATATCGACACATTCCCGGGAACCCTTTCAAATATCGACACGTTTCCCAGGACCCCTTTCAAATATCGACACATTCCCGGGACCCCTTTCAAATATCGACACCTTCCCGGGACCCCTTTCAAAGATCGACACATTTGCAGGACACCTTTGAAATATCGACACATTCGAAGGGACCCCTTTCAAATATTGACACTTTCCCGGGACCCCTTTCAAATATCGACACCTTCCCGGGACCCCTTTCAAATAACGACACATTCCCGGGAACCTGCTCAAATATCGACACATTTCCAGCACACCTTTCAAATATTGACACATTCCCGGGACACTTTTCAAATATCAACACATTCCTGGGACATTTTTCAAATATCGACACCTTCCCAGGACCCCTTTCAAATATCGATACATTCCTGGGACCCCTTTCAAATATCGACACATCCCCGGGACCTCTTTCAAATATCGACACATTATCCGAGACCCCTTTCAAATATCGACACATTCCCCAGGACCCCTTTCAAATATCGACACATTCCCGGGACCCCTTTCAGATATCGACACATTACCCAGGACCCTTTTCAAATATCGACACATTCCCGGGACCCCTTTCAAATATCGACACATTCCGTAGGACCACTTTCAAATATCGACACATTCCCCGAGACCCCTTTCAAATATCGACACATTCCACAGGACCCCTTTCAAATTTCGACACATTCCCAGGACCCATTTGAAATATTGACACATTCGAAGGGACACCTTTCAAATACAGACACATTCCCGGGACCCCTGTCAAATATCGTCACATTCCCGGGGACCCCTTTCAAATATCGACACATTCCCGGGACCCGTTCCAAATATCGACACATTCTCGGGACCCCTTTCAAATATCGACACATTCCCCGCAACACCTTTAAAATATCAACACATTCCCGGGACCCCTTTCAAATATCGACACATTTCAAGCGACCCCTTTAAATGTCGACACCTTCCCGGGACCCCTTTCAAATATCGACACATTCCCTGGATCCCTTTCAATTTTTGACACATGCCCAGGAACCCTTTCAAATATCGACACATTCCCCGGGACCCCTTTCCAATAGCGACACATTCCCGGGACCCCTTTCAAATATCGTCACATTCCCAGGGACACCTTTCAAATATCAAAGCTTTACCGGGGCCCCTTTCTAAGATCAACACATTCCCGGGACCCCTTTCAAAAATTGACACATTCCCCGGGACACCTTTCAAATATCGACAGATTCCCGGAACCCCTTTCAAATGTCGACACATTCCCCAGGACAGTTTTCAAATATCGACTCATTCCTGGGACCCCTCTGCAAATATCAACACATTCCCCGGGACCCCTTTCAAATATCGACACATTCCCTGGATCCCTTTCAGATATCGACACCTTCCCGGGACCCCTTTCAAATATCGACACATTCCCAGGACCCCTTTCAAATATCGACACGTTCCCGGGTCCGCTTTCAAATATTGACACATTCGAAGGGATACCTTTCAAATATCGACACATTCCCGGGATCCCTTTCAAATATCGACACATTCCCGGGAACCCTTTGAAGTATCGACACATTTCCCAGGACCCCTTTCAAATATCGACACATTCCCGGGACCCCTTTCAAATATCGACACCTTCCCGGGACCCCTTTCAAATATCGACGCATTTGCAGGACACTTTTGAAATATCGACACATTCGAAGGGACCCCTTTCAAATATTGACACTTTCCCGGGACCCTTTTCAAATGTCAACACATTCCCGGGACACCTTTCAAATATTGACACATTCCCGGGACCCCTTTGAAATATCGACACATTCCTGGGACCCCTTTCAAATATCGACACATTCCCGGGACCACTTTCAAATATCGACACGTTCCCCGAGACCCCTTTCAAATATCGACACATTCCCCAGGACACCTTTCAAATATCGACACATTCCCCAGGACCCCTTTCAAATATCGACACATTCCCGGGACCCCTTTCAAATATCGTCACATTCCCGGGAACCCCTTTCAAATATCGACACATTCCCTGGATCCCATTCAAATATCGACACATTCCCGGGACCCCTTTCAAATATCGTCACATTCCTGGGGACCCCTTTCAAATATCGACACATTCCCAGGACCCCTTTCAAATATCGACACATTCTCGGGACCCCTTTAAAATATCGACACATTCCCCGCAACACCTTTAAAATATCAGCACATTCCCGGGACCCCTTTCAAATATCGACACATTTCAAGCGACCCCTTTAAATGTCGACACCTTCCCGGGACCCCTTCAAATATCGACACATTCCCGGGAACCCTTTCAAATATCGACACATCTCCCAGGACCCCTTTCAAATATCGACACATTCCCGGGACCCCTTTCAAATATCGTCACATTCCTGGGGACCCCTTTCAAATATCGACACATTCCCAGGACCCCTTTCAAATATCGACACATTCTCAGGACCCCTTTAAAATATCGACACATTCCCCGCAACACCTTTAAAATATCAGCACATTCCCGGGACCCCTTTCAAATATCGACACATTTCAAGCGACCCCTTTAAATGTCGACACCTTCCCGGGACCCCTTTCAAATATCGACACCTTCCCGGGACCCCTTTCAAAGATCGACACATTTGCAGGACACCTTTGAAATATCGACACATTCGAAGGGACCCCTTTCAAATATTGACACTTTCCCGGGACCCCTTTCAAATAACGACACATTCCCGGGAACCTGCTCAAATATCGACACATTTCCAGCACACCTTTCAAATATTGACACATTCCCGGGACACTTTTCAAATATCAACACATTCCTGGGACATTTTTCAAATATCGACACCTTCCCAGGACCCCTTTCAAATATCGATACATTCCTGGGACCCCTTTCAAATATCGACACATCCCCGGGACCTCTTTCAAATATCGACACATTATCCGAGACCCCTTTCAAATATCGACACATTCCCCAGGACCCCTTTCAAATATCGACACATTCCCGGGACCCCTTTCAGATATCGACACATTCCCCAGGACCCTTTTCAAATATCGACACATTCCCGGGACCCCTTTCAAATATCGACACATTCCGTAGGACCACTTTCAAATATCGACACATTCCCCGAGACCCCTTTCAAATATCGACACATTCCACAGGACCCCTTTCAAATTTCGACACATTCCCAGGACCCATTTGAAATATTGACACATTCGAAGGGACACCTTTCAAATACAGACACATTCCCGGGACCCCTGTCAAATATCGACACCTTCCCAGGACCCCTTTCAAATATCGACACATTCCCGGGAACCTGCTCAAATATCGACACATTTCCAGCACACCTTTCAAATATTGACACATTCCCGGGACACTTTTCAAATATCAACACATTCCCGGGACATCTTTCAAATATCGACACCTTCCCAGGACCCCTTTCAAATATCGATACATTCCTGGGACCCCTTTCAAATATCGACACATTCGCGGGACCTCTTTCAAATATCGACACATTATCCGAGACCCCTTTCAAATATCGACACATTCCCCAGGACCCCTTTCAAATATCAATAAAGTCCCGGGACCCCGTACAAATATAGACACATTCCCCGGGACCCATTTCAAATATCGACACATTCCCCGGGACCCCTTTCAAATATCGACACATTCCCGGGACCCCTTTCAAATATCGACACATTCCCCAGGACCCTTTTCAAATATCGACACATTCCCGGGACCCCTTTCAAATATCGACACCTTCCCAGGACCCCTTTCAAGTATCGATACATTCCTGGGACCCCTTTCAAATATCGACACATTCCCGGGAACCCTTTCAAATATCGACACATTTCCCAGGACCCCTCTCAAATATCGACACATTCCCGGGACACCTTTCAAATATTGACACATTTCCGGGACCCCTTTCAAATATTGACACCTTCCCAGGACCCCTTTCAAATATCGACACATTTGCAGGACACCTTTGAAATATCGACACATTCGAAGGGACCCCTTTCAAATATCGACACTTTCCCGGGACCTTTTCAAATATCAACACATTCCCGGGACACCTTTCAAATATTGACACGTTCCCGGGACCCGTTTCAAATATCGACACATTCCTGGGACCCATTTCAAATATCGACACATTCCCGGGACCACTTTCAAATATCGACACATTATCCGAGACCCCATTCAAATACCGACACATTCCCCAGGACCCCTTTCAAATATCGACACAGTCCCGGGACCCCGTTCAAATATAGACACATTCCCCGGGACCCCGTTCAATTATCGACACATTCCCCGGGTCCCCTTTCAAATATCGACACATTCCCGGGACCCCTTTCAAATATCGACACATTCCCGGGACCCCTTTCAAATATCGACACATTCCGAAGGACCACTTTCAAATATCGACACATTCCCCGAGACCCCTTTCAAATATCGACACATTCCCAGGACCCCTTTCAAATATCGACACATTCTCGGGACCCCTTTAAAATATCGACACATTCCCCGCAACACCTTTAAAATATCAGCACATTCCCGGGACCCCTTTCAAATATCGACACATTTCAAGCGACCCCTTTAAATGTCGACACCTTCCCGGGACCCCTTCAAATATCGACACATTCCCGGGAACCCTTTCAAATATCGACACATCTCCCAGCACCCCTTTCAAATATCGACACATTCCCGGGACCCCTTTCAAATATCGTCACATTCCTGGGGACCCCTTTCAAATATCGACACATTCCCAGGACCCCTTTCAAATATCGACACATTCTCGGGACCCCTTTAAAATATCGACACATTCCCCGCAACACCTTTAAAATATCAGCACATTCCCGGGACCCCTTTCAAATATCGACACATTTCAAGCGAGCCCTTTAAATGTCGACACCTTCCCGGGACCCCTTTCAGATATCGACACATTCCCGGGACCACTTTCAAATATCGACACGTTCCCCGAGACCCCTTTCAAATATCGACACATTCCCCAGGACACCTTTCAAATATCGACACATTCCCCAGGACCCCTTTCAAATATCGACACATTCCCGGGACCCCTTTCAAATATCGTCACATTCCCGGGAACCCCTTTCAAATATCGACACATTCCCTGGATCCCATTCAAATATCGACACATTCCCGGGACCCCTTTCAAATATCGTCACATTCCTGGGGACCCCTTTCAAATATCGACACATTCCCAGGACCCCTTTCAAATATCGACACATTCTCGGGACCCCTTTAAAATATCGACACATTCCCCGCAACACCTTTAAAATATCAGCACATTCCCGGGACCCCTTTCAAATATCGACACATTTCAAGCGACCCCTTTAAATGTCGACACCTTCCCGGGACCCCTTCAAATATCGACACATTCCCGGGAACCCTTTCAAATATCGACACATCTCCCAGGACCCCTTTCAAATATCGACACATTCCCGGGACCCCTTTCAAATATCGTCACATTCCTGGGGACCCCTTTCAAATATCGACACATTCCCAGGACCCCTTTCAAATATCGACACATTCTCGGGACCCCTTTAAAATATCGACACATTCCCCGCAACACCTTTAAAATATCAGCACATTCCCGGGACCCCTTTCAAATATCGACACATTTCAAGCGACCCCTTTAAATGTCGACACCTTCCCGGGACCCCTTTCAAATATCGACACATTCCCGGAAAACCTTTCAAATATCGACACGTTTCCCAGGACCCCTTTCAAATATCGACACATTCCCGGGACCCCTTTCAAATATCGACACCTTCCCGGGACCCCTTTCAAAGATCGACACATTTGCAGGACACCTTTGAAATATCGACACATTCGAAGGGACCCCTTTCAAATATTGACACTTTCCCGGGACCCCTTTCAAATAACGACACATTCCCGGGAACCTGCTCAAATATCGACACATTTCCAGCACACCTTTCAAATATTGACACATTCCCGGGACACTTTTCAAATATCAACACATTCCTGGGACATTTTTCAAATATCGACACCTTCCCAGGACCCCTTTCAAATATCGATACATTCCTGGGACCCCTTTCAAATATCGACACATCCCCGGGACCTCTTTCAAATATCGACACATTATCCGAGACCCCTTTCAAATATCGACACATTCCCCAGGACCCCTTTCAAATATCGACACATTCCCGGGACCCCTTTCAGATATCGACACATTCCCCAGGACCCTTTTCAAATATCGACACATTCCCGGGACCCCTTTCAAATATCGACACATTCCGTAGGACCACTTTCAAATATCGACACATTCCCCGAGACCCCTTTCAAATATCGACACATTCCACAGGACCCCTTTCAAATTTCGACACATTCCCAGGACCCATTTGAAATATTGACACATTCGAAGGGACACCTTTCAAATACAGACACATTCCCGGGACCCCTGTCAAATATCGACACCTTCCCAGGACCCCTTTCAAATATCGACACATTCCCGGGAACCTGCTCAAATATCGACACATTTCCAGCACACCTTTCAAATATTGACACATTCCCGGGACACTTTTCAAATATCAACACATTCCCGGGACATCTTTCAAATATCGACACCTTCCCAGGACCCCTTTCAAATATCGATACATTCCTGGGACCCCTTTCAAATATCGACACATTCGCGGGACCTCTTTCAAATATCGACACATTATCCGAGACCCCTTTCAAATATCGACACATTCCCCAGGACCCCTTTCAAATATCAATAAAGTCCCGGGACCCCGTACAAATATAGACACATTCCCCGGGACCCATTTCAAATATCGACACATTCCCCGGGACCCCTTTCAAATATCGACACATTCCCGGGACCCCTTTCAAATATCGACACATTCCCCAGGACCCTTTTCAAATATCGACACATTCCCGGGACCCCTTTCAAATATCGACACCTTCCCAGGACCCCTTTCAAGTATCAATACATTCCTGGGACCCCTTTCAAATATCGACACATTCCCGGGAACCCTTTCAAATATCGACACATTTCCCAGGACCCCTCTCAAATATCGACACATTCCCGGGACACCTTTCAAATATTGACACATTTCCGGGACCCCTTTCAAATATTGACACCTTCCCAGGACCCCTTTCAAATATCGACACATTTGCAGGACACCTTTGAAATATCGACACATTCGAAGGGACCCCTTTCAAATATCGACACTTTCCCGGGACCTTTTCAAATATCAACACATTCCCGGGACACCTTTCAAATATTGACACGTTCCCGGGACCCGTTTCAAATATCGACACATTCCTGGGACCCATTTCAAATATCGACACATTCCCGGGACCACTTTCAAATATCGACACATTATCCGAGACCCCATTCAAATACCGACACATTCCCCAGGACCCCTTTCAAATATCGACACAGTCCCGGGACCCCGTTCAAATATAGACACATTCCCCGGGACCCCGTTCAATTATCGACACATTCCCCGGGTCCCCTTTCAAATATCGACACATTCCCGGGACCCCTTTCAAATATCGACACATTCCCGGGACCCCTTTCAAATATCGACACATTCCGAAGGACCACTTTCAAATATCGACACATTCCCCGAGACCCCTTTCAAATATCGACACATTCCCAGGACCCCTTTCAAATATCGACACATTTTCGGGACCCCTTTAAAATATCGACACATTCCCCGCAACACCTTTAAAATATCAGCACATTCCCGGGACCCCTTTCAAATATCGACACATTTCAAGCGACCCCTTTAAATGTCGACACCTTCCCGGGACCCCTTCAAATATCGACACATTCCCGGGAACCCTTTCAAATATCGACACATCTCCCAGCACCCCTTTCAAATATCGACACATTCCCGGGACCCCTTTCAAATATCGTCACATTCCTGGGGACCCCTTTCAAATATCGACACATTCCCAGGACCCCTTTCAAATATCGACACATTCTCGGGACCCCTTTAAAATATCGACACATTCCCCGCAACACCTTTAAAATATCAGCACATTCCCGGGACCCCTTTCAAATATCGACACATTTCAAGCGACCCCTTTAAATGTCGACACCTTCCCGGGACCCCTTTCAGATATCGACACATTCCCGGGAACCCTTTCAAATATCGACACGTTTCCCAGGACCCCTTTCAAATATCGACACATTCCCGGGACCCCTTTCAAATATCGACACCTTCCCGGGACCCCTTTCAAAGATCGACACATTTGCAGGACACCTTTGAAATATCGACACATTCGAAGGGACCCCTTTCAAATATTGACACTTTCCCGGGACCCCTTTCAAATATCGACACCTTCCCGGGACCCCTTTCAAATAACGACACATTCCCGGGAACCTGCTCAAATATCGACACATTTCCAGCACACCTTTCAAATATTGACACATTCCCGGGACACTTTTCAAATATCAACACATTCCTGGGACATTTTTCAAATATCGACACCTTCCCAGGACCCCTTTCAAATATCGATACATTCCTGGGACCCCTTTCAAATATCGACACATCCCCGGGACCTCTTTCAAATATCGACACATTATCCGAGACCCCTTTCAAATATCGACACATTCCCCAGGACCCCTTTCAAATATCGACACATTCCCGGGACCCCTTTCAGATATCGACACATTACCCAGGACCCTTTTCAAATATCGACACATTCCCGGGACCCCTTTCAAATATCGACACATTCCGTAGGACCACTTTCAAATATCGACACATTCCCCGAGACCCCTTTCAAATATCGACACATTCCACAGGACCCCTTTCAAATTTCGACACATTCCCAGGACCCATTTGAAATATTGACACATTCGAAGGGACACCTTTCAAATACAGACACATTCCCGGGACCCCTGTCAAATATCGTCACATTCCCGGGGACCCCTTTCAAATATCGACACATTCCCGGGACCCGTTCCAAATATCGACACATTCTCGGGACCCCTTTCAAATATCGACACATTCCCCGCAACACCTTTAAAATATCAACACATTCCCGGGACCCCTTTCAAATATCGACACATTTCAAGCGACCCCTTTAAATGTCGACACCTTCCCGGGACCCCTTTCAAATATCGACACATTCCCTGGATCCCTTTCAATTTTTGACACATGCCCAGGAACCCTTTCAAATATCGACACATTCCCCGGGACCCCTTTCCAATAGCGACACATTCCCGGGACCCCTTTCAAATATCGTCACATTCCCAGGGACACCTTTCAAATATCAAAGCTTTACCGGGGCCCCTTTCTAAGATCAACACATTCCCGGGACCCCTTTCAAAAATTGACACATTCCCCGGGACACCTTTCAAATATCGACAGATTCCCGGAACCCCTTTCAAATGTCGACACATTCCCCAGGACAGTTTTCAAATATCGACTCATTCCTGGGACCCCTCTGCAAATATCAACACATTCCCCGGGACCCCTTTCAAATATCAACACATTCCCTGGATCCCTTTCAGATATCGACACCTTCCCGGGACCCCTTTCAAATATCGACACATTCCCAGGACCCCTTTCAAATATCGACACGTTCCCGGGACCGCTTTCAAATATTGACACATTCGAAGGGATACCTTTCAAATATCGACACATTCCCGGGATCCCTTTCAAATATCGACACATTCCCGGGAACCCTTTCAAGTATCGACACATTTCCCAGGACCCCTTTCAAATATCGACACATTCCCGGGACCCCTTTCAAATATCGACACCTTCCCGGGACCCCTTTCAAATATCGACGCATTTGCAGGACACTTTTGAAATATCGACACATTCGAAGGGACCCCTTTCAAATATTGACACTTTCCCGGGACCCTTTTCAAATGTCAACACATTCCCGGGACACCTTTCAAATATTGACACATTCCCGGGACCCCTTTGAAATATCGACACATTCCTGGGACCCCTTTCAAATATCGACACATTCCCGGGACCACTTTCAAATATCGACACGTTCCCCGAGACCCCTTTCAAATATCGACACATTCCCCAGGACACCTTTCAAATATCGACACATTCCCCAGGACCCCTTTCAAATATCGACACATTCCCGGGACCCCTTTCAAATATCGTCACATTCCCGGGAACCCCTTTCAAATATCGACACATTCCCTGGATCCCATTCAAATATCGACACATTCCCGGGACCCCTTTCAAATATCGTCACATTCCTGGGGACCCCTTTCAAATATCGACACATTCCCAGGACCCCTTTCAAATATCGACACATTCTCGGGACCCCTTTAAAATATCGACACATTCCCCGCAACACCTTTAAAATATCAGCACATTCCCGGGACCCCTTTCAAATATCGACACATTTCAAGCGACCCCTTTAAATGTCGACACCTTCCCGGGACCCCTTCAAATATCGACACATTCCCGTGAACCCTTTCAAATATCGACACATCTCCCAGGACCCCTTTCAAATATCGACACATTCCCGGGACCCCTTTCAAATATCGTCACATTCCTGGGGACCCCTTTCAAATATCGACACATTCCCAGGACCCCTTTCAAATATCGACACATTCTCGGGACCCCTTTAAAATATCGACACATTCCCCGCAACACCTTTAAAATATCAGCACATTCCCGGGACCCCTTTCAAATATCGACACATTTCAAGCGACCCCTTTAAATGTCGACACCTTCCCGGGACCCCTTTCAAATATCGACACATTCCCGGAAAACCTTTCAAATATCGACACGTTTCCCAGGACCCCTTTCAAATATCGACACATTCCCGGGACCCCTTTCAAATATCGACACCTTCCCGGGACCCCTTTCAAAGATCGACACATTTGCAGGACACCTTTGAAATATCGACACATTCGAAGGGACCCCTTTCAAATATTGACACTTTCCCGGGACCCCTTTCAAATAACGACACATTCCCGGGAACCTGCTCAAATATCGACACATTTCCAGCACACCTTTCAAATATTGACACATTCCCGGGACACTTTTCAAATATCAACACATTCCTGGGACATTTTTCAAATATCGACACCTTCCCAGGACCCCTTTCAAATATCGATACATTCCTGGGACCCCTTTCAAATATCGACACGTCCCCGGGACCTCTTTCAAATATCGACACATTATCCGAGACCCCTTTCAAATATCGACACATTCCCCAGGACCCCTTTCAAATATCGACACATTCCCGGGACCCCTTTCAGATATCGACACATTCCCCAGGACCCTTTTCAAATATCGACACATTCCCGGGACCCCTTTCAAATATCGACACATTCCGTAGGACCACTTTCAAATATCGACACATTCCCCGAGACCCCTTTCAAATATCGACACATTCCACAGGACCCCTTTCAAATTTCGACACATTCCCAGGACCCATTTGAAATATTGACACATTCGAAGGGACACCTTTCAAATACAGACACATTCCCGGGACCCCTGTCAAATATCGTCACATTCCCGGGGACCCCTTTCAAATATCGACACATTCCCGGGACCCGTTCCAAATATCGACACATTCTCGGGACCCCTTTCAAATATCGACACATTCCTCGCAACACCTTTAAAGTATCAACACATTCCCGGGACCCCTTTCAAATATCGACACATTTCAAGCGACCCCTTTAAATGTCGACACCTTCCCGGGACCCCTTTCAAATATCGACACATTCCCTGGATCCCTTTCAATTTTTGACACATGCCCAGGAACCCTTTTAAATATCGACACATTCCCCGGGACCCCTTTCCAATAGCGACACATTCCCGGGACCCCTTTCAAATATCGTCACATTCCCAGGGACACCTTTCAAATATCAAAGCTTTACCGGGGCCCCTTTCTAAGATCAACACATTCCCGGGACCCCTTTCAAAAATTGACACATTCCCCGGGACGCCTTTCAAATATCGACAGATTCCCGGAACCCCTTTCAAATGTCGACACATTCCCCAGGACAGTTTTCAAATATCGACTCATTCCTGGGACCCCTCTGCAAATATCAACACATTCCCCGGGACCCCTTTCAAATATCGACACATTCCCTGGATCCCTTTCAGATATCGACACCTTCCCGGGACCCCTTTCAAATATCGACACATTCCCAGGACCCCTTTCAAATATCGACACGTTCCCGGGACCGCTTTCAAATATTGACACATTCGAAGGGATACCTTTCAAATATCGACACATTCCCGGGACCCCTTTCAAATATCAAAACATTCCCTAAGACACCTTTCAAATATCGACACATTCCCAGGACCCCTTCCAAAAATCGACACATTCCCGGGACCCCTTTCAAATATCGTCACATTCCCGGGGACCCCGTTCAAATATCGACACATGCCCGGGACCCCTTTCAAATATCGACACATTCCCGGGGCCCCTTTCAAATATTGACACATTCCCGGGACCCCATTCAAGTATCGACACATTCCCCCGCGATCCCTTTCAAATATCGACACCTTCCCGGGATCCCTTTCAAATATCGACACATTCCCGGGACCCCTTTCAAATATCGACACATTCTCTGGACCCCTTTCAAATATCGACACATTCCCCAGGACCCCTTTCAAATATCGACACATTCCCGGGACCCCTTTCAAATATCGACACATTTCAAGCGACCCCTTTAAATGTCGACACCTTCACGGGATCCCTTTCAAATATCGACACATTCCCGGGAACCCTTTCAAGTATCGACACATTTCCCAGGACCCATTTCAAATATCGACACATTCCCGGGACCCCTTTCAAATATCGACACCTTCCCGGGACCCCTTTCAAATATCGACGAATTTGCAGGACACTTTTGAAATATCGACACATTCGAAGGGACCCCTTTCAAATATTGACACTTTCCCAGGACCCTTTTCAAATGTCAACACATTCCCGGGACACCTTTCAAATATTGACACATTCGCGGGACCCCTTTGAAATATCGACACATTCCTGGGACCCCTTTCAAATATCGACACATTCCCGGGACCACTTTCAAATATCGACACGTTCCCCGAGACCCCTTTCAAATATCGACACATTCCCCAGGACACCTTTCAAATATCGACACATTCCCCAGGACCCCTTTCAAATATTGACACATTCCCGGGACCCCTTTCAAATATCGTCACATTCCCGGGAACCCCTTTCAAATATCGACACATTCCCGGGACCCCTTTCAAATATCGACACATTCCCAGGACCCTTTTCAAATATCGACACATTCCAGGGACCCCTTTCAAATATCGACACATTCCCTAGGACCACTTTCAAATATCGACACATTCCCCGAGACCCGTTTCAAATATCGGCACATTCCACAGGACCCCTTTCAAATATCGACACATTCGAAGGGACACCTTTCAAATATCGACACATTCCCGGGACCCCTTTCAAATATCGACACATTCCCTGGAACCCTTTCAAATATCGACACATTCCCGGGACCCCTTTCAAATATCGACACATTCCCGGGACCCATTTGAAATATTGACACATTCGAAGGGACACCTTTCAAATATCGACAGATTCCCGGAACCCCTTTCAAATGTCGACACATTCCCCAGGACAGTTTTCAAATATCGACTCATTCCTGGGACCCCTCTGCAAATATCAACACATTCACCGGGACCCCTTTCAAATATCGACACATTCCATGGATCCCTTTCAGATATCGACACCTTCCCGGGGCCCCTTTCAAATATCGACACATTCCCAGGACCCCTTTCAAATATCGACACGTTCCCGGGACCGCTTTCAAATATTGACACATTCGAAGGGATACCTTTCAGATATCGACACATTCCCAGGACCCCTTTCAAATATCAAAACATTCCCTGAGACACCTTTCAAATATCGACACATTCCCAGGACCTCTTCCAAAAATCGACACATTCCCGGGACCCCTTTCAAATATCATCAAATTCCCGGGGACCCCGTTCAAATATCGACACATGCCCGGGACCCCTTTCAAATATCGACACATTCCCGGGGCCCCTTTCAAATATTGACACATTCCCGGGACCCCATTCAAGTATCGACACATTCCCCGCGACCCCTTTCAAATATCGACACCTTCCCGGGATCCCTTTCAAATATCGACACATTCCCGGGACCCCTTTAAAATATCGACACATTCTCGGGACCCCTTTCAAATATCGACACATTCCCCACAACCCCTTTAAAATATCGACACATTCCCGGGACCCCTTTCAAATATCGACACATTTCAAGCGACCCCTTTAAATGTCGGCACCTTCCCGGGATCCCTTTCAAATATCGACACATTCCCGGGAACCCTTTCAAGTATTGACACATTTCCCAGGACCCCTTTCAAATATCGACACATTCCCAGGACCCCTTTCAAATATCGACACCTTCCCGGGACCCCTTTCAAATATCGACGCATTTGCAGGACACTTTTGAAATATCGACACATTCGAAGGGACCCCTTTCAAATATTGACACATTCCCGGGACCCTTTTCAAATGTCAACACATTCCTGGGACCCCTTTCAAATATCGACACATTCCCGGGACCACGTTCAAATATCGACACGTTCCTCGAGACCCCTTTCAAATATCGACACATTCCCCAGGACACCTTTCAAATATCGACACATTCCCCAGGACCCCTTTCAAATATCGACACATTCCCGGGACCCCTTTCAAATATCGTCACATTCCCGGGAACCCTTTTCAAATATCGACACATTCCCGGGACCCCTTTCAAATATCGACACATTCCAGGACCCTTTTCAAATATCGACACATTCCAGGGACCCCTTTCAAATATCGACACATTCCCTCGGACCACTTTCAAATATCGACACATTCCCCGAGACCCGTTTCAAATATCGGCACATTCCACAGGACCCCTTTCAAATATCGACACATTCGAAGGGACTCCTTTCCAATATCGACACATTCCCGGGACCCCTTTCAAATATCGACACATTCCCTGGAACCCTTTCAAATATCGACACATTCCCGGGACCCCTTTCAAATATCGACACATTCCCGGGACCCATTTGAAATATTGACACATTCGAAGGGACTCCTTTCAAATATCGTCACATTCCCGGGACCCCTTTCAAATATCGACACATTCCCTGGATCCCTTTCAAATATCGACACATTCCCGGGACCCCTTTCAAATATCGTCACATTCCTGGGGACCCCTTTCAAATATCGACCCATTCCCAGGACCCCTTTCATATATCGACACATTCTCGGGACCTGTTTAAAATATCGACACATTCCCCGCAACACCTTTAAAATATCAGCAGATTCCCGGGACCCCTTTCAAATATCGACACATTTCAAGCGACCCCTTTAAATGTCGACACCTTCCCGGGACCCCTTTCAAATATCGTCACATTCCTGGGGACCCCTTTCAAATATCGACACATTCCCAGGACCCCTTTCAAATATCGACACATTCCCGGGAACCCTTTCAAATATCGACACATTTCCCAGGACCCCTTTCAAATATCGACACATTCCCGGGACCCCTTTCAAATATCGACACCTTCCCGGGACCCCTTTCAAATATCGACACATTTGCAGGACACCTTTGAAATATCGACACATTCGAAGGGACCCCTTTCAAATATTGACACTTTCCCGGGACCCCTTTCAAATATCGACACCTTCCCAGGACCCCTTTCAAATATCGACACATTCCCGGGAACCTGCTCAAATATCGACACATTTCCAGCACACCTTTCAAATATTGACACATTCCCGGGACACTTTTCAAATATCAACACATTCCCGGGACATCTTTCAAATATCGACACCTTCCCAGGACCCCTTTCAAATATCGATACATTCCTGGGACCCCTTTCAAATATCGACACATTCGCGGGACCTCTTTCAAATATCGACACATTATCCGAGACCCCTTTCAAATATCGACACATTCCCCAGGACCCCTTTCAAATATCAATAAAGTCCCGGGACCCCGTACAAATATAGACACATTCCCCGGGACCCATTTCAAATATCGACACATTCCCCGGGACCCCTTTCAAATATCGACACATTCCCGGGACCCCTTTCAAATATCGACACATTCCCCAGGACCCTTTTCAAATATCGACACATTCCCGGGACCCCTTTCAAATATCGACACCTTCCCAGGACCCCTTTCAAGTATCGATACATTCCTGGGACCCCTTTCAAATATCGACACATTCCCGGGAACCCTTTCAAATATCGACACATTTCCCAGGACCCCTCTCAAATATCGACACATTCCCGGGACACCTTTCAAATATTGACACATTCCCGGGACCCCTTTCAAATATTGACATCTTCCCAGGACCCCTTTCAAATATCGACACATTTGCAGGACACCTTTGAAATATCGACACATTCGAAGGGACCCCTTTCAAATATCGACACTTTCCCGGGACCTTTTCAAATATCAACACATTCCCGGGACACCTTTCAAATATTGACACGTTCCCGGGACCCGTTTCAAATATCGACACATTCCTGGGACCCATTTCAAATATCGACACATTCCCGGGACCACTTTCAAATATCGACACATTATCCGAGACCCCATTCAAATACCGACACATTCCCCAGGACCCCTTTCAAATATCGACACAGTCCCGGGACCCCGTTCAAATATAGACACATTCCCCGGGACCCCGTTCAATTATCGACACATTCCCCGGGTCCCCTTTCAAATATCGACACATTCCCGGGACCCCTTTCAAATATCGACACATTCCCGGGACCCCTTTCAAATATCGACACATTCCGAAGGACCACTTTCAAATATCGACACATTCCCCGAGACCCCTTTCAAATATCGACACATTCCACAGGACCCCTTTCAAATATCGACACATTCCCAGGACCCATTTGAAATATTGACACATTCGAAGGGACACCTTTCAAATACCGACACATTCCCGGGACCCCTGTCAAATATCGTCACATTCCCGGGGACCCCTTTCAAATATCGACACCTTCCCGGGACCAGTTCCAAATATCGACACATTCTCGGGACCCCTTTCAAATATCGACACATTCCCCGCAACACCTTTAAAATATCAACACATTCCCGGGACCCCTTTCAAATATCGACACATTTCAAGCGACCCCTTTAAATGTCGACACTTTCCCGGGACCCCTTTCAAATATTGACACATTCCTGGGAACCCTTTCAAATATTGACACATTTCCCAGGACCCCTTTCAAATATCGACACATTCCCGGGACCCCTTTCAAATATCGACACATTCCCTGGATCCCTTTCAAATGTTGACACATTCCCGGGAGCCCTTTCAGTATCGACAAATTCCTGGAACCCCCTTCAAATATCGACACATTCCCGGGACCACTTTCAAATATTGACACATTCCCCGAGACCCCTTTCAAATATCGACACATTCCCCAGGACCACTTTCAAATATCGACACATTCCCGGGACCCCTTTCAAATATCGTCACATTCCCAGGGACACCTTTCAAATATCAAAGCTTTACCGGGGCCCCTTTCAAAGATCAACACATTCCCGGGACCCCTTTCAAAAATTGACACATTCCCCGGGACACCTTTCAAATATCGACAGATTCCCGGAACCCCTTTCAAATGTCGACACATTCCCCAGGACAGTTTTCAAATATCGACTCATTCCTGGGACCCCTCTGCAAATATCAACACATTCCCCGGGACCCCTTTCAAATATCGACACATTCCCTGGATCCCTTTCAGATATCGACACCTTCCCGGGACCCCTTTCAAATATCGACACATTCCCAGGACCCCTTTCAAATATCGACACGTTCCCGGGACCGCTTTCAAATATTGACACATTCGAAGGGATACCTTTCAAATATCGACACATTCCCGGGACCCCTTTCAAATATCGACACATTTCAAGCGACCCCTTTAAATGTCGACACCTTCCCGGGACCCCTTTCAAATATCGACACATTCCTGGGAACCCTTTCAAATATTAACACATTTCCCAGGACCCCTTTCAAATATCGACACATTCCCGGGATCCCTTTCAAATATCGACACTTTCGCGGGACCCCTTTCAAATATCGACACTTTCGCGGGACCCTTTTCCAATATCAACACATTCCCAGGACACCTTTCAAATATCGACACATTCCCCAGGACCACTTTCAAATATCGACACACTCCCGGGACCCCTTTCAAATATCGACACATTCCCGGGACCCATTTCAAATATTGACACATTCGAAGGGGCTCCTTTCAAATATCGACACATTCCCGGGACCCCTTTCAAATATCGACACATTCCCTGGATCCCTTTCAATTTTCGACACATGCCCAGGAACCCTTTTAAATTTCGACACATTCCCCGGGACCCCTTTCCAATAGCGACACATTCCCGGGACCCCTTTCAAATATCGTCACATTCCCAGGGACACCTTTCAAATATCAAAGCTTTACCGGGGCCCCATTCAAAGATCAACACATTCCCGGGACCCCTTTCAAAAATCGACACATTCCCCGGGACACCTTTCAAATATCGACAGATTCCCGGAACCCCTTTCAAATGTCGACACATTCCCCAGGACAGTTTTCAAATATCGACTCATTCCTGGGACCCCTCTGCAAATATCAACACATTCCCCGGGACCCCTTTCAAATATCGACACATTCCCTGGATCCCTTTCAGATATCGACACCTTCCCGGGACCCCTTTCAAATATCGACACATTCCCAGGACCCCTTTCAAATATCGACACGTTCCCGGGACCGCTTTCAAATATTGACACATTCGAAATGATACCTTTCAAATATCGACACATTCCCGGGACCCCTTTCAAATATCAAAACATTCCCTAAGACACCTTTCAAATATCGACACATTCCCAGGACCCCTTCCAAAAATCGACACATTCCCGGGACCCCTTTCATATATCGACACATTTCAAGCGACCCCTTTAAATGTCGACACCTTCCCGGGACCCCTTTCAAATAACGACACATTCCCGGGAACCCTTTCAAATATCGACACATTTCCCAGGACCCCTTTCAAATATCGACACATTCCCAGGACCCCTTTCAAATATCGACACCTTCCCGGGACCCCTTTCAAATATCGACACATTTGAAATATCGACACATTCGAAGGGACCCCTTTCAAATATTGACAGTTTCCCGGGACCCCTTTCAAATATCGACACCTTCCCGGGAACCTGCTCAAATATCGACACATTTCCAGCACACCTTTCAAATATTGACACATTCCCGGGACCCTTTTCAAATATCAACACATTCCCGGGACATCTTTCAAATATCGACACCTTCCCAGGACCCCTTTCAAATATCGACACATTCCCGGGACCCCTTTCAAATATCAACACATTCCCGGGACATCTTTCAAATATTGACACATTCCCGGGACCCGTTTCAAATATCGATACATTCCTGGGACCCCTTTCAAATATCGACACATTCCCGGGACCACTTTCAAATATCGACACATTATCCAAGACCCCTTTCAAATATCGACACATTCCCCAGGACCCCTTTCAAATATCGACACATTATCCAAGACCCCTTTCAAATATCGACACATTCCCCGGGACACCTTTCAAATATCGACAGATTCCCGGAACCCCTTTCAAATGTCGACACATTCCCCAGGACAGTTTTCAAATATCGACTCATTCCTGGGACCCCTCTGCAAATATCAACACATTCCCCGGGACCCCTTTCAAATATCGACACATTCCCTGGATCCCTTTCAGATATCGACACCTTCCCGGGACCCCTTTCAAATATCGACACATTCCCAGGACCCCTTTCAAATATCGACACGTTCCCGGGACCGCTTTCAAATATTGACACATTCGAAGGGATACCTTTCAAATATCGACACATTCCCGGGACCCCTTTCAAATATCGACACATTTCAAGCGACCCCTTTAAATGTCGACACCTTCCCGGGACCCCTTTCAAATATCGACACATTCCTGGGAACCCTTTCAAATATTAACACATTTCCCAGGACCCCTTTCAAATATCGACACAATCCCGGGATCCCTTTCAAATATCGACACTTTCGCGGGACCCCTTTCAAATATCGACACTTTCGCGGGACCCTTTTCCAATATCAACACATTCCCAGGACACCTTTCAAATATCGACACATTCCCCAGGACCACTTTCAAATATCGACACACTCCCGGGACCCCTTTCAAATATCGACACATTCCCGGGACCCATTTCAAATATTGACACATTCGAAGGGGCTCCTTTCAAATATCGACACATTCCCGGGACCCCTTTCAAATATCGACACATTCCCTGGATCCCTTTCAATTTTCGACACATGCCCAGGAACCCTTTTAAATTTCGACACATTCCCCGGGACCCCTTTCCAATAGCGACACATTCCCGGGACCCCTTTCAAATATCGTCACATTCCCAGGGACACCTTTCAAATATCAAAGCTTTACCGGGGCCCCATTCAAAGATCAACACATTCCCGGGACCCCTTTCAAAAATCGACACATTCCCCGGGACACCTTTCAAATATCGACAGATTCCCGGAACCCCTTTCAAATGTCGACACATTCCCCAGGACAGTTTTCAAATATCGACTCATTCCTGGGACCCCTCTGCAAATATCAACACATTCCCCGGGACCCCTTTCAAATATCGACACATTCCCTGGATCCCTTTCAGATATCGACACCTTCCCGGGACCCCTTTCAAATATCGACACATTCCCAGGACCCCTTTCAAATATCGACACGTTCCCGGGACCGCTTTCAAATATTGACACATTCGAAATGATACCTTTCAAATATCGACACATTCCCGGGACCCCTTTCAAATATCAAAACATTCCCTAAGACACCTTTCAAATATCGACACATTCCCAGGACCCCTTCCAAAAATCGACACATTCCCGGGACCCCTTTCATATATCGACACATTTCAAGCGACCCCTTTAAATGTCGACACCTTCCCGGGACCCCTTTCAAATATCGACACATTCCCGGGAACCCTTTCAAATATCGACACATTTCCCAGGACCCCTTTCAAATATCGACACATTCCCAGGACCCCTTTCAAATATCGACACCTTCCCGGGACCCCTTTCAAATATCGACACATTTGCAGGACACCTTTGAAATATCGACACATTCGAAGGGACCCCTTTCAAATATTGACAGTTTCCCGGGACCCCTTTCAAATATCGACACCTTCCCGGGAACCTGCTCAAATATCGACACATTTCCAGCACACCTTTCAAATATTGACACATTCCCGGGACCCTTTTCAAATATCAACACATTCCCGGGACATCTTTCAAATATCGACACCTTCCCAGGACCCCTTTCAAATATCGACACATTCCCGGGACCCCTTTCAAATATCAACACATTCCCGGGACATCTTTCAAATATTGACACATTCCCGGGACCCGTTTCAAATATCGATACATTCCTGGGACCCCTTTCAAATATCGACACATTCCCGGGACCACTTTCAAATATCGACACATTATCCAAGACCCCTTTCAAATATCGACACATTCCCCAGGACCCCTTTCAAATATCAACAAAGTCCCGGGACCCCGTTCAAATATAGACACATTCCCCGGGACCACTTTCAAATATCGACACATTCCCCGGAACCCCTTTCAAATATCGACACACTTCCGGGACCCCTTTCAAATATCGACACATTCCCCAGGACCCTTTTCAAATATCGACACATTCCCGGGACCCCTTTCAAATATCGACACATTCCCTAGGACCACTTTCAAATATCGACACATTCCCCGAGACCCCTTTCAAATATCGACACATTCCCGGGTCCCCTTTCAAATATCGACACATTCCCCAGGACCCTTTTCAAATATCGACACATTCCCGGGACCCCTTTCAAATATCGACACATTCCCTAGGACCACTTTCAAATATCGACACATTCCCCGAGATCCCTTTCAAATATCGACACATTCCACAGGACCCCTTTCAAATATCGACACATTCCCAGGACCCATTTGAAATATTGACACATTCGAAGGGACACCTTTCAAATACCAACACATTCCCGGGACCCCTGTCAAATATCGTCACTTTCCCGGGTACCCCTTTTAAATATCGACACATTCCCGGGACCCGTTCCAAATATCGACACATTCTCGGGACCCCTTTCAAATATCGACACATTCCCCGCAACACCTTTAAAATATCAACACATTCCCGGGACCCCTTTCAAATATCGACACATTTCAAGCGACCCCTTTAAATGTCGACACCTTCCCGGGACCCCTTTCAAATATCGACACATTCCTGGGAACCCTTTCAAATATTGACACATTTCCCAGGACCCCTTTCAAATATCGACACATTCCCGGGATCCCTTTCAAATATCGACACTTTCGCGGGACCCCTTTCAAATATCGACACTTTCGCGGGACCCTTTTCCAATATCAACACATTCCCAGGACACCTTTCAAATATCGACACATTCCCCAGGACCACTTTCAAATATCGACACATTCCCGGGACCCCTTTCAAATATCGACACATTCCCGGGACCCATTTCAAATATTGACACATTCGAAGGGGCACCTTTCAAATATCGACACATTCCCGGGACCCCTTTCAAATATCGACACATTCCCTGGATCCCTTTCAATTTTCGACACATGCCCAGGAACCCTTTTAAATTTCGACACATTCCCCGGGACCCCTTTCCAATAGCGACACATTCCCGGGACCCCTTTCAAATATCGTCACATTCCCAGGGACACCTTTCAAATATCAAAGCTTTACCGGGGCCCCATTCAAAGATCAACACATTCCCGGGACCCCTTTCAAAAATCGACACATTCCCCGGGACACCTTTCAAATATCGACAGATTCCCGGAACCCCTTTCAAATGTCGACACATTCCCCAGGACAGTTTTCAAATATCGACTCATTCCTGGGACCCCTCTGCAAATATCAACACATTCCCCGGGACCCTTTTCAAATATCGACACATTCCCTGGATCCCTTTCAGATATCGACACCTTCCCGGGACCCCTTTCAAATATCGACACATTCCCAGGACCCCTTTCAAATATCGACACGTTCCCGGGACCGCTTTCAAATATTGACACATTCAAAATGATACCTTTCAAATATCGACACATTCCCGGGACCCCATTCAAATATCAAAACATTCCCGGGACCCCTTTCATATATCGACACATTTCAAGCGACCCCTTTAAATGTCGACACCTTCCCGGGACCCCTTTCAAATATCGACACATTCCCGGGAACCTTTTCAAATATCGACACATTTCCCAGGACCCCTTTCAAATATCGACACATTCCCAGGACCCCTTTCAAATATTGACACCTTCCCGGGACCCCTTTCAAATATCGACACATTTGCAGGACACCTTTGAAATATCGACACATTCGAAGGGACCCCTTTCAAATATTGACACTTTCCCGGGACCCCTTTCAAATATCGACACCTTTCCGGGACCCCTTTCAAATATCGACACATTCCCGGGAACCTGCTCAAATATCGACACATTTCCAGCACACCTTTCAAATATTGACACATTCCCGGGACCCTTTTCAAATATCAACACATTCCCGGGACATCTTTCAAATATCGACACCTTCCCAGGACCCCTTTCAAATATCGACACATTCCCGGGACCCCTTTCAAATATCAACACATTCCCGGGACATCTTTCAAATATTGACACATTCCCGGGACCCGTTTCAAATATCGATACATTCCTGGGACCCCTTTCAAATATCGACACATTCCCGGGACCACTTTCAAATATCGACACATTATCCAAGACCCCTTTCAAATATCGACACATTCCCCAGGACCCCTTTCAAATATCATCAAAGTCCCGGGACCCCGTTCAAATATAGACACATTCCCCGGGACCACTTTCAAATATCGACACATTCCCCGGAACCCCTTTCAAATATCGACACATTCCCGGGACCCCTTTCAAATATCGACACATTCCCCAGGACCCTTTTCAAATATCGACACATTCCCGGGACCCCTTTCAAATATCGACACATTCCCTAGGACCACTTTCAAATATCGACACATTCCCCGAGACCCCTTTCAAATATTGACACATTCCACAGGACCCCTTTCAAATATCGACACATTCCCGGGACCCATTTGAAATATTGACACATTCGAAGGGACACCTTTCAAATATCGACACTTTCCCGGGACCCCTGTCAAATATCGTCACATTCCCGGGGACCCCTTTCAAATATCGACACATTCCCGGGACCCGTTCCAAATATCGACACATTCTCGGGACCCCTTTCAAATATCGACACATTCCCCGCAACACCTTTATAATATCAACACATTCCCGGGACCCCTTTCAAATATCGACACATTTCAAGCGACCCCTTTAAATGTCGACACCTTCCCGTGACCCCTTTCAAATATCGACACATTCCCGGGAACCCTTTCAAATATTGACACATTTCCCAGGACCCCTTTCAAATATCGACACATTCCCGGGATCCCATTCAAATATCGACACTTTCGCGGGACCCCTTTCAAATATCGACACATTCGCGGGACCCTTTTCCAATATCAACACATTCCCAGGACACCTTTCAAATGTTGACACATTCCCGGGAGCCCTTTCAAATATCGACAAATTCCTGGGACCCCTTTCAAATATCGACACATTTGCAGGACACCTTTGAAATATCGACACATTCGAAGGGACCCCTTTCAAATATTGACACTTTCCCGGGACCCCTTTCAAATATCGACACATTCCCGGGAACCTGCTCAAATATCGACTCATTTCCAGCACACCTTTCAAATATTGACACATTCCCGGGACCCTTTTCAAATATCAACACATTCCCGGGACATCTTTCAAATATCGACACCTTCCCAGGACCCTTTCAAATATCGACACATTCCCGGGACACTTTCCAAATATCAACACATTCCCTGGACATCTTTCAAATATTGACACATTCCCGGGACCCGTTTCAAATATCGATACATTCCTGGGACCCCTTTCAAATATCGACACATTCCCGGGACCACTTTCAAATATCGACACATTATCCAAGACCCCTTTCAAATATCGACACATTCCCCAGGACCCCTTTCAAATATCAACAAAGTCCCGGGACCCCGTTCAAATATAGACACATTCCCCGGGACCCCTTTCAAATATCGACACATTCCCCGGGACCCCTTTCAAATATCGACACATTCCCGGGACACCTTTCAAATATCGACACATTCCCCAGGACCCTTTTCAAATATCGACACATTCCGGGGACCACTTTCAAATATCGACACATTCCCTAGGACCACTTTCAAATATCGACACATTCCTCGAGACCCCTTTCAAATATCGACACATTCCACAGGGCCCCTTTGAAATATCGACACATTCCCGGGACCCATTTGAAATATTGACACATTCGAAGGGACACCTTTCAAATATCGACACATTCCCGGGACCCCTGTCAAGTACCGTCACATTCCCGGGGACCCCTTTCAAATATCGACACATTCCCGGGACCCGTTCCAAATATCGACCCATTCTCGGGACCCCTTTCAAATATCGACACATTCCCCGCAACTCCTTTAAAATATCAACACATTCCCGGGACCCCTTTCAAATATCGACACATTTCAAGCGACCCCTTTAAATGTCGACACCTTCCCGGGACCCCTTTCAAATATCGACACATTCCCGGGAACCCTTTCAAATATTGACACATTTCCCAGGACCCCTTTCAAATATCGACACATTCCCAGGATCCCTTTCAAATATCGACACTTTCGCGGGACCCCTTTCAAATATCGACACTTTCGCGGGACCCTTTTCCAATATCAACACATTCCCAGGACACCTTTCAAATGTTGACACATTCCCGGGAGCCCTCTCAAATATCGACAAATTCCTGGGACCCCTTTCAAATATCGACACATTCCCGGGACCACTTTCAAATATCAACACATTCCCCGAGACCCCTTTCAAATATCGACACATTCCCCAGGACCACTTTCAAATATCGACACATTCCCGGGAACCCTTTCAAATATCGACTCATTTCCCAGGACCCCTTTCAAATATCGACACATTCCCAGGACCCCTTTCAAATATCGACACGTTCCCGGGACCCCTTTCAAATATCGACACATTTGCAGGACACCTTGGAAATATCGACACATTCGAAGGGACCCCTTTCAAATATTTACACTTTCCCGGGACCCCTTTCAAATATCGACACCTTCCCGGGACCCCTTTCAAATATCGACACATTCCCGGGAACCTGCTCAAATATCGACACATTTCCAGCACACCTTTCAAATATTGACACATTCCCGGGACCCTTTTCAAATATCAACACATTCCCGGGACATCTTTCAAATATCGACACCTTCCCAGGTCCCCTTTCAAATATCGACACTTTCCCGGGACCCTTTTCAAATATCAACACATTCCCGGGACATCTTTCAAATATTGACACATTCCCGGGACCCGTTTCAAATATCGATACATTCCTGGGACACCTTTCAAATATCGACACATTCCCGGGACCACTTTCAAATATCGACACATTATCCAAGACCCCTTTGAAATATCGACACATTCCCGAGGACCCCTTTCAAATATCAACATAGTCCCGGGACCCCGTTGAAATATAGACACATTCCCCGGGACACCTTTCAAATATCGACACATTCCCCGGGACCCCTTTCAAATATCGACACATTCCCGGGACCCCTTTCAAATATCGACACATTCCCCAGGACCCTTTTCAAATATCGACACATTCCCGGGACCCCTTTCAAATATCGACACATTCCCTAGGACCACTTTCAAATATTGACACATTCCCCGAGACCCCTTTCAAATGTCGACACATTCCACAGGACCCCTTTCAAATATCGACACATTCCCGGGACCCATTTGAAATATTGACACATTCGAAGGGACACCTTTCAAATACCGACACATTCCCGGGACCCCTGTCAAATATCGTCACATTCCCGGGGACCCCTTTCAAATATCGACACATTCCCGGGACCAGTTCCAAATATCGACACATTCTCGGGACCCCTTTCAAATATCGACACATTCCCCGCAACACCTTTAAAATATCAACACCTTCCCGGGACCCCTTTTAAATATCGACACATTCCCAGGACACCTTTCAAATGTTGACACATTCCCGGGAGCCCTTTCAAATATCGACAATTTCCTGGGACCCCTTTCAAATATCGACACATTCCCGGGACCACTTTCAAATATCGACACATTCCCCGAGACCCCTTTCAAATATCGACACATTCCCCAGGAGCACTTTCAAATATCGACACATTCCCGGGACCCCTTTCAAATATCGACACATTCCTGGGACCCATTTCAAATATTGACACATTCGAAGGGGCACCTTTCAAATATCGACACATTCCCGGGACCCCTTTCAAATATCGACACATTCCCTGGATCCCTTTCAATTTTCGACACATGCCCAGGAACCCTTTTAAATATTGACACATTCCCCGGGACCCCTTTCCAATAGCGACACATTCCCGGGACCCTTTTCAAATATCGTCACATTCCCAGGGACACCTTTCAAATATCAAAGCTTTACCGGGGCCCCATTCAAAGATCAACACATTCCCGGGACCCCTTTCAAAAATCGACACATTCCCCGGGACACCTTTCAAATATCGACAGATTCCCGGAGCCCCTTTCAAATGTCGACACATTCCCCAGGACAGTTTTCAAATATCGACTCATTCCTGGGACCCCTCTGCAAATATCAACACAATCCCCGGGACCCCTTTCAAATATCGACACATTCCCTGGATCCCTTTCAAATATCGACACATTCTCGGGACCCCTTTAAAATATCGACACATTCCCCGCAACACCTTTAAAATATCAGCACATTCCCGGGACCCCTTTCAAATATCGACACATTTCAAACGACCCCTTTAAATGTCGACACCTTCCCGGGACCCCTTTCAAATATCGACACATTCCCGGGAACCCTTTCAAATATCGACACATTTCCCAGGACCCCTTTCAAATATCGACACATTCCCGGGACCCCTTTCAAATATCGACACCTTCCCGGGACCCCTTTCAAATATCGACACATTTGCAGGACACCTTTGAAATATCGACACATTCGAAGGGACCCCTTTCAAATATTGACACTTTCCCGGGACCCCTTTCAAATATCGACACCTTCCCAGGACCCCTTTCAAATATCGACACATTCCCGGGAACCTGCTCAAATATCGACACATTTCCAGCACACCTTTCAAATATTGACACATTCCCGGGACACTTTTCAAATATCAACACATTCCCGGGACATCTTTCAAATATCGACACCTTCCCAGGACCCCTTTCAAATATCGATACATTCCTGGGACCCCTTTCAAATATCGACACATTCGCGGGACCTCTTTCAAATATCGACACATTATCCGAGACCCCTTTCAAATACCGACACATTCCCCAGGACCCCTTTCAAATATCAATAAAGTCCCGGGACCCCGTACAAATATAGACACATTCCCCGGGACCCCTTTCAAATATCGACACATTCCCCGGGACCCCTTTCAAATATCGACACATTCCCGGGACCCCTTTCAAATATCGACACATTCCCCAGGACCCTTTTCAAATATCGACACATTCCCGGGACCCCTTTCAAATATCGACACCTTCCCAGGACCCCTTTCAAGTATCGATACATTCCTGGGACCCCTTTCAAATATCGACACATTCCCGGGAACCCTTTCAAATATCGACACATTTCCCAGGACCCCTCTCAAATATCGACACATTCCCGGGACACCTTTCAAATATTGACACATTCCCAGGACCCCTTTCAAATATTGACACCTTCCCAGGACCCCTTTCAAATATCGACACATTTGCAGGACACCTTTGAAATATCGACACATTCGAAGGGACCCCTTTCAAATATCGACACTTTCCCGGGACCTTTTCAAATATCAACACATTCCCGGGACACCTTTCAAATATTGACACGTTCCCGGGACCCGTTTCAAATATCAACACATTCCTGGGACCCATTTCAAATACCGACACATTCCCGGGACCACTTTCAAATATCGACACATTATCCGAGACCCCATTCAAATACCGACACATTCCCCAGGACCCCTTTCAAATATCGACACAGTCCCGGGACCCCGTTCAAATATAGACACATTCCCCGGGACCCCGTTCAATTATCGACACATTCCCCGGGTCCCCTTTCAAATATCGACACATTCCCGGGACCCCTTTCAACTATCGACACATTCCCGGGACCCCTTTCAAATATCGACACATTCCGAAGGACCACTTTCAAATATCGACACATTCCCCGAGACCCCTTTCAAATATCGACACATTCCACAGGACCCCTTTCAAATATCGACACATTCCCAGGACCCATTTGAAATATTGACACATTCGAAGGGACACCTTTCAAATACCGACACATTCCCGGGACCCCTGTCAAATATCGTCACATTCCCGGGGACCCCTTTCAAATATCGACACCTTCCCGGGACCCGTTCCAAATATCGACACATTCTCGGGACCCCTTTCAAATATCGACACATTCCCCGCAACACCTTTAAAATATCAACACATTCCCGGGACCCCTTTCAAATATCGACACATTTCAAGCGACCCCTTTAAATGTCGACACCTTCCCGGGACCCCTTTCAAATATCGACACATTCCCGGGAACCCTTTCAAATATTGACACATTTCCCAGGACCCCTTTCAAATATCGACACATTCCCGGGATCCCTTTCAAATATCGACACTTTCACGGGACCCCTTTCAAATATCGACACTTTCGCGGAACCCTTTTCCAATATCAACACATTCCCAGGACACCTTTCAAATGTTGACACATTCCCGGGAGCCCTTTCAAATATCGACAAATTCCTGGGACCCCCTTCAAATATCGACACATTCCCGGGACCACTTTCAAATATTGACACATTCCCCGAGACCCCTTTCAAATATCGACACATTCCCCAGGACCACTTTCAAATATCGACACATTCCTGGGACCCCTTTCAAATATCGACACATTCCCGGGACCCATTTCAAATATTGACACATTCGAAGGGGCACCTTTCAAATATCGACACATTCCCGGGAACCCTTTCAAATATCGACACATTCCCTGGATCCCTTTCAATTTTTGACACATGCCCAGGAACCCTTTTAAATATCGACACATTCCCCGGGACCCCTTTCCAATAGTGACACATTCCCAGGACCCCTTTCAAATATCGTTACATTCCCAGGGACACCTTTCAAATATCAAAGCTTTACCGGGGCCCCTTTCAAAGATCAACACATTCCCGGGACCCCTTTCAAAAATTGACACATTCCCCGGGACACCTTTCAAATATCGACAGATTCCCGGAACCCCTTTCAAATGTCGACACATTCCCCAGGACAGTTTTCAAATATCGACTCATTCCTGGGACCCCTCTGCAAATATCAACACATTCCCCGGGACCCCTTTCAAATATCGACACATTCCCTGGATCCCTTTCAGATATCGACACCTTCCCGGGACCCCTTTCAAATATCGACACATTCCCAGGACCCCTTTCAAATATCGACACGTTCCCGGGACCGCTTTCAAATATTGACACATTCGAAGGGATACCTTTCAAATATCGACACATTCCCGGGACCCCTTTCACATAACAAAACATTCCCTGAGACACCTTTCAAATATCGACACATTCCCAGGACCCCTTCCAAAAATCGTCACATTCCCGGGACCCCTTTCAAATATCGTCACATTCCCGGGGACCCCGTTCAAATATCGACACATGCCTGGGACCCCTTTCAAATATCGTCACATTCCCGGGGACCCCGTTCAAATATCGACACATTCCCGGGATCCCTTTCAAATATCGACACATTCCCGGGACCCCTTTCAAATATCGACACATTCCGAAGGACCACTTTCAAATATCGACACATTCCCCGAGACCCCTTTCAAATATCGACACATTCCACAGGACCCCTTTCAAATATCGACACATTCCCAGGACCCATTTGAAATATTGACACATTCGAAGGGACACCTTTCAAATACCGACACATTCCCGGGACCCCTGTCAAATATCGTCACATTCCCGGGGACCCCTTTCAAATATCGACACCTTCCCGGGACCCGTTCCAAATATCGACACATTCTCGGGACCCCTTTCAAATATCGACACATTCCCCGCAACACCTTTAAAATATCAACACATTCCCGGGAACCCTTTCAAATATCGACACATTTCAAGCGACCCCTTTAAATGTCGACACCTTCCCGGGACCCCTTTCAAATATCGACACATTCCCGGGAACCCTTTCAAATATTGACACATTTCCCAGGACCCCTTTCAAATATCGACACATTCCCGGGATCCCTTTCAAATATCGACACTTTCACGGGACCCCTTTCAAATATCGACACTTTCGCGGAACCCTTTTCCAATATCAACACATTCCCAGGACACCTTTCAAATGTTGACACATTCCCGGGAGCCCTTTCAAATATCGACAAATTCCTGGGACCCCCTTCAAATATCGACACATTCCCGGGACCACTTTCAAATATTGACACATTCCCCGAGACCCCTTTCAAATATCGACACATTCCCCAGGACCACTTTCAAATATCGACACATTCCCGGGACCCCTTTCAAATATCGACACATTCCCGGGACCCATTTCAAATATTGACACATTCGAAGGGGCACCTTTCAAATATCGACACATTCCCGGGAACCCTTTCAAATATCGACACATTCCCTGGATCCCTTTCAATTTTTGACACATGCCCAGGAACCCTTTTAAATATCGACACATTCCCCGGGACCCCTTTCCAATAGCGACACATTCTCAGGACCCCTTTCAAATATCGTCACTTTCCCAGGGACACCTTTCAAATATCAAAGCTTTACCGGGGCCCCTTTCAAAGATCAACACATTCCCGGGACCCCTTTCAAAAATTGACACATTCCCCGGGACACCTTTCAAATATCGACAGATTCCCGGAACCCCTTTCAAATGTCGACACATTCCCCAGGACAGTTTTCAAATATCGACTCATTCCTGGGACCCCCCTGCAAATATCAACACATTCCCCGGGACCCCTTTCAAATATCGACACATTCCCTGGATCCCTTTCAGATATCGACACCTTCCCGGGACCCCTTTCAAATATCGACACATTCCCAGGACCCCTTTCAAATATCGACACGTTCCCGGGACCGC
The DNA here is from genome assembly GCF_052327205.1 of Somniosus microcephalus. Taxonomy (NCBI): domain Eukaryota; kingdom Metazoa; phylum Chordata; class Chondrichthyes; order Squaliformes; family Somniosidae; genus Somniosus; species Somniosus microcephalus. Next base: position 383,592,739 of record NC_140989.1, on the reverse strand, counting down.
TTTCAAATATTGACACATTCGAAGGGATACCTTTCAAATATCGACACATTCCCGGGACCCCTTTCACATATCAAAACATTCCCTGAGACACCTTTCAAATATCGACACATTCCCAGGACCCCTTCCAAAAATCGACACATTCCCGGGACCCCTTTCAAATATCGTCACATTCCGGGGACCCCGTTCAAATATCGACACATGCCTGGGACCCCTTTCAAATATCGACACATTCCCGGGGCCCCTTTCAAATATTGACACATTCCCGGGACCCCATTCAAGTATCGACACATTCCCCGCGACCCCTTTCAAATATCGACACCTTCCCGGGATCCCTTTCAAATATCGACACATTCCCGGGACCCCTTTAAAATATCAACACATTCTCGGGACCCCTTTCAAATATCGACACATTCCCCACAACCCCTTTAAAATATCGACACATTCCCGGACCCCTTTCAAATATCGACACATTCCCGGGTCCCCTTTCAAATATCGACACATTCCCCAGGACCCTTTTCAAATATCGACACATTCCCGGGACCCCTTTCAAATATCGACACATTCCCTAGGACCACTTTCAAATATCGACACATTCCCCGAGATCCCTTTCAAATATCGACACATTCCACAGGACCCCTTTCAAATATCGACACATTCCCAGGACCCATTTGAAATATTGACACATTCGAAGGGACACCTTTCAAATACCAACACATTCCCGGGACCCCTGTCAAATATCGTCACTTTCCCGGGGACCCCTTTCAAATATCGACACATTCCCGGGACCCGTTCCAAATATCGACACATTCTCGGGACCCCTTTCAAATATCGACACATTCCCCGCAACACCATTAAAATATCAACACATTCCCGGGACCCCTTTCAAATATCGACACATTTCAAGCGACCCCTTTAAATGTCGACACCTTCCCGGGACCCCTTTCAAATATCGACACATTCCTGGGAACCCTTTCAAATATTGACACATTTCCCAGGACCCCTTTCAAATATCGACACATTCCCGGGATCCCTTTCAAATATCGACACTTTCGCGGGACCCCTTTCAAATATCGACACTTTCGCGGGACCCTTTTCCAATATCAACACATTCCCAGGACACCTTTCAAATATCGACACATTCCCCAGGACCACTTTCAAATATCGACACATTCCCGGGACCCCTTTCAAATATCGACACATTCCCGGGACCCATTTCAAATATTGACACATTCGAAGGGGCACCTTTCAAATATCGACACATTCCCGGGACCCCTTTCAAATATCGACACATTCCCTGGATCCCTTTCAATTTTCGACACATGCCCAGGAACCCTTTTAAATTTCGACACATTCCCCGGGACCCCTTTCCAATAGCGACACATTCCCGGGACCCCTTTCAAATATCGTCACATTCCCAGGGACACCTTTCAAATATCAAAGCTTTACCGGGGCCCCATTCAAAGATCAACACATTCCCGGGACCCCTTTCAAAAATCGACACATTCCCCGGGACACCTTTCAAATATCGACAGATTCCCGGAACCCCTTTCAAATGTCGACACATTCCCCAGGACAGTTTTCAAATATCGACTCATTCCTGGGGCCCCTCTGCAAATATCAACACATTCCCCGGGACCCCTTTCAAATATCGACACATTCCCAGGACCCCTTTCAAATATCGACACGTTCCCGGGACCGCTTTCAAATATTGACACATTCGAAATGATACCTTTCAAATATCGACACATTCCCGGGACCCCTTTCAAATATCAAAACATTCCCTAAGACACCTTTCAAATATCGACATATTCCCAGGACCCCTTCCAAAAATCGACACATTCCCGGGACCCCTTTCATATATCGACACATTTCAAGCGACCCCTTTAAATGTCGACACCTTCCCGGGACCCCTTTCAAATATCGACACATTCCCGGGAACCCTTTCAAATATCGACACATTTCCCAGGACCCCTTTCAAATATCGACACATTCCCGGGACCCCTTTCAAATATCGACACCTTCCCGGGACCCTTTTCAAATATCGACACATTTGCAGGACACCTTTGAAATATCGACACATTCGAAGGGACCCCTTTCAAATATTGACACTTTCCCGGGACCCCTTTCAAATATCGACACCTTCCCGGGACCCCTTTCAAATATCGACACATTCCCGGGAACCTGCTCAAATATCGACACATTTCCAGCACACCTTTCAAATATTGACACATTCCCGGGACCCTTCTCAAATATCAACACATTCCCGGGACATCTTTCAAATATCGACACCTTCCCAGGACCCCTTTCAAATATCGACACATTCCCGGGACCCCTTTCAAATATCAACACATTCCCGGGACATCTTTCAAATATTGACACATTCCCGGGACCCGTTTCAAATATCGATACATTCCTGGGACCCCTTTCAAATATCGACACATTCCCGGGACCACTTTCAAATATCGACACATTATCCAAGACCCCTTTCAAATATCGACACATTCCCCAGGACCCCTTTCAAATATCAACAAAGTCCCGGGACCCCGTTCAAATATAGACACATTCCCCGGGACCACTTTCAAATATCGACACATTCCCCGGAACCCCTTTCAAATATCGACACATTCCCGGGACCCCTTTCAAATATCGACACATTCCCCAGGACACTTTTCAAATATCGACACATTCCCGGGACCCCTTTCAAATATCGACACATTCCCTAGGACCACTTTCAAATATCGACACATTCCCCGAGACCCCTTTCAAATATTGACACATTCCACAGGACCCCTTTCAAATATCGACACATTCCCGGGACCCATTTGAAATATTGACACATTCGAAGGGACACCTTTCAAATATCGACACATTCCCGGGACCCCTGTCAAATATCGTCACATTCCCGGGGACCCCTTTCAAATATCGACACATTCCCGGGACCCGTTCCAAATATCGACACATTCTCGGGACCCCTTTCAAATATCGACACATTCCCCGCAACACCTTTATAATATCAACACATTCCCGGGACCCCTTTCAAATATCGACACATTTCAAGCGACCCCTTTAAATGTCGACACCTTCCCGTGACCCCTTTCAAATATCGACACATTCCCGGGAACCCTTTCAAATATTGACACATTTCCCAGGACCCCTTTCAAATATCGACACATTCCCGGGATCCCATTCAAATATCGACACTTTCGCGGGACCCCTTTCAAATATCGACACATTCGCGGGACACTTTTCCAATATCAACACATTCCCAGGACACCTTTCAAATGTTGACACATTCCCGGGAGCCCTTTCAAATATCGACAAATTCCTGGGACCCCTTTCAAATATCGACACATTTGCAGGACACCTTTGAAATATCGACACATTCGAAGGGACCCCTTTCAAATATTGACACTGTCCCGGGACCCCTTTCAAATATCGACACATTCCCGGGAACCTGCTCAAATATCGACTCATTTCCAGCACACCTTTCAAATATTGACACATTCCCGGGACCCTTTTCAAATATCAACACATTCCCGGGACATCTTTCAAATATCGACACCTTCCCAGGACCCTTTCAAATATCGACACATTCCCGGGACACTTTTCAAATATCAACACATTCCCTGGACATCTTTCAAATATTGACACATTCCCGGGACCCGTTTCAAATATCGATACATTCCTGGGACCCCTTTCAAATATCGACACATTCCCGGGACCACTTTCAAATATCGACACATTATCCAAGACCCCTTTCAAATATCGACACATTCCCCAGGACCCCTTTTAAATATCAACAAAGTCCCGGGACCCCGTTCAAATATAGACACATTCCCCGGGACCCCTTTCAAATATCGACACATTCCCCGGGACCCCTTTCAAATATCGACACATTCCCGGGACCCCTTTCAAATATCGACACATTCCCCATGGACCCTTTTCAAATATCGACACATTCCGGGGACCACTTTCAAATATCGACACATTCCCTAGGACCACTTTCAAATATCGACACATTCCTCGAGACCCCTTTCAAATATCGACACATTCCACAGGGCCCCTTTGAAATATCGACACATTCCCGGGACCCATTTGAAATATTGACACATTCGAAGGGACACCTTTCAAATATCGACACATTCCCGGGACCCCTGTCAAGTACCGTCAGATTCCCGGGGACCCCTTTCAAATATCGACACATTCCCGGGACCCGTTCCAAATATCGACCCATTCTCGGGACCCCTTTCAAATATCGACACATTCCCCGCAACACCTTTAAAATATCAACACATTCCCGGGACCCCTTTCAAATATCGACACATTTCAAGCGACCCCTTTAAATGTCGACACCTTCCCGGGACCCCTTTCAAATATCGACACATTCCCGGGAACCCTTTCAAATATTGACACATTTCCCAGGACCCCTTTCAAATATCGACACATTCCCGGGATCCCTTTCAAATATCGACACTTTCGCGGGACCCCTTTCAAATATCGACACTTTCGCGGGACCCTTTTCCAATATCAACACATTCCCAGGACACCTTTCAAATGTTGACACATTCCCGGGAGCCCTTTCAAATATCGACAAATTCCTGGGACCCCTTTCAAATATCGACACATTCCCGGGACCACTTTCAAATATCGACACATTCCCCGAGACCACTTTCAAATATCGACACATTCCCCAGGACCACTTTCAAATATCGACACATTCCCGGGAACCCTTTCAAATATCGACTCATTTCCCAGGACCCCTTTCAAATATCGACACATTCCCAGGACCCCTTTCAAATATCGACACATTCCCGGGACCCCTTTCAAATATCGACACATTTGCAGGACACCTTGGAAATATCGACACATTCGAAGGGACCCCTTTCAAATATTTACACTTTCCCGGGACCCCTTTCAAATATCGACACCTTCCCGGGACCCCTTTCAAATATCGACACATTCCCGGGAACCTGCTCAAATATCGACACATTTCCAGCACACCTTTCAAATATTGACACATTCCCGGGACCCTTTTCAAATATCAACACATTCCCGGGACATCTTTCAAATATCGACACCTTCCCAGGACCCCTTTCAAATATCGACACTTTCCCGGGACCCTTTTCAAATATCAACACATTCCCGGGACATCTTTCAAATATTGACACATTCCCGGGACCCGTTTCAAATATCGATACATTCCTGGGACCCCTTTCAAATATCGACACATTCCCGGGACCACTTTCAAATATCGACACATTATCCAAGACCCCTTTGAAATATCGACACATTCCCGAGGACCCCTTTCAAATATCAACATAGTCCCGGGACCCCGTTGAAATATAGACACATTCCCCGGGACCCCTTTCAAATATCGACACATTCCCCGGGACCCCTTTCAAATATCGACACATTCCCGGGACCCCTTTCAAATATCGACACATTCCCCAGGACCCTTTTCAAATATCGACACATTCCCGGGACCCCTTTCAAATATCGACACATTCCCTAGGACCACTTTCAAATATTGACACATTCCCCGAGACCCCTTTCAAATGTCGACACATTCCACAGGACCCCTTTCAAATATCGACACATTCCCGGGACCCATTTGAAATATTGACACATTCGAAGGGACACCTTTCAAATACCGACACATTCCCGGGACCCCTGTCAAATATCGTCACATTCCCGGGGACCCCTTTCAAATATCGACACATTCCCGGGACCAGTTCCAAATATCGACACATTCTCGGGACCCCTTTCAAATATCGACACATTCCCCGCAACACCTTTAAAATATCAACACCTTCCCGGGACCCCTTTTAAATATCGACACATTCCCAGGACACCTTTCAAATGTTGACACATTCCCGGGAGCCCTTTCAAATATCGACAAATTCCTGGGACCCCTTTCAAATATCGACACATTCCCGGGACCACTTTCAAATATCGACACATTCCCCGAGACCCCTTTCAAATATCGACACATTCCCCAGGAGCACTTTCAAATATCGACACATTCCCGGGACCCCTTTCAAATATCGACACATTCCTGGGACCCATTTCAAATATTGACACATTCGAAGGGGCACCTTTCAAATATCGACACATTCCCGGGACCCCTTTCAAATATCGACACATTCCCTGGATCCCTTTCAATTTTTGACACATGCCCAGGAACCCTTTTAAATATTGACACATTCCCCGGGACCCCTTTCCAATAGCGACACATTCCCGGGACCCCTTTCAAATATCGTCACATTCCCAGGGACACCTTTCAAATATCAAAGCTTTACCGGGGCCTCATTCAAAGATCAACACATTCCCGGGACCCCTTTCAAAAATCGACACATTCCCCGGGACACCTTTCAAATATCGACAGATTCCCGGAACCCCTTTCAAATGTCGACACATTCCCCAGGACAGTTTTCAAATATCGACTCATTCCTGGGACCCCTCTGCAAATATCAACACATTCCCCAGGACCCCTTTCAAATATCGACACATTCCCTGGATCCCTTTCAGATATCGACACCTTCCCGGGACCCCTTTCAAATATCGACACATTCCCAGGACCCCTTTCAAATATCGACACGTTCCCGGGACCGCTTTCAAATATTGACACATTCGAAGGGATACCTTTCAAATATCGACACATTCCCGGGACCCCTTTCAAATATCAAAACATTCCCTAAGACACCTTTCAAACATCGACACATTCCCAGGACCCCTTCCAAAAATCAAAACATTCCCGGGACCCCTTTCAAATATCGTCACATTCCCGGGGACCCCGTTCAAATATCGACACATGCCCGGGACCCCTTTCAAATATCGACACATTCCCGGGACCCCTTTCAAATATTGACACATTCCCGGGACCCCATTCAAGTATCGACACATTCCCCGCGACCCCTTTCAAATATCGACACCTTCCCGGGATCCCTTTCAAATATCGACACATTCCCGGGACCCCTTTCAAATATCGACACATTCTCGGGACGCCTTTCAAATATCGACACATTCCCCACAACCCCTTTAAAATATCGACACATTCCCGGGACCCCTTTCAAATATCGACACATTTCAAGCGACCCTTTTAAATGTTGACACCTTCCCGGGATCCCTTTCAAATATCGACACTTTCCCGGGACCCTTTTCAAATGTCAACACATTCCCGGGACACCTTTCAAATATTGACACATTCCCGGGACCCCTTTGAAATATCGACACATTCCCGGGACCACTTTCAAATATCGACACATTCCCCGAGACCCCTTTCAAATATCGACACATTCCCCAGGACACATTTCAAATATCGACACATTCCCCAGGACCCCTTTCAAATATCGACACATTCCCGGGACCCCTTTCAAATATCGTCACATTCCCGGGGACCCCTTTCAAATATCGACACATTCCCAGGACCCTTTTCAAATATCGACACATTCCAGGGACCCCTTTCAAATATCGACACATTCCCTAGGACCACTTTCAAATATCGACACATTCCCTGGATCCCTTTCAATTTTCGACACATGCCCAGGAACCCTTTTAAATATCGACACATTCCCCGGGACCCCTTTCCAATAGCGACACATTCCCGGGACCCCTTTCAAATATCGTCACATTCCCAGGGACACCTTTCAAATTTCAAAGCTTTACCGGGGCCCCTTTCAAAGATCAACACATTCCCGGGACCCCTTTCAAAAATCGACACATTCCCCGGGACACCTTTCAAATATTGACAGATTCCCGGAACCCCTTTCAAATGTCGACACATTCCGCAGGACAGTTTTCAAATATCGACTCATTCCTGGGACCCCTCTGCAAATATCAACACATTCCCCGGGACCCCTTTCAAATATCGACACATTCCCTGGATCACTTTCAGATATCGACACCTTCCCGGGACCCCTTTCAAATATCGACACATTCCCAGGACCCCTTTCAAATATCGACACGTTCCCGGGACCGCTTTCAAATATTGACACATTCGAAGGGATACCTTTCAAATATCGACACATTCCCGGGACCCCTTTCAAATATCAAAACATTCCCTAAGACACCTTTCAAATATCGACACATTCCCAGGACCCCTTCCAAAAATCGACACATTCCCGGGACCCCTTTCAAATATCGTCACAATCCCAGGGACCCCGTTCAAATATCGACACATGCCCGGGACCCCTTTCAAATATCGACACATTCCCGGGACCCCTTTCAAATATTGACACATTCCCGGGACCCCATTCAAGTATCGACACATTCCCCGCGACCCCTTTCAAATATCGACACCTTCCCGGGTTCCCTTTCAAATATCGACACATTCCCGGGACCCCTTTCAAATATCGACACATTCTCGGGACGCCTTTCAAATATCGACACATTCCCCACAACCCCTTTCAAATATCGACACATTCCTGGGACCCCTTTCAAATATCGACACATTTCAAGCGACACCTTTAAATGTCGACACCTTCCCGGGATCCCTTTCAAATATCGACACTTTCCCGGGACCCTTTTCAAATGTCAACACATTCCCGGGACACCTTTCAAATATTGACACATTCCCGGGACCCCATTGAAATATCGACACATTCCCGGGACCACTTTCAAATATCGACATATTCCCCGAGACCCCTTTCAAATATCGACACATTCCCCAGGACACCTTTCAAATATCGACACATTCCCCAGGACCCCTTTCAAATATCAACACATTCCCGGGACCCCTTTCAAATATCGTCACATTCCCGGGACCCCTTTCAAATGTCAACACATTCCTGGGACACCTTTCAAATATTGTCACATTCCCGGGACCCCTTTGAAATATCGACACATTCCCGGGACCACTTTCAAATATCGACACATTCCCCAGGACACCTTTCAAATATCGACACATTCCCCAGGACCCCTTTCAAATATCGACACATTCCCGGGACCCATTTCAAATATCGTCACATTCCCGGGACCCCTTTCAAATATCGACACATTCCAGGGACCCCTTTCAAATATCGACACATTCCCCGAGACCCGTTTCAAATATCGGCACATTCCACAGGACCCCTTTCAAATATCGACACATTCGAAGGGACACCTTTCAAATATCGACACATTCCCGGGACCCCTTTCAAATATCGACACATTCCATGGAACCCTTTCAAATATCGACACATTCCCGGGACCCCTTTCAAATATCGACACATTACCGGGACCCATTTGAAATATTGACACATTCGAAGGGACACTTTCAAATATCGTCACATTCCCGGGACCCCTTTCAAATATCGACACATTCCCTGGATCCCTTTCAAATATCGACACATTCCCGGGACCCCTTTCAAATATCGTAACATTCCTGGGGACCCCTTTCAAATATCGACACATTCCCGGGACCCCTTTCAAATATCGACACATTCTCGGGACCCCTTTCAAATATCGACACATTCCCCGCAACACCTTTAAAATATCAGCACATTCCCGGGACCCCTTTCAAATATCGACACATTTCAATCGACCCCTTTAAATGTTGACACCTTCCCGGGACCCCTTTCAAATATCGACACATTCCCGGGAACCCTTTCAAATATCGACACATTTCCCAGGACCCCTTTCAAATATCGACACATTCCCAGGACCCCTTTCAAATATCGACACCTTCCCGGGACCCCTTTCAAATATCGACACATTTGCAGGACACCTTTGAAATATCGACACATTCGAAGGGACCCCTTTCAAATATTGACACTTTCCCGGGACCCCTTTCAAATATCGACACCTTCCCGGGACCCCTTTCAAATATCGACACATTCCCGGAAACCTGCTCAAATATCGACTCATTTCCAGCACACCTTTCAAATATTGACACATTCCCGGGACACTTTTCAAATATCAACACATTCCCGGGACATCTTTCAAATATCGACACCTTCCCAGGACCCCTTTCAAATATCGATAAATTCCTGGGACCCCTTTCAAATATCGACACATTCCCGGGACAACTTTCAAATATCAACACATTGTCCGAGACCCCTTTCAAATATCGACACATTCCCCAGGACCCCTTTCAAATATCAATAAAGTCCCGGGACCCCGTTCAAATATAGACACATACCCCGGGACCCTTTTCAAATATCGACACATTCCCCGGGACCCCTTTCAAATATCGGCACATTCCCGGGACCCCTTTCAAATATCGACACATTCCCCAGGACCCTTTTCAAATATCGACACATTCCCGGGACCCCTTTCAAATATCGACACATTCCCTAGGACCACTTTCAAATATCGACACATTCCCCGAGACCCCTTTCAAATATCGACACATTCCACAGGACCCCTTTCAAATATCGTCACCTTCCCGGGACCCCTTTCAAATATCGACACATTTGCAGGACACCTTTAAAATATCGACACATTCGAAGGGACCCCATTCAAATATTGACACTTTCCCGGGACCCCTTTCAAATATCGTCACATTCCCAGGGACCCCGTTCAAATATCGACACATGCCCGGGACCCCTTTCAAATATCGACACATTCCCGGGACCCCTTTCAAATATTGACACATTCCCGGGACCCCATTCAAGTATCGACACATTCCCCGCGACCCCTTTCAAATATCGACACCTTCCCGGGTTCCCTTTCAAATATCGACACATTCCCGGGACCCCTTTCAAACATCGACACATTCTCGGGACGCCTTTCAAATATCGACACATTCCCCACAACCCCTTTAAAATATCGACACATTCCTGGGACCCCTTTCAAATATCGACACATTTCAAGCGACCCCTTTAAATGTCGACACCTTCCCGGGATCCCTTGCAAATATCGACACTTTCCCGGGACCCTTTTCAAATGTCAACACATTCCCGGGACCCCTTTGAAATATCGACACATTCCCGGGACCACTTTCAACTATCGACATATTCCCCGAGACCCCTTTCAAATATCGACACATTCCCAAGGACACCTTTCAAATATCGACACATTCCCCAGGACCCCTTTCAAATATCGACACATTCCCGGGACCCCTTTCAAATATCGTCACATTCCCGGGACCCCTTTCAAATATCGACACATTCCAGGGACCCCTTTCAAATATCGACACATTCCCGGGACCCCATTCAAGTATCGACACATTCCCCGCGACCCCTTTCAAATATCGACACCTTCCCGGGTTCCCTTTCAAATATCGACACATTCCCGGGACCCCTTTCAAATATCGACACATTCTCGGGACGCCTTTCAAATATCGACACATTCCCCACAACCCCTTTAAAATATCGACACATTCCTGGGACCCCTTTCAAATATCGACACATTTCAAGCGACCCCTTTAAATGTCGACACCTTCCCGGGATCCCTTTCAAATATCGACACTTTCCCGGGACCCTTTTCAAATGTCAACACATTCCCGGGACACCTTTCAAATATTGACACATTCCCGGGAACCCTTTGAAATATCGACACATTCCCGGGACCACTTTCAAATATCGACATATTCCCCGAGACCCCTTTCAAATATCGACACATTCCCCAGGACACCTTTCAAATATCGACACATTCCCCAGGACCCCTTTCAAATATCGACACATTCCCGGGACACATTTCAAATATCGTCACATTCCCGGGACACCTTTCAAATATCGACACATTCCAGGGACCCCTTTCAAATATCGACACATTCCCCGAGACCCGTTTCAAATATCGGCACATTCCACAGGACCCCTTTCAAATATCGACACATTCGAAGGGACACCTTTCAAATATCGACACATTCCCGGGACCCCTTTCAAATATCGACACATTCCATGGAACCCTTTCAAATATCGACACATTCCCGGGACCCCTTTCAAATATCGACACATTACCGGGACCCATTTGAAATATTGACACATTCGAAGGGACACTTTCAAATATCGTCACATTCCCGGGACCCCTTTCAAATATCGACACATTCCCTGGATCCCTTTCAAATATCGACACATTCCCGGGACCCCTTTCAAATAGCGTAACATTCCTGGGGACCCCTTTCAAATATCGACACATTCCCGGGACCCCTTTCAAATATCGACACATTCTCGGGACCCCTTTCAAATATCGACACATTCCCCGCAACACCTTTAAAATATCAGCACATTCCCGGGACCCCTTTCAAATATCGACACATTTCAATCGACCCCATTAAATGTTGACACCTTCCCGGGACCCCTTTCAAATATCGACACATTCCCGGGAACCCTTTCAAATATCGACACATTTCCCAGGACCCCTTTCAAATATCGACACATTCCCGGGACCCCTTTCAAATATCGACACCTTCCCGGGACCCCTTTCAAATATCGACACATTTGCAGGACACCTTTGAAATATCGACACATTCGAAGGGACCCCTTTCAAATATTGACACTTTCCTGGGACCCCTTTCAAATATCGACACCTTCCCGGGACCCCTTTCAAATATCGACACATTCCCGGAAACCTGCTCAAATATCGACTCATTTCCAGCACACCTTTCAAATATTGACACATTACCGGGACACTTTTCAAATATCAACACATTCCCGGGACATCTTTCAAATATCGACACCTTCCCAGGACCCCTTTCAAATATCGATAAATTCCTGGGACCCCTTTCAAATATCGACACATTCCCGGGACCACTTTCAAATATCGACACATTGTCCGAGACCCCTTTCAAATATCGACACATTCCCCAGGACCCCTTTCAAATATCAATAAAGTCCCGGGACCCCGTTCAAATATAGACACATTCCCCGGGACCCTTTTCAAATATCGACACATTCCCCGGGACCCCTTTCAAATATCGACACATTCCCGGGACCCCTTTCAAATATCGACACATTCCCCAGGACCCTTTTCAAATATCGACACATTCCCGGGACCCCTTTCAAATATCGACACATTCCCTAGGACCACTTTCAAATATCGACACATTCCCCGAGAACCCTTTCAAATATCGACACATTCCACAGGACCCCTTTCAAATATCGACACCTTCCCGGGACCCCTTTCAAATATCGACACATTTGCAGGACACCTTTGAAATATCGACACATTCGAAGGGACCCCATTCAAATATTGACACTTTCCCGGGACCCCTTTCAAATATCGACACCTTCCCGGGACCCCTTTCAAATATCGACACATTCCCGGGAACCCTTTCAAATATCGACACATTTCCCAGGACCCCTTTCAAATATCGACACATTCCCGGGATCCCTTTCAAATATCGACACCTTCCCGGGACCCCTTTCAAATATCGACACATTTGCAGGACACCTTTGAAATATCGACACATTCGAAGGGACCCCATTCAAATATTGACACTTTCCCGGGAACCCTTTCAAATATCGACACCTTCCCGGGACCCCTTTCAAATATCGACATATTCCCGGGAACCTGCTCAAACATCGTCACATTTCCAGCACACCTTTCAAATATTGACACATTCCTGGGACACCTTTCAAATATCAACACCTTCCCAGGACCCCTTTCAAATATCGACAAATTCCTGGGACCCCTTTCAAATATCGACACATTCCCGTGACCACTTTCAAATATCGACACATTCCCCGAGACCCCTTTCAAATATCGGCACATTCCCCAGGACCACTTTCAAATATCGACACATTCCCGGGACCCCTTTCAAATATCGACACATTCACGGGACCCATTTCAGATATTGACACATTCGAAGGGGCACCTTTCAAATATCGACACATTCCCGGGACCCCTTTCAAATATCGACACATTCCCTGGATCCCTTTCAATTTTCGACACATGCCCAGGAACCCTTTTAAATATCGACACATTCCCCGGGACCCCTTTCCAATAGCGACATATTCCCGGGACCCCTTTCAAATATCGTCACATTCCCAGGGACACCTTTCAAATATTAAAGTTTTACCGGGGCCCCTTTCAAAGATCAACACATTCCCGGGACCCCTTTCAAAAATCGACACATTCCCCGGGACACCTTTCAAATATCGACAGATTCCCGGAACCCGTTTCAAATGTCGACACATTCCCCAGGACAGTTTTCAAATATCGACTCATTCCTGGGACCCCTCTACAAATATCAACACATTCCCCGGGACCCCTTTCAAATATCGACACATTCCGTGGATCCCTTTCAAATATCGACACCTTCCCGGGACCCCTTTCAAATATCGACACATTCCCAGGACCCCTTTCAAATATCGACACGTTCCCGGGACCGCTTTCAAATATTGACACATTCGAAGGGACACCTTTCCAATATCGACACATTCCCGGGACCCCTTTCAAATATCGAAACATTCCCTAAGACACCTTTCAAATATCGACACATTCCCAGGACCCCTTCCAAAAATCGACACATTCCCGGTACCCCTTTCAAATATCGTCACATTCCCGGGGACCCCGTTCAAATATCGACACATGCCCGGGACCGCTTTCAAATATCGTCACATTGCCGGGGACCCCTTTCAAATATCGACACATTCCCGGGACCCGTTCCAAATATCGACACATTCTCGGGACCCCTTTCAAATATCGACACATTCCCCGCAACACCTTTAAAATATCAACACATTCCCGGGACCCCTTTCAAATATCGACACATTTCAAGCGACCCCTTTAAATGTCGACACCTTCCCGGGACCCCTTTCAAATATCGACACTTTCCCGGGAACCCTTTCAAATATTGACACATTTCCCAGGACCCCTTTCAAATATCGACACATTCCCGGGATCCCGTTCAAATATCGACACTTTCGCGGGACCCCTATCAAATATCGACACTTTCGCGGGAACCTTTTCCAATACCAACACATTCCCAGGACACCTTTCAAATGTTGACACATTCCCGGGAGCCCTTTCAAATATCGACAAATTCCTGGGACCCCTTTCAAATATCGACACATTCCCGGGACCACTTTCAAATATCTACACATTCCCCGAGACCCCTTTCAAATATCGACACATTCCCGGGACCCATTTGAAATATTGACACATTCGAAGGGACACCTTTCAAATATCGACAGATTCCCGGAACCCCTTTCAAATGTCGACACATTCCCCAGGACAGTTTTCAAATATCGACTCATTCCTGGGACCCCTCTGCAAATATCAACACATTCCCCGGGACCCCTTTCAAATATCGACACATTCCCTGGATCCCTTTCAGATATCGACACCTTCCCAGGAGCCCTTTCAAATATCGACACATTCCCAGGACCCCTTTCAAATATCGACACGTTCCCGGGACCGCTTTAAAATATTGACACATTCGAAGGGATACCTTTCAAATATCGACACATTCCCTGGAGCCCTTTCAAATATCGACACATTCCCGGGACCCCTTTCAAATATCGACACATTCCCGGGACCCATTTGAAATATTGACCCATTCGAAGGGACACCTTTCAAATATCGTCACATTCCCGGGACCCCTTTCAAATATCGACACATTCCCTGGATCCCTTTCAAATATCGACACATTCCCGGGACCCCTTTCAAATATCGTCACATTCCTGGGGACCCCTTTCAAATATCGACACATTCCCGGGACCCCTTTCAAATATCGACACATTCTCGGGACCGCTTTCAAATATTGACACATTCCCTGCAACACCTTTAAAATATCAGCACATTCCCGGGACCCCTTTCAAATATCGACACATTTCAAGCGACCCCTTTAAATGTCAACACCTTCCTGGGACCCCTTTCAAATATCGACACATTCCCGGGAACCCTTTCAAATATCGACACATTTCCCAGGACCCCTTTCAAATATCGACACATTCCCAGGACCCCTTTCAAATATCGACACCTTCCCAGGAACCCTTTCAAATATCGACACATTTGCAGGACACCTTTGAAATATCGACACATTCGAAGGGACCCCTTTCAAATATTGACACTTTCCCGGGACCCCTTTCAAATTTCGACACCTTCCCGGGACCCCTTTCAAATATCGACACATTCCCAGGAACCTGCTCAAATATCGACACATTTCCAGCACACCTTTCAAATATTGTCACATTCCCGGGACCCTTTTCAAATATCAACACATTCCCGGGACATCTTTCAAATATCGACACCTTCCCAGGACCCCTTTCAAATATCGACACTTTCCCGGGACCCTTTTCAAATATCAACACATTCCCGGGACATCTATCAAATATTGACACATTCCCGGGTCCCGTTTCAAATATCGATACATTCCTGGGACCCCTTTCAAATATCGACACATTCCCGAGACCACTTTCAAATATCGACACATTATCCAAGACCCCTTTCAAATATCGACACATTCCCCAGGACCCCTTTCAAATATCAGCAAAGTCCCGGGACCCCGTTCAAATATAGACACATTCCCAGGGACCCCTTTCAAATATCGACACATTCCCCGGGACCCCTTTCAAATATCGACACATTCCCGGGACCCCTTTCAAATATTGACACATTCCCCAGGACCCTTTTCAAATATCGACACATTCCCGGGACCCCTTTCATATATCGACACATTCCCTAGGACCACTTTCAAATATCGACACATTCCCCGAGACCCCTTTCAAATATCGACACATTCCACAGGACCCCTTTCAAATATCGACACATTCCCGGGACCCATTTGAAATATTGACACATTCGAAGGGACACCTTTCAAATATCGACACATTCCCGGGACCCCTGTCAAATATCGTCACATTCCCGGGACCCGTTCCAAATATCGACCCATTCTCGGGACCCCTTTCAAATATCGACACATTCCCCGCAACACCTTTAAAATATCAACACATTCCCGGGACCCCTTTCAAATATCGACACATTTTAAGCGACCCCTTTAAATGTCGACACCTTCCCAGGACCCCTTTCAAATATTGACACATTCCCGGGAACCCTTTCAATTATTGACACATTTCCCAGGACCCCTTTCAAATATCGACACATTCCCGGGATCCCTTTCAAATATCGAAACTTTCGCGGGACCCCTTACAAATATCGACACTTTCGCGGGACCCTTTTCCAATATCAACACATTCCCAGGACACCTTTCAAATGTTGACACATTCCCGGGAGCCCTTTCAAATATCGACAAATTCCTGGGACCCCTTTCAAATATCGACACATTCCCGGGACCATTTTCAAATATCGACACATTCCCCGAGACCCCTTTCAAATATCGGCACATTCCCCAGGACCACTTTCAAATATCGACACACGCCCGGGAACCCTTTCAAATATCGACACATTTCCCAGAACCCCTTTCAAATATCAACACATTCCCGGGACCCCTTTCAAATATCGACACCTTCCCGGGACCCCTTTCAAATATCGACACATTTGCAGGACACCTTTGAAATATCGACACATTCGAAGGGACCCCTTTCAAATATTGACACTTTCCCGGGACCCCTTTCAAATATCGACACCTTCCCGGGACCCCTTTCAAATATCGACACATTCCCGGGAACCTGCTCAAATATCGACACATTTCCAGCACACCTGTCAAATATTGACACATTCCCGGGACCCTTTTCAAACATCAACACATTCCCGGGACATCTTTCAAATATCGACACCTTCCCAGGACCCCTTTCAAATATCGACACTTTCCCAGGACCCTTTTCAAATATCAACACATTCCTGGGACATCTTTCAAATATTGACACATTCCCGGGACCCGTTTCAAATATCGATACATTCCTAGGACCCCTTTCAAATATCGACACATTCCCGGGACCACTTTCAAATATCGACACATTATCCAAGACCCCTTTCAAATATCGACACATTCCCCAGGACCACTTTCAAATATCAACAAAGTCCCGGGACCCCGTTCAAATATAGACACATTCCCCACAACCCCTTTAAAATATCGACACATTCCCCGGGACCCCTTTCAAATATCGACACATTCCCGGGACCACTTTCAAATATCGACACATTCCCCAGGACCCTTTTCAAATATCGACACATTCCCGGGACCCCTTTCAAATATCGACACATTCTCGGGACACCTTTCAAATATCAACACATTCCTCACAACCCCTTTAAAATATCGACACATTCCCGGGACCCCTTTCAAATATCGACACATTTCAAGCGACCCCTTTAAATGTCGACACCTTCCCGGGACCCCTTTCAAATATCGACACATTCCCGGGAACCCTTTCAAGTATCGACACATTTCCCAGGACCCCTTTCAAATATCGACACATTCCCAGGACCCCTTTCAAATATCGACACCTTCCCGGGACCCCTTTCAAATATCGATGCATTTGCAGGACACTTTTGAAATATCGACACATTCGAAGGGACCCCTTTCAAATATTGACACCTTCCCGGGACCCTTTTCAAATGTCAACACATTCCCGGGACACCTTTCAAATATTGACACATTCCCGGGACCCCTTTGAAATATCGACACATTCCTGGGACCCCTTTCAAATATCGACACATTCCCGGGACCACTTTCAAATATCGACACATTCCCCGAGACCCCTTTCAAATATCGACACATTCCACAGGACCCCTTTCAAATATCGACACATTCCCAGGACCCATTTGAAATATTGACACATTCGAAGGGACACCTTTCAAATACCGACACATTCCCGGGACCCCTGTCAAATATCGTCACATTCCCGGGGACCCCTTTCAAATATCGACACATTCCCGGGACCCGTTCCAAATATCGACACATTCTCGGGACCCCTTTCAAATATCGACACATTCCCCGCAACACCTTTAAAATATCAACACATTCCCGGGACCCCTTTCAAATATCGACACATTTCAAGCGACCCCTTTAAATGTCGACACCTTCCCAGGACCCCTTTCAAATATCGACACATTCCCGGGATCCCTTTCAAATATCGACACTTTCACGGGACCCCTTTCAAATATCGACACTTTCGCGGAACCCTTTTCCAATATCAACACATTCCCAGGACACGTTTCAAATGTTGACACATTCCCGGGAGCCCTTTCAAATATCGACAAATTCCTGGGACCCCCTTCAAATATCGACACATTCCCGGGACCACTTTCAAATATCGACACATTCCCCGAGACCCCTTTCAAATATCGACACATTCCCCAGGACCACTTTCAAATATCGACACATTCCCGGGACCCCTTTCAAATATCGACACATTCCCGGGACCCATTTCAAATATTGACACATTCGAAGGGGCACCTTTCAAATATCGACACATTCCCTGGAGCCCTTTCAAATATCGACACATTCCCCAGGACCACTTTAAATATCGACACATTCCCGGGAACCCTTTCAAATATCGACACATTCCCTGGATCCCTTTCAATTTTTGACACATGCCCAGGAACCCTTTTAAATATTGACACATTCCCCGGGACCCCTTTCCAATAGCGACACATTCCCAGGACCCCTTTCAAATATCGTCACATTCCCAGGGACACCTTTCAAATATCAAAGCTTTACCGGGGCCCCTTTCAAAGATCAACACATTCCCGGGACCCCTTTCAAAAATTGACACATTCCCCGGGACACCTTTCAAATATCGACAGATTCCCGGAACCCCTTTCAAATGTCGACACATTCCCCAGGACAGTTTTCAAATATCGACTCATTCCTGGGACCCCTCTGCAAATATCAACACATTCCCCGGGACCCCTTTCAAATATCGACACATTCCCTGGATCCCTTTCAGATATCGACACCTTCCCGGGACCCCTTTCAAATATCGACACATTCCCAGGACCCCTTTCAAATATCGACACGTTCCCGGGACCGCTTTCAAATATTGACACATTCGAAGGGATACCTTTCAAATATCGACATATTCCCGGGACCCCTTTCAAATATCAAAACATTCCCTGAGACACCTTTCAAATATCGACACATTCCCAGGACCCCTTCCAAAAATCGACACATTCCCGGGACCCCTTTCAAATATCGTCACATTCCCGGGGACCCCGTTCAAATATCGACACATGCCCGGGACCCCTTTCAAATATCGACACATTCCCGGGGCCCCTTTCAAATATTGACACATTCCCGGGACCCCATTCAAGTATCGACACATTCCCCGCGACCACTTTCAAATATCGACACCTTCCCGGGATCCCTTTCAAATATCGACACATTCCCGGGACCCCTTTAAAATATCAACACATTCTCGGGACTCCTTTCAAATATCGACACATTCCCCACAACCCCTTTAAAATATCGACACATTCCCGGGACCCCTTTCAAATATCGACACATTCCCGGGTCCCCTTTCAAATATCGACACATTCCCCAGGACCCTTTTCAAATATCGACACATTCCCGGGACCCCTTTCAAATATCGACACATTCCCTAGGACCACTTTCAAATATCGACACATTCCCCGAGATCCCTTTCAAATATCGACACATTCCACAGGACCCCTTTCAAATATCGACACATTCCCAGGACCCATTTGAAATATTGACACATTCGAAGGGACACCTTTCAAATACCAACACATTCCCGGGACCCCTGTCAAATATCGTCACTTTCCCGGGGACCCCTTTCAAATATCGACACATTCCCGGGACCCGTTCCAAATATCGACACATTCTCGGGACCCCTTTCAAATATCGACACATTCCCCGCAACACCATTAAAATATCAACACATTCCCGGGACCCCTTTCAAATATCGACACATTTCAAGCGACCCCTTTAAATGTCGACACCTTCCCGGGACCCCTTTCAAATATCGACACATTCCTGGGAACCCTTTCAAATATTGACACATTTCCCAGGACTCCTTTCAAATATTGACACATTCCCGGGATCCCTTTCAAATATCGACACTTTCGCGGGACCCCTTTCAAATATCGACACTTTCGCGGGACCCTTTTCCAATATCAACACATTCCCAGGACACCTTTCAAATATCGACACATTCCCCAGGACCACTTTCAAATATCGACACATTCCCGGGACCCCTTTCAAATATCGACACATTCCCGGGACCCATTTCAAATATTGACACATTCGAAGGGGCACCTTTCAAATATCGACACATTCCCGGGACCCCTTTCAAATATCGACACATTCCCTGGATCCCTTTCAATTTTCGACACAAGCCCAGGAACCCTTTTAAATTTCGACACATTCCCCGGGACCCCTTTCCAATAGCGACACATTCCCGGGACCCCTTTCAAATATCGTCACATTCCCAGGGACACCTTTCAAATATCAAAGCTTTACCGGGGCCCCATTCAAAGATCAACACATTCCTGGGACCCCTTTCAAAAATCGACACATTCCCCGGGACACCTTTCAAATATCGACAGATTCCCGGAACCCCTTTCAAATGTCGACACATTCCCCAGGACAGTTTTCAAATATCGACTCATTCCTGGGACCCCTCTGCAAATATCAACACATTCCCCGGGACCCCTTTCAAATATCGACACATTCCCTGGATCCCTTTCAGATATCGACACCTTCCCGGGACCCCTTTCAAATATCGACACGTTCCCGGGACCGCATTCAAATATTGACACATTCGAAATGATACCTTTCAAATATCGACACATTCCCGGGACCCCTTTCAAATATCAAAACATTCCCTAAGACACCTTTCAAATATCGACACATTCCCAGGACCCCTTCCAAAAATCGACACATTCCCGGGACCCCTTTCATATATCGACACATCTCCAGCGACCCCTTTAAATGTCGACACCTTCCCGGGACCCCTTTGAAATATCGACACATTCCCAGGAACCCTTTCAAATATCAACACATTTCCCAGGACCCCTTTCAAATATCGACACATTCCCGGGACCCCTTTCAAATATCGACACCTTCCCGGGAACCCTTTCAAATATCGACACATTTGCAGGACACCTTTGAAATATCGACACATTCGAAGGGACCCCTTTCAAATATTGACACTTTCCCGGGACCCCTTTCAAATATCGACACCTTCCCGGGACCCCTTTCAAATATCGACACATTCCCGGGACCCATTTGAAATATTGACACATTCGAAGGGACCCCTTTCAAATATCGACACATTTGCAGGACACCTTTGAAATATCGACACATTCGAAGGGACCCCTTTCAAATATTGATACTTTCCCGGGACCCCTTTCAAATATCGACACCTTCCCGGGACCCCTTTCAAATATCGACACATTCCCGGGAACATGCTCAAATATCGACTCATTTCCAGCACACCTTTCAAATATTGACACATTCCCGGGACACTTTCAAATATCAACACATTCCCGGGACATCTTTCAAATATCGACACCTTCCCAGGACCCCTTTCAAATATCGATACATTCCTGGGACCCCTTTCAAATATCGACACATTCCCGGGACCCCTTTCAAATATTGACACTTTCCCGGGACCCCTTTCAAATATCGACACCTTCCCGGGACCCCTTTCAAATATCGACACATTCCCGGGACCCATTTGAAATATTGACACATTCGAAGGGACACCTTTCAAATATCGACACATTCCCGGGACCCCTGTCAAATATCGTCACATTCCCGGGGACCCCTTTCAAATATCGACACATTCCCGGGACCCGTTCCAAATATCGACACATTCTCGGGACCCCTTTCAAATATCGACACATTCCCCGCAACACCTTTATAATATCAACATATTCCCGGGACCCCTTTCAAATATCGACACATTTCAAGCGACCCCTTTAAATGTCGACACTTTCCCGTGACCCCTTTGAAATATCGACACATTCCCGGGAACCCTTTCAAATATTGACACATTTCCCAGGACCCCTTTCAAATATCGACACATTCCCGGGATCCCTTTCAAATATCGACAATTTCGCGGGACCCCTTTCAAATATCGACACTTTCGCGGGACCCTTTTCCAATATCAACACATTCCCAGGACACCTTTCAAATGTTGACACATTCCCGGGAGCCCTTTCAAATATCGACAAATTCCTGGGACCCCTTTCAAATATCGACACATTCCCGGGACCACTTTCAAATATCGACACATTCCCCGAGACCCCTTTCAAATATCGACACATTCCCCAGGACCACTTTCAAATATCGACACATTCCCGGAACCCTTTCAAATATCGACACATTTCCCAGGACCCCTTTCAAATACCGACACATTCCCGGGACCCCTTTCAAATATCGACACCTTCCCGGGACCCCTTTCAAATATCGACACATTTGCAGGACACCTTTGAAATATCGACACATTCGAAGGGACCCCTTTCAAATATTGACACTTTCCCGGGACCCCTTTCAAATATCGACACCTTCCCGGGACCCCTTTCAAATATCGACACATTCCCGGGAACCTGCTCAAATATCGACTCATTTCCAGCACACCTTTCAAATATTGACACATTCCCGGGACCCTTTTCAAATATCAACACATTCCCGGGACATCTTTCAAATATCGACACCTTCCCAGGACCCTTTCAAATATCGACACATTCCCGGGACACTTTTCAAATATCAACACATTCCCTGGACACCTTTCAAATATTGACACATTCCCGGGACCCGTTTCAAATATCGATACATTCCTGGGACCCCTTTCAAATATCGACACATTCCCGGGACCACTTTCAAATATCGACACATTATCCAGGACTCCTTTCAAATATCGACACATTCCCCAGGACCCCTTTTAAATATCAACAAAGTCCCGGGACCCCGTTGAAATATAGACACATTCCCCGGGACCCCTTTCAAATATCGACACATTCCCCGGGACCCCTTTCAAATATCGACACATTCCCCAGGACCCTTTTCAAATATCGACACATTCCCGGGACCACTTTCAAATATCGACACATTCCCTAGGACCACTTTCAAATATCGACACATTCCTCGAGACCCCTTTCAAATATCGACACATTCCACAGGGCCCCTTTCAAATATCGACACATTCCCGGGACCCATTTGAGATATTGACACATTCGAAGGGACACCTTTCAAATATCGACACATTCCCGGGACCCCTGTCAAGTACCGTCACATTCCTGGGGACCCCTTTCAAATATCGACACATTCCCGGGACCCGTTCCAAATATCGATCCATTCTCGGGACCCCTTTCAAATATCGACACATTCCCCGCAACACCTTTAAAATATCAACACATTCCCGGGACCCCTTTCAAATATCGACACATTTCAAGCGACCCCTTTAAATGTCGACACCTTCCCGGGACCCCTTTCAAATATCGACACATTCCCGGGAACCCTTTCAAATATTGACACATTTCCCAGGACCCCTTTCAAATATCGACACATTCCCGGGATCCCTTTCAAATATCGACACTTTCGCGGGACCCCTTTCAAATATCGACACTTTCGCGGGACCCTTTTCCAATATCAACACATTCCCAGGACACCTTTCAAATGTTGACACATTCCCGGGAGCCCTTTCAAATATCGACAAATTCCTGGGACCCCTTTCAAATATCGACACATTCCCGGGACCACTTTCAAATATCGACACATTCCCCGAGACCCCTTTCAAATATCGACACATTCCCCAGGACCACTTTCAAATATCGACACATTCCCGGGAACCTTTCAAATATCGACTCATTTCCCAGGACCCCTTTCAAATATCGACACATTCCCAGGACCCCTTTCAAATATCGACACATTCCCGGGACCCCTTTCAAATATCGACACATTTGCAGGACACCTTGGAAATATCGACACATTCGAAGGGACCCCTTTCAAATATTTACACTTTCCCGGGACCCCTTTCAAATATCGACACCTTCCCGGGACCCCTTTCAAATATCGACACATTCCCGGGAACCTGCTCAAATATCGACACATTTCCAGCACACCTTTCAAATATTGACAGATTCCCGGGACCCTTTTCAAATATCAAAACATTCCTGGGACATCTTTCAAATATCGACACCTTCCCAGGACCCCTTTCAAATATCGACACTTTCCCGGGACCCTTTTCAAATATCAACACATTCCCGGGACATCTTTCAAATATTGACACATTCCCGGGACCCGTTTCAAATATCGATACATTCCTGGGACCCCTTTCAAATATCGACACATTCCCAGGACCACTTTCAAATATCGACACATTATCCAAGACCCCTTTGAAATATCGACACATTCCCGAGGACCCCTTTCAAATATCAACATAGTCCCGGGACCCCGTTGAAATATAGACACATTCCCCGGGACCCCTTTCAAATATCGACACATTCCCCGGGACCCCTTTCAAATATCGACACATTCCCGGGACCCCTTTCAAATATCGACACATTCCCCAGGACCCTTTTCAAATATCGACACAATCCCGGGACCCCTTTCAAATATCGACACATTCCCTAGGACCACTTTCAAATATTGACACATTCCCCGAGACCCCTTTCAAATGTTGACACATTCCACAGGACCCCTTTCAAATATCGACACATTCCCGGGACCCATTTGAAATATTGACACATTCGAAGGGACACCTTTCAAATACCGACACATTCCCGGGACCCCTGTCAAATATCGTCACATTCCCAGGGACCCCTTTCAAATATCGACACATTCCCGGGACCCGTTCCAAATATCGACACATTCTCGGGACCCCTTTCAAATATCGACACATTCCCCGCAACACCTTTAAAATATCAACACCTTCCCGGGACCCCTTTTAAATATCGACACATTCCCAGGACACCTTTCAAATGTTGACACATTCCCGGGAGCCCTTTCAAATATCGACAAATTCCTGGGACCCCTTTCAAATATCGACACATTCCCGGGACCACTTTCAAATATCGACACATTCCCCGAGACCCCTTTCAAATATCGACACATTCCCCAGGAGCACTTTCAAATATCGACACATTCCCGGGCCCCCTTTCAAATATCGACACATTCCCGGGACCCATTTCAAATATTGACACATTCGAAGGGGCACCTTTCAAATATCGACACATTCCCGGGACCCCTTTCAAATATCGACACATTCCCTGGATCCCTTTCAATTTTCGACACATGCCCAGGAACCCTTTTAAATATCGACACATTCCCCGGGACCCCTTTCCAATAGCGACACATTCCCGGGACCCAGGACCCCTTCCAAAAATCAACACATTCCCGGGACCCCTTTCAAATATCGTCACATTCCCAGGGACCCCGTTCAAATATCGACACATGCCCGGGACCCCTTTCAAATATCGACACATTACCGGGACCCCTTTCAAATATTGACACATTCCCGGGACCCCATTCAAGTATCGACACATTCCCCGCGACCCCTTTCAAATATCGACACCTTCCCGGGATCCCTTTCAAATATCGACACATTCCCGGGACCCCTTACAAATATCGACACATTCTCGGGACGCCTTTCAAATATCGACACATTCCCCACAACCCCTTTAAAATATCGACACATTCCTGGGACCCCTTTCAAATATCGACACATTTCAAGCGACCCCTTTAAATGTCGACACCTTCCCGGGATCCCTTTCAAATATCGACACTTTCCCGGGACCCTTTTCTAATGTCAACACATTCCCGGGACACCTTTCAAATATTGACACATTCCCGGGACCCCTTTGAAATATCGACACATTCCCGGGACCACTTTCAAATATCGACATATTCCCCGAGACCCCTTTCAAATATCGACACATTCCCCAGGACACCTTTCAAATATCGACACATTCCCCAGGACCCCTTTCAAAGATCGACACATTCCCGGGACCCCTTGCAAATATCGTCACATTCCCGGGACCCCTTTCAAATATCGACACATTCCAGGGACCCCTTTCAAATATCGACACATTCCCCGAGACCCGTTTCAAATATCGGCACATTCCACAGGACCCCTTTCAAATATCGACACATTCGAAGGGACACCTTTCAAATATCAACACATTCCCGGGACCCCATTCAAATATCGACACATTCCATGGAACCCTTTCAAATATCGACACATTCCCGGGGCCCCTTTCAAATATCGACACATTACCGGGAACCATTTGAAATATTGACACATTCGAAGGGACACCTTTCAAATAACGTCACATTCCCGGGACCCCTTTCAAATATCGACACATTCCCTGGATCGCTTTCAAATATCGACACATTCCCGGGACCCCTTTCAAATATCGTCACATTCCTGGGGACCCCTTTCAAATATCGACACATTCCCGGGACCCCTTTCAAATATCGACACATTCTCGGGACCCCTTTCAAATATCGACACATTCCCCGCAACACCTTTAAAATATCAGCACATTCCCGGGACCCCTTTCAAATATCGACACATTTCAATCGACCCCTTTAAATGTTGACACCTTCCCGGGACCCCTTTCAAATATCGACACATTCCCGGGAACCCTTTCAAATATCGACACATTTCCCAGGACCCCTTTCAAATATCGACACATTCCCGGGACCCCTTTCAAATATCGACACCTTCCCGGGACCCCTTTCAAATATCGACACATTTGCAGGACACCTTTGAAATATCGACACATTCGAAGGGACCCCTTTCAAATATTGATACTTTCCCGGGACCCCTTTCAAATATCGACACCTTCCCGGGACCCCTTTCAAATATCGACACATTCCCGGGAACATGCTCAAATATCGACTCATTTCCAGCACACCTTTCAAATATTGACACATTCCCGGGACACTTTCAAATATCAACACATTCCCGGGACATCTTTCAAATATCGACACCTTCCCAGGACCCCTTTCAAATATCGATACATTCCTGGGACCCCTTTCAAATATCGACACATTCCCGGGACCACTTTCAAATATCGACACATTATCCGAGACCCCTTTCAAATATCGACACATTCCCCAGGACCCCTTTCAAATATCAATAAAGTCCCGGGACCCCGTTCAAATATAGACACATTCCCCGGGACCCTTTTCAAATATCGACACATTCCCCGGGACCCCTTTCAAATATCGACACATTCCCGGGACCCCTTTCAAATATCGACACATTCCCCAGGACCCTTTTCAAATATCGACACATTCCCGGGACCCCTGTCAAATATCGTCACATTCCCGGGGACCCCTTTCAAATATCGACACATTCCCGGGACCCGTTTCAAATATCGACACATTCTCGGAACCCCTTTCAAATATCGACGCATTTCAAGCGACCCCTTTAAATGTCGACACCTTCCCGGGACCCCTTTCAAATATCGACACATTCCCGGGAACCCTTTCAAATATCGACACATTTCCCAGGACCCCTTTCAAATATCGACACATTCCCGGGATCCCTTTCAAATATCGACACCTTCCCGGGACCCCTTTCAAATATCGACACATTTGCAGGACACCCTTGAAATATCGACACATTCGAAGGGACCCCATTCAAATATTGACACTTTCCCGGGACCCCTTTCAAATATCGACACCTTCCCGGGACCCCTTTCAAATATCGACACATTCCCGGGAACCTGCTCAAACATCGTCACATTTCCAGCACACCTTTCAAATATTGACACATTCCTGGGACACCTTTCAAATATCGACACCTTCCCAGGACCCCTTTCAAATATCGACACTTTCGCGGGACCCTTTTCCAATATCAACACATTCCCAGGACACCTTTCAAATGTTGACACATTCCCGGGAGCCCTTTCAAATATCGACAAATTCCTGGGACCCCTTTCAAATATCGACACATTCCCGGGACCACTTTCAAATATCGACACATTCCCCGAGACCCCTTTCAAATATCGACACATTCCCCAGGACCACTTTCAAATATCGACACATTCCCGGGACCCCTTTCAAATATCGACACATTCCCGGGACCCATTTCAGATATTGACACATTCGAAGGGGCACCTTTCAAATATCGACACATTCCCGGGACCCCTTTCAAATATCGACACATTCCCTGGATCCCTTTCAATTTTCGACACATGCCCAGGAACCCTTTTAAATATCGACACATTCCCCGGGACCCCTTTCCAATAGCGACATATTCCCGGGACCCCTTTCAAATATCGTCACATTCCCAGGGACACCTTTCAAATATCAAAGCTTTACCAGGGCCCCTTTCAAAGATCAACACATTCCCGGGACCCCTTTCAAAAATCGACACATTCCCCGGGACACCTTTCAAATATCGACAGATTCCCGGAACCCCTTTCAAATGTCGACACATTCCCCAGGACAGTTTTCAAATATCGACTCATTCCTGGGACCCCTCTGCAAATATCAACACATTCCCCGGGACCCCTTTCAAATATCGACACATTCCGTGGATCCCTTTCAAATATCGACACCTTCCCGGGACCCCTTTCAAATATCGACACATTCCCAGGACCCCTTTCAAATATCGACACGTTCCCGGGACCGCTTTCAAATATTGACACATTCGAAGGGACATCTTTCCAATATCGACACATTCCCGGGACACCTTTCAAATATCGAAACATTCCCTAAGACACCTTTCAAATATCGACACATTCCCAGGACCCCTTCCAAAAATCGACACATTCCCGGTACCCCTTTCAAATATCGTCACATTCCCGGGGACCCCGTTCAAATATCGACACATGCCCGGGACCGCTTTCAAATTTCGACACATTCCCGGGACCCCTTTCAAATATTGACACATTCCCAGGACCCCATTCAAGTATCGACACATTCCCCGCGACCCCTTTCAAATATCGACACCTTCCCGGGATCCCTTTCAAATATCGACACATTCCCGGGACCCCTTTCAAATATCGACACATTCTCGGGACCCCTTTCAAATATCGACACATTCCCCACAACCCCTTTAAAATATCGACACATTCCCGGGACCCCTTTCAAATATCGACACATTTCAAGCGACCCCTTTAAATGTCGACACCTTCCCGGGACCCCTTTCAAATATCGACACATTCCCGGGAACCCTTTCAAGTATCGACACATTTCCCAGGACCCCTTTCAAATATCGACACATTCCCAGGACCCCTTTCAAATATCGACACCTTCCCGGGACCCCTTTCAAATATCGACGCATTTGCAGGACACTTTTGAAATATCGACACATTCGAAGGGACCCCTTTCAAATATTGACACCTTCCCGGGACCCTTTTCAAATGTCAACACATTCCCGGGACACCTTTCAAATATTGACACATTCCCGGGACCCCTTTCAAATATCGACACATTCCCGGGACCACTTTCAAATATCGACACATTCCCCGAGACCCCTTTCAAATATCGACACATTCCCCAGGACACCTTTCAAATATCGACACATTCCCCAGGACCCCTTTCAAATATCGACACATTCCCGGGACCCCTTTCAAATATCGTCACATTCCCGGGGACCCCTTTCAAATATCGACACATTCCCAGGACCCCTTTCAAATATCGACACATTCCCAGGACCCTTTTCAAATATCGACACGTTCCCGGGACCGCTTTCAAATATTGACACATTCGAAGGGACATCTTTCCAATATCGACACATTCCCGGGACACCTTTCAAATATCGAAACATTCCCTAAGACACCTTTCAAATATCGACACATTCCCAGGACCCCTTCCAAAAATCGACACATTCCCGGTACCCCTTTCAAATATCGTCACATTCCCGGGGACCCCGTTCAAATATCGACACATGCCCGGGACCGCTTTCAAATTTCGACACATTCCCGGGACCCCTTTCAAATATTGACACATTCCCAGGACCCCATTCAAGTATCGACACATTCCCCGCGACCCCTTTCAAATATCGACACCTTCCCGGGATCCCTTTCAAATATCGACACATTCCCGGGACCCCTTTCAAATATCGACACATTCTCGGGACCCCTTTCAAATATCGACACATTCCCCACAACCCCTTTAAAATATCGACACATTCCCGGGACCCCTTTCAAATATCGACACATTTCAAGCGACCCCTTTAAATGTCGACACCTTCCCGGGACCCCTTTCAAATATCGACACATTCCCGGGAACCCTTTCAAGTATCGACACATTTCCCAGGACCCCTTTCAAATATCGACACATTCCCAGGACCCCTTTCAAATATCGACACCTTCCCGGGACCCCTTTCAAATATCGACGCATTTGCAGGACACTTTTGAAATATCGACACATTCGAAGGGACCCCTTTCAAATATTGACACCTTCCCGGGACCCTTTTCAAATGTCAACACATTCCCGGGACACCTTTCAAATATTGACACATTCCCGGGACCCCTTTCAAATATCGACACATTCCCGGGACCACTTTCAAATATCGACACATTCCCCGAGACCCCTTTCAAATATCGACACATTCCCCAGGACACCTTTCAAATATCGACACATTCCCCAGGACCCCTTTCAAATATCGACACATTCCCGGGACCCCTTTCAAATATCGTCACATTCCCGGGGACCCCTTTCAAATATCGACACATTCCCAGGACCCCTTTCAAATATCGACACATTCCCAGGACCCTTTTCAAATATCGACACGTTCCCGGGACCGCTTTCAAATATTGACACATTCGAAGGGATACCTTTCAAATATCGACACATTCCCGGGACCCCTTTCAAATATCAAAACATTCCCAAGACACCTTTCAAATATCGACACATTCCCAGGACCCCTTCCAAAAATCAACACATTCCCGGGACCCCTTTCAAATATCGTCACATTCCCAGGGACCCTGTTCAAATATCGACACATGCCCGGGACCCCTTTCAAATATCGACACATTACCAGGACCCCTTTCAAATATTGACACATTCCCGGGACCCCATTCAAGTATCGACACATTCCCCGCGACCCCTTTCAAATATCGACACCTTCCCGGGATCCCTTTCAAATATCGACACATTCCCGGGACCCCTTTCAAATATCGACACATTCTCGGGACGCCTTTCAAATATCGACACATTCCCCACAACCCCTTTAAAATATCGACACATTCCTGGGACCCCTTTCAAATATCGACACATTTCAAGCGACCCCTTTAAATGTCGACACCTTCCCGGGATCCCTTTCAAATATCGACACTTTCCCGGGACCCTTTTCTAATGTCAACACATTCCCGGGACACCTTTCAAATATTGACACATTCCCGGGACCCCTTTGAAATATCGACACATTCCCGGGACCACTTTCAAATATCGACATATTCCCCGAGACCCCTTTCAAATATCGACACATTCCCCAGGACACCTTTCAAATATCGACACATTCCCCAGGACCCCTTTCAAATATCGACACATTCCCGGGACCCCTTGCAAATATCGTCACATTCCCGGGACCCCTTTCAAATATCGACACATTCCAGGGACCCCTTTCAAATATCGACACATTCCCCGAGACCCGTTTCAAATATCGGCACATTCCACAGGACCCCTTTCAAATATCGACACATTCGAAGGGACACCTTTCAAATATCAACACATTCCCGGGACCCCATTCAAATATCGACACATTCCATGGAACCCTTTCAAATATCGACACATTCCCGGGACCCCTTTCAAATATCGACACATTACCGGGACCCATTTGAAATATTGACACATTCGAAGGGACACCTTTCAAATAACGTCACATTCCCGGGACCCCTTTCAAATATCGACACATTCCCTGGATCCCTTTCAAATATCGACACATTCCCGGGACCCCTTTCAAATATCGTCACATTCCTGGGGACCCCTTTCAAATATCGACACATTCCCGGGACCCCTTTCAAATATCGACACATTCTCGGGACCCCTTTCAAATATCGACACATTCCCCGCAACACCTTTAAAATATCAGCACATTCCCGGGACCCCTTTCAAATATCGACACATTTCAATCGACCCCTTTAAATGTTGACACATTCCCGGGACCCCTTTCAAATATCGACACATTCCCGGGAACCCTTTCAAATATCGACACATTTCCCAGGACCCCTTTCAAATATCGACACATTCCCGGGACCCCTGTCAAATATCGTCACATTCCCGGGGACCCCTTTCAAATATCGACACATTCCCGGGACCCGTTTCAAATATCGACACATTCTCGGAACCCCTTTCAAATATCGACGCATTTCAAGCGACCCCTTTCAAATATCGACACATTCCCGGGAACCCTTTCAAATATCGACACATTTCCCAGGACCCCTTTCAAATATCGACACATTCCCGGGATCCCTTTCAAATATCGACACCTTCCCGGGACCCCTTTCAAATATCGACACATTTGCAGGACACCCTTGAAATATCGACACATTCGAAGGGACCCCATTCAAATACTGACACTTTCCCGGGACCCCTTTCAAATATCGACACCTTCCCGGGACCCCTTTCAAATATCGACACATTCCCGGGAACCTGCTCAAACATCGTCACATTTCCAGCACACCTTTCAAATATTGACACATTCCTGGGACACCTTTCAAATATCGACACCTTCCCAGGACCCCTTTCAAATATCGACACTTTCGCGGGACCCTTTTCCAATATCAACACATTCCCAGGACACCTTTCAAATGTTGACACATTCCCGGGAGCCCTTTCAAATATCGACAAATTCCTGGGACCCCTTTCAAATATCGACACATTCCCGGGACCACTTTCAAATATCGACACATTCCCCGAGACCCCTTTCAAATATCGACACATTCCCCAGGACCACTTTCAAATATCGACACATTCCCGGGACCCCTTTCAAATATCGACACATTCCCGGGACCCATTTCAGATATTGACACATTCGAAGGGGCACCTTTCAAATATCGACACATTCCCGGGACCCCTTTCAAATATCGACACATTCCCTGGATCCCTTTCAATTTTCGACACATGCCCAGGAACCCTTTTAAATATCGACACATTCCCCGGGACCCCTTTCCAATAGCGACATATTCCCGGGACCCCTTTCAAATATCGTCACATTCCCAGGGACACCTTTCAAATATCAAAGCTTTACCAGGGCCCCTTTCAAAGATCAACACATTCCCGGGACCCCTTTCAAAAATCGACACATTCCCCGGGACACCTTTCAAATATCGACAGATTCCCGGAACCCCTTTCAAATGTCGACACATTCCCCAGGACAGTTTTCAAATATCGACTCATTCCTGGGACCCCTCTGCAAATATCAACACATTCCCCGGGACCCCTTTCAAATATCGACACATTCCGTGGATCCCTTTCAAATATCGACACCTTCCCGGGACCCCTTTCAAATGTCGAAACATTCCCTAAAACACCTTTCAAATATCGACACATTCCCAGGACCCCTTCCAAAAATCGACACATTCCCGGTACCCCTTTCAAATATCGTCACATTCCCGGGGACCCCGTTCAAATATCGACACATGCCCGGGACCGCTTTCAAATTTCGACACATTCCCGGGACCCCTTTCAAATATTGACACATTCCCGGGACCCCATTCAAGTATCGACACATTCCCCGCGACCCCTTTCAAATATCGACACATTCCCGGGACCCCTTTCAAATATCGACACATTCTCGGGACACCTTTCAAATATCAACACATTCCTCACAACCCCTTTAAAATATCGACACATTCCCGGGACCCCTTTCAAATATCGACACATTTCAAGCGACCCCTTTAAATGTCGACACCTTCCCGGGACCCCTTTCAAATATCGACACATTCCCGGGAACCCTTTCAAGTATCGACACATTTCCCAGGACCCCTTTCAAATATCGACACATTCCCAGGACCCCTTTCAAATATCGACACCTTCCCGGGACCCCTTTCAAATATCGATGCATTTGCAGGACACTTTTGAAATATCGACACATTCGAAGGGACCCCTTTCAAATATTGACACCTTCCCGGGACCCTTTTCAAATGTCAACACATTCCCGGGACACCTTTCAAATATTGACACATTCCCGGGACCCCTTTGAAATATCGACACATTCCTGGGACCCCTTTCAAATATCGACACATTCCCGGGACCACTTTCAAATATCGACACATTCCCCGAGACCCCTTTCAAATATCGACACATTCCCCAGGACACCTTTCAAATATCGACACATTCCCCAGGACCCCTTTCAAATATCGACACATTCCCGGGACCCCTTTCAAATATCGTCACATTCCCGGGGACCCCTTTCAAATATCGACACATTCCCAGGACCCCTTTCAAATATCGACACATTCCCAGGACCCTTTTCAAATATCGACACATTCCCGGGACCCCTTTCAAATATCGACACATTCCCTAGGACCACTTTCAAATATCGACACATTCCCCGAGACCCCTTTCAAATATCGACACATTCCACAGGACCCCTTTCAAATATCGACACATTCGAAGGGACACCTTTCAAATATCGACACATTCCCGGGACCCCTTTCAAATATCGACACATTCCCTGGATCACTTTCAAATATCGACACATTCCCGGGACCCCTTTCAAATATCGACACATTCCCGGGACCCATTTGAAATATTGACACATTCGAAGGGACACCTTTCAAATATCGTCACATTCCCGGGACCCCTTTCAAATATCGACACATTCCCTGGATCCCTTTCAAATATCGACACATTCCCGGGACCCCTTGCAAATATCGTCACATTCCTGGGGACCCCTTTCAAATATTGACACAATCCCGGGGCCCCTTTCAAATATCGATACATTCCCCGCGACGCCTTTCAAATATCGACACCTTCCCGGAACCCCTTTCAAATATCCACACATTCCCGGGACCCTTTCCAAAAATCGCCACATTCCCGGGGACCTCTTTCAAATACCGACACATTCCCGGGACCCCGCTCAAATATTGACACATTCCCGGGACCACTTTCAAATCTTGACACATTCCCCGGGACCCCTTTCAAATATCGACACATTCCCGGGGCCCCTTTCAAATATCGACACATTCCAGGGCCCCCTTTCAAATATCGACACATTCCCGGAACCCCATTTCAAATATCAACACTTTCCCAGGACCGCTTTCAAATATCGACACATTCTTGGGACCCGTCTGCAAATATCAACACATTCCCCGCGACCCCTTTCAAATATCGACACCTTCCCGGGACCCCCTTCAAATATCAACACATTTCCCAGGACCCCTTTCAAATATCGTCACATTCTCGGGTACCCCTTTCAAATATCACCACATTCCCGGGACCACTTTCAAATATCGACTCATTCTCGGGGACCCCTTTCAAATATCGACACATTCCCGGGACCCCTTTCAAATATCAACACATTCCCGGGACCCCTTTGAAATATCGAATCACTCCCGGGACACCCTTCAAATCATGACACATCCCTGGACCACTATCAAATATCGACACCTTCCCGGGAACCCTCTCAAATATCGACACATGCCCCATGACCCCTTTCAAATATCGACACATTCCCGGGACACCTTTCAAATATGGAACATTCCCAGGACCCCTTTCAAATATCGACACCTTTCCGGGACCCCTTTCAAATATCGACACATTCCCGGGAACCCTTTCAAACATCGACACATTTCCAGGAAATCTTTCAAATATTGACACATTCCCGGGACACCTTTCAAATATCGACGCATTTGCAGGACACTTTTGAAATATCGACACATTCGAAGGGACCCCTTTCAAATATTGACACTTTCCCGGGACCCCTTTCAAATATCGACACATTCCCGGGAACCTGCTCAAACATCGTCACATTTCCAGCACACCTTTCAAATATTGACACATTCCTGGGACACCTTTCAAATATCGACACCTTCCCAGGACCCCTTTCAAATATCGACACTTTCGCGGGACCCTTTTCCAATATCAACACATTCCCAGGACACCTTTCAAATGTTGACACATTCCCGGGAGCCCTTTCAAATATCGACAAATTCCTGGGACCCCTTTCAAATATCGACACATTCCCGGGACCACTTTCAAATATCGACACATTCCCCGAGACCCCTTTCAAATATCGACACATTCCCCAGGACCACTTTCAAATATCGACACATTCCCGGGACCCCTTTCAAATATCGACACATTCCCGGGACCCATTTCAGATATTGACACATTCGAAGGGGCACCTTTCAAATATCGACACATTCCCGGGACCCCTTTCAAATATCGACACATTCCCTGGATCCCTTTCAATTTTCGACACATGCCCAGGAACCCTTTTAAATATCGACACATTCCCCGGGACCCCTTTCCAATAGCGACATATTCCCGGGACCCCTTTCAAATATCGTCACATTCCCAGGGACACCTTTCAAATATCAAAGCTTTACCAGGGCCCCTTTCAAAGATCAACACATTCCCGGGACCCCTTTCAAAAATCGACACATTCCCCGGGACACCTTTCAAATATCGACAGATTCCCGGAACCCCTTTCAAATGTCGACACATTCCCCAGGACAGTTTTCAAATATCGACTCATTCCTGGGACCCCTCTGCAAATATCAACACATTCCCCGGGACCCCTTTCAAATATCGACACATTCCGTGGATCCCTTTCAAATATCGACACCTTCCCGGGACCCCTTTCAAATGTCGAAACATTCCCTAAAACACCTTTCAAATATCGACACATTCCCAGGACCCCTTCCAAAAATCGACACATTCCCGGTACCCCTTTCAAATATCGTCACATTCCCGGGGACCCCGTTCAAATATCGACACATGCCCGGGACCGCTTTCAAATTTCGACACATTCCCGGGACCCCTTTCAAATATTGACACATTCCCGGGACCCCATTCAAGTATCGACACATTCCCCGCGACCCCTTTCAAATATCGACACATTCCCGGGACCCCTTTCAAATATCGACACATTC
Organism: Somniosus microcephalus; assembly: GCF_052327205.1. NCBI lineage: Eukaryota > Metazoa > Chordata > Chondrichthyes > Squaliformes > Somniosidae > Somniosus > Somniosus microcephalus. The sequence continues at coordinate 383,554,948 of NC_140989.1, read as the reverse complement.
TCGGGACACCTTTCAAATATCAACACATTCCTCACAACCCCTTTAAAATATCGACACATTCCCGGGACCCCTTTCAAATATCGACACATTTCAAGCGACCCCTTTAAATGTCGACACCTTCCCGGGACCCCTTTCAAATATCGACACATTCCCGGGAACCCTTTCAAGTATCGACACATTTCCCAGGACCCCTTTCAAATATCGACACATTCCCAGGACCCCTTTCAAATATCGACACCTTCCCGGGACCCCTTTCAAATATCGATGCATTTGCAGGACACTTTTGAAATATCGACACATTCGAAGGGACCCCTTTCAAATATTGACACCTTCCCGGGACCCTTTTCAAATGTCAACACATTCCCGGGACACCTTTCAAATATTGACACATTCCCGGGACCCCTTTGAAATATCGACACATTCCTGGGACCCCTTTCAAATATCGACACATTCCCGGGACCACTTTCAAATATCGACACATTCCCCGAGACCCCTTTCAAATATCGACACATTCCCCAGGACACCTTTCAAATATCGACACATTCCCCAGGACCCCTTTCAAATATCGACACATTCCCGGGACCCCTTTCAAATATCGTCACATTCCCGGGGACCCCTTTCAAATATCGACACATTCCCAGGACCCCTTTCAAATATCGACACATTCCCAGGACCCTTTTCAAATATCGACACATTCCCGGGACCCCTTTCAAATATCGACACATTCCCTAGGACCACTTTCAAATATCGACACATTCCCCGAGACCCCTTTCAAATATCGACACATTCCACAGGACCCCTTTCAAATATCGACACATTCGAAGGGACACCTTTCAAATATCGACACATTCCCGGGACCCCTTTCAAATATCGACACATTCCCTGGATCACTTTCAAATATCGACACATTCCCGGGACCCCTTTCAAATATCGACACATTCCCGGGACCCATTTGAAATATTGACACATTCGAAGGGACACCTTTCAAATATCGTCACATTCCCGGGACCCCTTTCAAATATCGACACATTCCCTGGATCCCTTTCAAATATCGACACATTCCCGGGACCCCTTGCAAATATCGTCACATTCCTGGGGACCCCTTTCAAATATTGACACAATCCCGGGGCCCCTTTCAAATATCGATACATTCCCCGCGACGCCTTTCAAATATCGACACCTTCCCGGAACCCCTTTCAAATATCCACACATTCCCGGGACCCTTTCCAAAAATCGCCACATTCCCGGGGACCTCTTTCAAATACCGACACATTCCCGGGACCCCGCTCAAATATTGACACATTCCCGGGACCACTTTCAAATCTTGACACATTCCCCGGGACCCCTTTCAAATATCGACACATTCCCGGGGCCCCTTTCAAATATCGACACATTCCAGGGCCCCCTTTCAAATATCGACACATTCCCGGAACCCCATTTCAAATATCAACACTTTCCCAGGACCGCTTTCAAATATCGACACATTCTTGGGACCCGTCTGCAAATATCAACACATTCCCCGCGACCCCTTTCAAATATCGACACCTTCCCGGGACCCCCTTCAAATATCAACACATTTCCCAGGACCCCTTTCAAATATCGTCACATTCTCGGGTACCCCTTTCAAATATCACCACATTCCCGGGACCACTTTCAAATATCGACTCATTCTCGGGGACCCCTTTCAAATATCGACACATTCCCGGGACCCCTTTCAAATATCAACACATTCCCGGGACCCCTTTGAAATATCGAATCACTCCCGGGACACCCTTCAAATCATGACACATCCCTGGACCACTATCAAATATCGACACCTTCCCGGGAACCCTCTCAAATATCGACACATGCCCCATGACCCCTTTCAAATATCGACACATTCCCGGGACACCTTTCAAATATGGAACATTCCCAGGACCCCTTTCAAATATCGACACCTTTCCGGGACCCCTTTCAAATATCGACACATTCCCGGGAACCCTTTCAAACATCGACACATTTCCAGGAAATCTTTCAAATATTGACACATTCCCGGGACACCTTTCAAATATCGACGCATTTGCAGGACACTTTTGAAATATCGACACATTCGAAGGGACCCCTTTCAAATATTGACACTTTCCCGGGACCCTTTTCAAATGTCAACACATTCCCGGGACACCTTTCAAATATTGACACATTCCCGGGACCCCTTTGAAATATCGACACATTCCTGGGACCCCTTTCAAATATCGACACATTCCCGGGACCACTTTCAAATATCGACACATTCCCCGAGACCCCTTTCAAATATCGACACATTCCCCAGGACACCTTTCAAATATCGACACATTCCCCAGGACCCCTTTCAAATATCGACACATTCCCGGGACCCCTTTCAAATATCGTCACATTCCCGGGGACCCCTTTCAAATATCGACACATTCCCAGGACCCCTTTCAAATATCGAGACATTCCCAGGACCCTTTTCAAATATCGACACATTCCCGGGACCCCTTTCAAATATCGACACATTCCCTAGGACCACTTTCAAATATCGACACATTCCCCGAGACCCCTTTCAAATATCGACACATTCCACAGGACCCCTTTCAAATATCGACACATTCGAAGGGACACCTTTCAAATATCGACACATTCCCGGGACCCCTTTCAAATATCGACACATTCCCTGGATCACTTTCAAATATCGACACATTCCCGGGACCCCTTTCAAATATCGACACATTCCCGGGACCCATTTGAAATATTGACACATTCGAAGGGACACCTTTCAAATATCGTCACATTCCCGGGACCCCTTTCAAATATCGACACATTCCCTGGATCCCTTTCAAATATCGACACATTCCCGGGAACCCTTTCAAATATCGTCACATTCCTGGGGACCCCTTTCAAATATTGACACAATCCCGGGGCCCCTTTCAAATATCGATACATTCCCCGCGACGCCTTTCAAATATCGACACCTTCCCGGGACCCCTTTCAAATATCTACACATTCCCGGGACCCTTTCCAAAAATCGTCACATTCCCGGGGACCTCTTTCAAATACCGACACATTCCCGGGACCCCGCTCAAATATTGACACATTCCCGGGACCACTTTCAAATATTGACACATTCCCCAGGACCCCTTTCAAATATCGACACATTCCAGGGACCCCTTTCAAATATCGACACATTCCAGGGACCCCTTTCAAATATCGACACTTTCCCAGGACCGCTTTCAAATATCGACACATTCCTGGGACCCGTCTGCAAATATCAACACATTCCCCGCGACCCCTTTCAAATATCGACACCTTCCCGGGACCCCCTTCAAATATCAACACATTTCCCAGGACCCCTTTCAAATATCGTCACATTCTCGGGTACCCCTTTCAAATATCACCACATTCCCGGGACCACTTTCAAATATCGACACATTCTCGGGGACCCCTTTCAAATATCGACACATTCCCGGGACCCCTTTCAAATATCGACACATTCCCGGGACCCCTTTCAAATATCAACACATTCTCGGGACCCCTTTCAAATATCGACACATTGCCCGCAACACCTTTAAAATATCAGCACATTCCCGGGAGCCCTTTCAAATATCGACACATTTCAAGCGACCCCTTTAAAAGTCGACACCTTCCCGGGACCCCTTTCAAATATTGACACATTCGAAGGGACACCTTTCAAATATAGTCACATTCCTGGGACCCCTTTCGAATATTGACACATTCCCTGGATCCCTTTCAAATATCGACACATTCCCGGGACCCCTTTCAAATATCGTCACATTCCTGGGGACCCCTTTCAAATATCGACACATTCCCGGGACCCCTTTCAAATATCAACACATTCTCGGGACCCCTTTCAAATATCGACACATTCCCCGCAACACCTTTAAAATATCAGCACATTCCCGGGACCCCTTTCAAATATCGACACATTTCAAGCGACCCCTTTAAAAGTCGACACCTTCCCGGGACCCCTTTCAAATATCGACACATTCCCGGGAACCCTTTCAAATATCAACACATTTCCCAGGACCCCTTTCAAATATCGACACATTTCCGGGACCCCTTTCAAATATCGACACCTTCGCGGGAACCCTTTCAAATATCGACACATTTGCAGGACACCTTTGAAATATCGACACATTCGAAGGGACCCCTTTCAAATATTGACACTTTCCCAGGACCCCTTTTAAATATCGACACCTTCCCGGGACCCCTTTCAAATATCGACACATTCCCAAGAACCTGCTCAAATATCAACACATTTCCAGCACACCTTTCAAATATTGACACATTCCCGGGACACTTTTCAAATAGCAACACATTCCCGGGACATCTTTCAAATATCGACACATTCTCGGGACCCCTTTCAAATATCGACACATTCCCCGCAACACCTTTAAAATATCAGCACATTCCCGGGACCCCTTTCAAATATCGACACATTTCAAGCGACCCCTTTAAAAGTCGACACCTTCCCGGGACCCCTTTCAAATATCGACACATTCCCGGGAAGCCTTTCAAATATCGACACATTTCCCAGGACCCCTTTCAAATATCGACACATTCCCGGGACCCCTTTCAAATATCGACACCTTCCCGGGAACCCTTTCAAATATCGACACATTTGCAGGACACCTTTGAAATATCGACACATTCGAAGGGACCCCTTTCAAATATTGACACTTTCCCGAGACCCCTTTTAAATATCGACACCTTCCCGGGACCCCTTTCAAATATCGACACATTCCCAAGAACCTGCTCAAATATCGACACATTTCCAGCACACCTTTCAAATATTGACACATTCCCGGGACACTTTTCAAATAGCAACACATTCCCGGGACATCTTTCAAATATCGACACCTTCCCAGGACCCCTTTCAAATATCGATACATTCCTGGGACCCCTTTCAAATATCGACACATTCCCGGGAACCCTTTCAAACATTGACACATTTCCCAGGACCCCTCTCAAATATCGACACATTCCCGGGACACCTTTCAAATATTGGCACATTCCCAGGATCCCTTTCAAATATCGACACCTTCCCAGGACCCCTTTCAAATATCGACACATTTGCAGGACACCTTTGAAATATCGACACATTCGAAGGGACCCTTTTCAAATATCAACACATTCCCGGGACACCTTTCAAATATTGACACATTCCCGGGACCCGTTTCAAATATCGACACATTCCTGGGACCCCTTTCAAATATCGACACATTCCCGGGACCACTTTCAAATATCGACACATTATCCGAGACCCCATTCAAATACCGACACATTCCCCAGGACCCCTTTCAAATATCAACACAGTCCCGGGACCCCATTCAAATATAGACACATTCCCCGGGACCCCGTTCAAATATCGACACATTCCCTGGGACCCCTTTCAAATATCGACACATTCCCGGGACCACTTTCAAATATCGACACATTCCCAGGACCCTTTTCAAATATCGACACATTCCCGGGACCCCTTTCAAATATCGACACATTCTCGGGAACGCTTTCAGATATCGACACATTCCCCGCAACACCTTTAAAATATCAGCACATTCCCGGGACCCCTTTCAAATATCGACACATTCCCAGGACCCTTTTCAAATATCGACACATTCCAGGGACCCCTTTCAAATATCGACACATTCCCTAGGAGCACTTTCAAATATCGACACATTCCCCGAGACCCGTTTCAAATATCGGCACATTCCACAGGACCCCTTTCAAATATCGACACATTCGAAGGGACACCTTTCAAATATCGACACATTCCCGGGACCCCTTTCAAATATCGACACATTCCCTGGATCCCTTTCAAATATCGACACATTCCCGGGACCCCTTGCAAATATCGTCACATTCCTGGGGACCCCTTTCAAATATTGACACAATCCCGGGGCCCCTTTCAAATATCGATACATTCCCCGCGACGCCTTTCAAATATCGACACCTTCCCGGAACCCCTTTCAAATATCCACACATTCCCGGGACCCTTTCCAAAAATCGCCACATTCCCGGGGACCTCTTTCAAATACCGACACATTCCCGGGACCCCGCTCAAATATTGACACATTCCCGGGACCACTTTCAAATCTTGACACATTCCCCGGGACCCCTTTCAAATATCGACACATTCCCGGGGCCCCTTTCAAATATCGACACATTCCAGGGCCCCCTTTCAAATATCGACACATTCCCGGAACCCCATTTCAAATATCAACACTTTCCCAGGACCGCTTTCAAATATCGACACATTCTTGGGACCCGTCTGCAAATATCAACACATTCCCCGCGACCCCTTTCAAATATCGACACCTTCCCGGGACCCCCTTCAAATATCAACACATTTCCCAGGACCCCTTTCAAATATCGTCACATTCTCGGGTACCCCTTTCAAATATCACCACATTCCCGGGACCACTTTCAAATATCGACTCATTCTCGGGGACCCCTTTCAAATATCGACACATTCCCGGGACCCCTTTCAAATATCAACACATTCCCGGGACCCCTTTGAAATATCGAATCACTCCCGGGACACCCTTCAAATCATGACACATCCCTGGACCACTATCAAATATCGACACCTTCCCGGGAACCCTCTCAAATATCGACACATGCCCCATGACCCCTTTCAAATATCGACACATTCCCGGGACACCTTTCAAATATGGAACATTCCCAGGACCCCTTTCAAATATCGACACCTTTCCGGGACCCCTTTCAAATATCGACACATTCCCGGGAACCCTTTCAAACATCGACACATTTCCAGGAAATCTTTCAAATATTGACACATTCCCGGGACACCTTTCAAATATCGACGCATTTGCAGGACACTTTTGAAATATCGACACATTCGAAGGGACCCCTTTCAAATATTGACACTTTCCCGGGACCCTTTTCAAATGTCAACACATTCCCGGGACACCTTTCAAATATTGACACATTCCCGGGACCCCTTTGAAATATCGACACATTCCTGGGACCCCTTTCAAATATCGACACATTCCCAGGACCACTTTCAAATATCGACACATTCCCCGAGACCCCTTTCAAATATCGACACATTCCCCAGGACACCTTTCAAATATCGACACATTCCCCAGGACCCCTTTCAAATATCGACACATTCCCGGGACCCCTTTCAAATATCGTCACATTCCCGGGGACCCCTTTCAAATATCGACACATTCCCAGGACCCCTTTCAAATATCGAGACATTCCCAGGACCCTTTTCAAATATCGACACATTCCCGGGACCCCTTTCAAATATCGACACATTCCCTAGGACCACTTTCAAATATCGACACATTCCCCGAGACCCCTTTCAAATATCGACACATTCCACAGGACCCCTTTCAAATATCGACACATTCGAAGGGACACCTTTCAAATATCGACACATTCCCGGGACCCCTTTCAAATATCGACACATTCCCTGGATCACTTTCAAATATCGACACATTCCCGGGACCCCTTTCAAATATCGACACATTCCCGGGACCCATTTGAAATATTGACACATTCGAAGGGACACCTTTCAAATATCGTCACATTCCCGGGACCCCTTTCAAATATCGACACATTCCCTGGATCCCTTTCAAATATCGACACATTCCCGGGAACCCTTTCAAATATCGTCACATTCCTGGGGACCCCTTTCAAATATTGACACAATCCCGGGGCCCCTTTCAAATATCGATACATTCCCCGCGACGCCTTTCAAATATCGACACCTTCCCGGGACCCCTTTCAAATATCTACACATTCCCGGGACCCTTTCCAAAAATCGTCACATTCCCGGGGACCTCTTTCAAATACCGACACATTCCCGGGACCCCGCTCAAATATTGACACATTCCCGGGACCACTTTCAAATATTGACACATTCCCCAGGACCCCTTTCAAATATCGACACATTCCAGGGACCCCTTTCAAATATCGACACATTCCAGGGACCCCTTTCAAATATCGACACTTTCCCAGGACCGCTTTCAAATATCGACACATTCCTGGGACCCGTCTGCAAATATCAACACATTCCCCGCGACCCCTTTCAAATATCGACACCTTCCCGGGACCCCCTTCAAATATCAACACATTTCCCAGGACCCCTTTCAAATATCGTCACATTCTCGGGTACCCCTTTCAAATATCACCACATTCCCGGGACCACTTTCAAATATCGACACATTCTCGGGGACCCCTTTCAAATATCGACACATTCCCGGGACCCCTTTCAAATATCGACACATTCCCGGGACCCCTTTCAAATATCAACACATTCTCGGGACCCCTTTCAAATATCGACACATTGCCCGCAACACCTTTAAAATATCAGCACATTCCCGGGAGCCCTTTCAAATATCGACACATTTCAAGCGACCCCTTTAAAAGTCGACACCTTCCCGGGACCCCTTTCAAATATTGACACATTCGAAGGGACACCTTTCAAATATAGTCACATTCCTGGGACCCCTTTCGAATATTGACACATTCCCTGGATCCCTTTCAAATATCGACACATTCCCGGGACCCCTTTCAAATATCGTCACATTCCTGGGGACCCCTTTCAAATATCGACACATTCCCGGGACCCCTTTCAAATATCAACACATTCTCGGGACCCCTTTCAAATATCGACACATTCCCCGCAACACCTTTAAAATATCAGCACATTCCCGGGACCCCTTTCAAATATCGACACATTTCAAGCGACCCCTTTAAAAGTCGACACCTTCCCGGGACCCCTTTCAAATATCGACACATTCCCGGGAACCCTTTCAAATATCAACACATTTCCCAGGACCCCTTTCAAATATCGACACATTCCCGGGACCCCTTTCAAATATCGACACCTTCGCGGGAACCCTTTCAAATATCGACACATTTGCAGGACACCTTTGAAATATCGACACATTCGAAGGGACCCCTTTCAAATATTGACACTTTCCCAGGACCCCTTTTAAATATCGACACCTTCCCGGGACCCCTTTCAAATATCGACACATTCCCAAGAACCTGCTCAAATATCAACACATTTCCAGCACACCTTTCAAATATTGACACATTCCCGGGACACTTTTCAAATAGCAACACATTCCCGGGACATCTTTCAAATATCGACACATTCTCGGGACCCCTTTCAAATATCGACACATTCCCCGCAACACCTTTAAAATATCAGCACATTCCCGGGACCCCTTTCAAATATCGACACATTTCAAGCGACCCCTTTAAAAGTCGACACCTTCCCGGGACCCCTTTCAAATATCGACACATTCCCGGGAAGCCTTTCAAATATCGACACATTTCCCAGGACCCCTTTCAAATATCGACACATTCCCGGGACCCCTTTCAAATATCGACACCTTCCCGGGAACCCTTTCAAATATCGACACATTTGCAGGACACCTTTGAAATATCGACACATTCGAAGGGACCCCTTTCAAATATTGACACTTTCCCGAGACCCCTTTTAAATATCGACACCTTCCCGGGACCCCTTTCAAATATCGACACATTCCCAAGAACCTGCTCAAATATCGACACATTTCCAGCACACCTTTCAAATATTGACACATTCCCGGGACACTTTTCAAATAGCAACACATTCCCGGGACATCTTTCAAATATCGACACCTTCCCAGGACCCCTTTCAAATATCGATACATTCCTGGGACCCCTTTCAAATATCGACACATTCCCGGGAACCCTTTCAAACATTGACACATTTCCCAGGACCCCTCTCAAATATCGACACATTCCCGGGACACCTTTCAAATATTGGCACATTCCCAGGATCCCTTTCAAATATCGACACCTTCCCAGGACCCCTTTCAAATATCGACACATTTGCAGGACACCTTTGAAATATCGACACATTCGAAGGGACCCTTTTCAAATATCAACACATTCCCGGGACACCTTTCAAATATTGACACATTCCCGGGACCCGTTTCAAATATCGACACATTCCTGGGACCCCTTTCAAATATCGACACATTCCCGGGACCACTTTCAAATATCGACACATTATCCGAGACCCCATTCAAATACCGACACATTCCCCAGGACCCCTTTCAAATATCAACACAGTCCCGGGACCCCATTCAAATATAGACACATTCCCCGGGACCCCGTTCAAATATCGACACATTCCCTGGGACCCCTTTCAAATATCGACACATTCCCGGGACCACTTTCAAATATCGACACATTCCCAGGACCCTTTTCAAATATCGACACATTCCCGGGACCCCTTTCAAATATCGACACATTGCCTGGATCCCTTTCAAATATCGACACATTCCCGGGACCCCTTTCAAATATCGACACATTCCCGGGACCCATTTGAAATATTGACACATTCGAAGGGACACCTTTCAAATATCGTCACATTCCCGGGACCCCTTTCAAATATCGACACATTCCCTGGATCCCTTTCAAATATCGACACATTCCCGGGACCCCTTTCAAATATCGACACATTCTCGGGAACGCTTTCAGATATCGACACATTCCCCGCAACACCTTTAAAATATCAGCACATTCCCGGGACCCCTTTCAAATATCGACACATTCCCAGGACCCTTTTCAAATATCGACACATTCCAGGGACCCCTTTCAAATATCGACACATTCCCTAGGAGCACTTTCAAATATCGACACATTCCCCGAGACCCGTTTCAAATATCGGCACATTCCACAGGACCCCTTTCAAATATCGACACATTCGAAGGGACACCTTTCAAATATCGACACATTCCCGGGACCCCTTTCAAATATCGACACATTCCCTGGATCCCTTTCAAATATCGACACATTCCCGGGACCCCTTTCAAATATCGACACATTCCCGGGACCCATTTGAAATATTGACACATTCGAAGGGACACCTTTCAAATATCGTCACATTCCCGGGACCACTTTCAAATATCGACACATTCCCTGGATCCCTTTCAAATATCGACACATTCCCGGGACCCCTTTCAAATATCGTCACATTCCTGGGGACCCCTTTCAAATATCGACACATTCCCGGGACCCCTTTCAAATATCAACACATTCTCGGGACCCCTTTCAAATATCGACACATTCCCCGCAACACCTTTAAAATATCAGCACATTCCCGGGACCCCTTTCAAATATCGACACATTTCAAGCGACCCCTTTAAAAGTCGACAACTTCCCGGGACCCCTTTCAAATATCGACACATTCCCGGGAACCCTTTCAAATATCGACACATTTCCCAGGACCCCTTTCAAATATCGACACATTCCCGGGACCCCTTTCAAATATCGACACCTTCCCGGGAACCCTTTCAAATATCGACACATTTGCAGGACACCTTTGAAATATCGACACATTCGAAGGGACCCCTTTCAAATATTGACACTTTCCCAGGACCCCTTTTAAATATCGACACCTTCCCGGGACCCCTTTCAAATATCGACACATTCCCAAGAACCTGCTCAAATATCGACACATTTCCAGCACACCTTTCAAATATTGACACATTCCCGGGACACTTTTCAAATAGCAACACATTCCCGGGACATCTTTCAAATATCGACACATTCTCGGGACCCCTTTCAAATATCGACACATTCCCCGCAACACCTTTAAAATATCAGCACATTCCCGGGACCCCTTTCAAATATCGACACATTTCAAGCGACCCCTTTAAAAGTCGACACCTTCCCGGGACCCCTTTCAAATATCGACACATTCCCGGGAACCCTTTCAAATATCGACACCTTCCCGGGAACCCTTTCAAATATCGACACATTTGCAGGACACCTTTGAAATATCGACACATTCGAAGGGACCCCTTTCAAATATTGACACTTTCCCGGGACCACTTTTAAATATCGACACCTTCCCGGGACCCCTTTCAAATATCGACACATTCCCAAGAACCTGCTCAAATATCGACACATTTCCGGCACACCTTTCAAATATTGACACATTCCCGGGACACTTTTCAAATAGCAACACATTCCCGGGACATCTTTCAAATATCGACACATTCCCAGGACCCCTTTCAAATATCAACACATTCCCGGGAACCCTTTCAAATATCGACACATTTCCCAGGACCCCTCTCAAATATCGACACATTCCCGGGACACCTTTCAAATATTGACACATTCCCAGGATCCCTTTCAAATATCGACACCTTCCCAGGACCCCTTTCAAATATCGACACATTTGCAGGACACCTTTGAAATATCGACACATTCGAAGGGACCCCTTTCAAATATCGACACTTTCCCGGGACCCTTTTCAAATATCAACACATTCCCGGGACACCTTTCAAATATTGACACATTCCCGGGACCCGTTTCAAATATCGACACATTCCTGGGACCCCTTTCAAATATCGACACATTCCCAGGACCACTTTTAAATATCGACACATTATCCGAGACCCCATTCAAATACCGACACATTCCCCAGGACCCCTTTCAAATATCAACACAGTCCCGGGACCCCGTTCAAATATAGACACATTCCCCGGGACCCCGTTCAAATATCGACACATTCCCTGGGACCCCTTTCAAATATCGACACATTCCCGTGACCACTTTCAAATATCAACACATTATCCAAGACCCCTTTCAAATATCGACACATTCCCCAGGACCCCTTTCAAATATCAACAAAGTCCCGGGACCCCGTTGAAATATCGACACATTCCCCGGGACCCCTTTCAAATATCGACACATTCCCCGGGACCCCTTTCAAATATCGACACATTCCCGGGACCCCTTTCAAATATCGACACATTCGCCAGGACCCTTTTCAAATATCGACACATTCCCGGGACCCCTTTCAAATATCGACACATTCCCTAGGACCACTTTCAAATATCGACACATTCCCCGAGACCCCTTTCAAATATCAACACATTCCACAGGACCCCTTTCAAATATCGACACATTCCCGGGACCCATTTGAAATATTGACACATTCGAAGGGACACCTTTCAAATATCGACACATTCCCGGGACCCCTGTCAAATATCGTCACATTCCCGGGGACCCCTTTCAAATATCGACACATTCCCGGGACCCGCTCCAAATATTGACACCTTCCCGGGACCCCTTTCAAATATCGACACATTCCCAAGAACCTGCTCAAATATCGACACATTTCCAGCACACCTTTCAAATATTGACACTTTCCCGGGACACTTTTCAAATAGCAACACATTCCCGGTACATCTTTCAAATATCGACACCTTCCCAGGACCCCTTTCAAATATCGACACATTCCCGGGAACCCTGTCAAATATCGTCACATTCCCGGGGACCCCTTTCAAATATCGAAACATTCCCGGGACACGTTCCAAATATCGACACATTCTCGGGATCCCTTTCAAATATCGACACTTTCGCGGGACCCCTTTCAAATATCGACACTTTCACGGGACACTATTCCAATATCAACACATTCCCAGGACACCTTTCAAATGTTGACACATTCCCGGGAGCCCTTTCAAATATCGACAAATTCCTGGGACCCCTTTCAAATATCGACACATTCCCGGGACCACTTTCAAATATCGACACATTCCCCGAGACCCCTTTCAAATATCGACACATTCCCCAGGACCACTTTCAAATATCGACACATTCCCGGGACCCCTTTCAAATATCGACACATTTCCCAGGACCCCTCTCAAATATCGACACATTCCCGGGACACCTTTCAAATATTGACACATTCCCAGGATCCCTTTCAAATATCGACACCTTCCCAGGACCCCTTTCAAATATCGACACATTTGCAGGACACCTTTGAAATATCGACACATTCGAAGGGACCCCTTTCAAATATCGACACTTTCCCGGGACCCTTTTCAAATATCAACACATTCCCGGGACCCCTTTCAAATATCGACACATTCCCAGGACCACTTTTAAATATCGACACATTATCCGAGACCCCATTCAAATACCGACACATTCCCCAGGACCCCTTTCAAATATCAACACAGTCCCGGGACCCCGTTCAAATATAGACACATTCCCCGGGACCCCGTTCAAATATCGACACATTCCCTGGGACCCCTTTCAAATATCGACACATTCCCGTGACCACTTTCAAATATCAACACATTATCCAAGACCCCTTTCAAATATCGACACATTCCCCAGGACCCCTTCAAATATCAAAAAATCCCGGGACCCCGTTGAAATATCGACACATTCCCCGGGACCCCTTTCAAATATCGACACATTCCCCGGGACCCCTTTCAAATATCGACACATTCCCGGGACCCCTTTCAAATATCGACACATTCGCCAGGACCCTTTTCAAATATCGACACATTCCCGGGACCCCTTTCAAATATCGACACATTCCCTAGGACCACTTTCAAATATCGACACATTCCCCGAGACCCCTTTCAAATATCAACACATTCCACAGGACCCCTTTCAAATATCGACACATTCCCGGGACCCATTTGAAATATTGACACATTCGAAGGGACACCTTTCAAATATCGACACATTCCCGGGACCCCTGTCAAATATCGTCACATTCCCGGGGACCCCTTTCAAATATCGACACATTCCCGGGACCCGCTCCAAATATTGACACCTTCCCGGGACCCCTTTCAAATATCGACACATTCCCAAGAACCTGCTCAAATATCGACACATTTCCAGCACACCTTTCAAATATTGACACATTCCCGGGACACTTTTCAAATAGCAACACATTCCCGGGACATCTTTCAAATATCGACACCTTCCCAGGACCCCTTTCAAATATCGACACATTCCCGGGAACCCTGTCAAATATCGTCACATTCCCGGGGACCCCTTTCAAATATCGAAACATTCCCGGGACACGTTCCAAATATCGACACATTCTCGGGATCCCTTTCAAATATCGACACTTTCGCGGGACCCCTTTCAAATATCGACACTTTCGCGGGACACTATTCCAATATCAACACATTCCCAGGACACCTTTCAAATGTTGGCACATTCCCGGGAGCCCTTTCAAATATCGACAAATTCCTGGGACCCCTTTCAAATATCGACACATTCCCGGGACCACTTTCAAATATCGACACATTCCCGGGACCACTTTCAAATATCGACACATTATCCGAGACCCCATTCAAATACCGACACATTCCCCAGGACCCCTTTCAAATATCAACACAGTCCCGGGACCCCGTTCAAATATAGACACATTCCCCGGGACCCCGTTCAAATATCGACACATTCCCTGGGACCCCTTTCAAATATCGACACATTCCCGGGACCACTTTCAAATATCGACACATTCCCAGGACCCTTTTCAAATATCGACACATTCCCGGGACCCCTTTCAAATATCGACACATTGCCTGGATCCCTTTCAAATATCGACACATTCCCGGGACCCCTTTCAAATATCGACACATTCCCGGGACCCATTTGAAATATTGACACATTCGAAGGGACACCTTTCAAATATCGTCACATTCCCGGGACCCCTTTCAAATATCGACACATTCCCTGGATCCCTTTCAAATATCGACACATTCCCGGGACCCCTTTCAAATATCGACACATTCTCGGGACCGCTTTCAGATATCGACACATTCCCCGCAACACCTTTAAAATATCAGCACATTCCCGGGACCCCTTTCAAATATCGACACATTCCCAGGACCCTTTTCAAATATCGACACATTCCAGGGACCCCTTTCAAATATCGACACATTTCCTAGGAGCACTTTCAAATATCGACACATTCCCCGAGACCCGTTTCAAATATCGGCACATTCCACAGGACCCCTTTCAAATATCGACACATTCGAAGGGACACCTTTCAAATATCGACACATTCCCGGGACCCCTTTCAAATATCGACACATTCCCTGGATCCCTTTCAAATATCGACACATTCCCGGGACCCCTTTCAAATATCGACACATTCCCGGGACCCATTTGAAATATTGACACATTCGAAGGGACACCTTTCAAATATCGTCACATTCCCGGGACCACTTTCAAATATCGACACATTCCCTGGATCCCTTTCAAATATCGACACATTCCCGGGACCCCTTTCAAATATCGTCACATTCCTGGGGACCCCTTTCAAATATCGACACATTCCCGGGACCCCTTTCAAATATCAACACATTCTCGGGACCCCTTTCAAATATCGACACATTCCCCGCAACACCTTTAAAATATCAGCACATTCCCGGGACCCCTTTCAAATATCGACACATTTCAAGCGACCCCTTTAAAAGTCGACACCTTCCCGGGACCCCTTTCAAATATCGACACATTCCCGGGAACCCTTTCAAATATCGACACATTTCCCAGGACCCCTTTCAAATATCGACACATTCCCAGGACCCCTTTCAAATATCGACACCTTCCCGGGAACCCTTTCAAATATCGACACATTTGCAGGACACCTTTGAAATATCGACACATTCGAAGGGACCCCTTTCAAATATTGACACTTTCCCGGGACCCCTTTTAAATATCGACACCTTCCCGGGACCCCTTTCAAATATCGACACATTCCCAAGAACCTGCTCAAATATCGACACATTTCCAGCACACCTTTCAAATATTGACACATTCCCGGGACACTTTTCAAATAGCAACACATTCCCGGGACATCTTTCAAATATCGACACATTCTCGGGACCCCTTTCAAATATCGACACATTCCCCGCAACACCTTTAAAATATCAGCACATTCCCGGGACCCCTTTCAAATATCGACACATTTCAAGCGACCCCTTTAAAAGTCGACACCTTCCCGGGACCCCTTTCAAATATCGACACATTCCCGGGAACCCTTTCAAATATCGACACCTTCCCGGGAACCCTTTCAAATATCGACACATTTGCAGGACACCTTTGAAATATCGACACATTCGAAGGGACCCCTTTCAAATATTGACACTTTCCCGGGACCCCTTTTAAATATCGACACCTTCCCGGGACCCCTTTCAAATATCGACACATTCCCAAGAACCTGCTCAAATATCGACACATTTCCAGCACACCTTTCAAATATCGACACCTTCCCAGGACCCCTTTCAAATATCGACACATTCCCGGGAACCCTTTCAAATATCGACACATTTTCCAGGACCCCTCTCAAATATCGACACATTCCCGGGACACCTTTCAAATATTGACACATTCCCAGGATCCCTTTCAAATATCGACACCTTCCCAGGACCCCTTTCAAATATCGACACATTTGCAGGACACCTTTGAAATATCGACACATTCGAAGGGACCCCTTTCAAATATCGACACTTTCCCGGGACCCCTTTTAAATATCGACACCTTCCCGGGACCCCTTTCAAATATCGACACATTCCCAAGAACCTGCTCAAATATCGACACATTTCCAGCACACCTTTCAAATATTGACACATTCCCGGGACACTTTTCAAATAGCAACACATTCCCGGGACATCTTTCAAATATCGACACCTTCCCAGGACCCCTTTCAAATATCGACACATTTGCAGGACACCTTTGAAATATCGACACATTCGAAGGGACCCCTTTCAAATATCGACACTTTCCCGGGACCCTTTTCAAATATCAACACATTCCCGGGACACCTTTCAAATATTGACACATTCCCGGGACCCGTTTCAAATATCGACACATTCCTGGGACCCCTTTCAAATATCGACACATTCCCAGGACCACTTTTAAATATCGACACATTATCCGAGACCCCATTCAAATACCGACACATTCCCCAGGACCCCTTTCAAATATCAACACAGTCCCGGGACCCCGTTCAAATATAGACACATTCCCCGGGACCCCGTTCAAATATCGACACATTCCCTGGGACCCCTTTCAAATATCGACACATTCCCGTGACCACTTTCAAATATCAACACATTATCCAAGACCCCTTTCAAATATCGACACATTCCCCAGGACCCCTTTCAAATATCAACAAAGTCCCGGGACCCCGTTGAAATATCGACACATTCCCCGGGACCCCTTTCAAATATCGACACATTCCCCGGGACCCCTTTCAAATATCGACACATTCCCGGGACCCCTTTCAAATATCGACACATTCGCCAGGACCCTTTTCAAATATCGACACATTCCCGGGACCCCTTTCAAATATCGACACATTCCCTAGGACCACTTTCAAATATCGACACATTCCCCGAGACCCCTTTCAAATATCAACACATTCCACAGGACCCCTTTCAAATATCGACACATTCCCGGGACCCATTTGAAATATTGACACATTCGAAGGGACACCTTTCAAATATCGACACATTCCCGGGACCCCTGTCAAATATCGTCACATTCCCGGGGACCCCTTTCAAATATCGACACATTCCCGGGACCCGCTCCAAATATTGACACCTTCCCGGGACCCCTTTCAAATATCGACACATTCCCAAGGACCTGCTCAAATATCGACACATTTCCAGCACACCTTTCAAATATTGACACTTTCCCGGGACACTTTTCAAATAGCAACACATTCCCGGGACATCTTTCAAATATCGACACCTTCCCAGGACCCCTTTCAAATATCGAAACATTCCCAGGACACGTTCCAAATATCGACACATTCTCGGGATCCCTTTCAAATATCGACACTTTCGCGGGACCCCTTTCAGATATCGACACTTTCGCGGGACACTATTCCAATATCAACACATTCCCAGGACACCTTTCAAATGTTGACACATTCCCGGGAGCCCTTTCAAATATCGACAAATTCCTGGGACCCCTTTCAAATATCGACACATTCCCGGGACCACTTTCAAATATCGACACATTCCCCGAGACCCCTTTCAAATATCGACACATTCCCCAGGACCACTTTCCAATATCGACACATTCCCGGGACCCCTTTCAA
Organism: Somniosus microcephalus; assembly: GCF_052327205.1. Classification (NCBI taxonomy): domain Eukaryota; kingdom Metazoa; phylum Chordata; class Chondrichthyes; order Squaliformes; family Somniosidae; genus Somniosus; species Somniosus microcephalus. The sequence continues at coordinate 383,536,026 of NC_140989.1, read as the reverse complement.
ATATCGACACATTTCCCAGGACCCCTCTCAAATATCGACACATTCCCGGGACACCTTTCAAATATTGACACATTCCCAGGATCCCTTTCAAATATCGACACCTTCCCAGGACCCCTTTCAAATATCGACACATTTGCAGGACACCTTTGAAATATCGACACATTCGAAGGGACCCCTTTCAAATATCGACACTTTCCCGGGACCCTTTTCAAATATCAACACATTCCCGGGACACCTTTCAAATATTGACACATTCCCGGGACCCGTTTCAAATATCGACACATTCCTGTGACCCCTTTCAAATATCGACACATTCCCAGGACCACTTTTAAATATCGACACATTATCCGAGACCCCATTCAAATACCGACACATTCCCCAGGACCCCTTTCAAATATCAACACAGTCCCGGGACCCCGTTCAAATATAGACACATTCCCCGGGACCCCGTTCAAATATCGACACATTCCCTGGGACCCCTTTCAAATATCGACACATTCCCGTGACCACTTTCAAATATCAACACATTATCCAAGACCCCTTTCAAATATCGACACATTCCCCGAGACCCCTTTCAAATATCAACAAAGTCCCGGGACCCCGTTGAAATATCGACACATTCCCCGGGACCCCTTTCAAATATCGACACATTCCCCGGGACCCCTTTCAACTATCGACACATTCCCGGGACCCCTTTCAAATATCGACACATTCGCCAGGACCCTTTTCAAATATCGACACATTCCCAGGACCCTATTCAAATATCGACACATTCCCTAGGACCACTTTCAAATATCGACACATTCCCCAAGACCCCTTTCAAATATCAACACATTCCACAGGACCCCTTTCAAATATCGACACATTCCCGGGACCCATTTGAAATATTGACACATTCGAAGGGACACCTTTCAAATATCGACACATTCCCGGGACCCCTGTCAAATATTGACACATTCCCGGGACACTTTTCAAATAGCAACACATTCCCGGGACATCTTTCAAATATCGACACCTTCCCAGGACCCCTTTCAAATATCGACACATTCCCGGGAACCCTGTCAAATATCGTCACATTCCCGGGGACCCCTTTCAAATATCGAAACATTCCCGGGACACGTTCCAAATATCGACACATTCTCGGGATCCCTTTCAAATATCGACACTTTCGCGGGACCCCTTTCAAATATCGACACTTTCGCGGGACACTATTCCAATATCAACACATTCCCAGGACACCTTTCAAATGTTGGCACATTCCCGGGAGCCCTTTCAAATATCGACAAATTCCTGGGACCCCTTTCAAATATCGACACATTCCCGGGACCACTTTCAAATATCGACACATTCCCGGGACCACTTTCAAATATCGACACATTATCCGAGACCCCATTCAAATACCGACACATTCCCCAGGACCCCTTTCAAATATCAACACAGTCCCGGGACCCCGTTCAAATATAGACACATTCCCCGGGACCCCGTTCAAATATCGACACATTCCCTGGGACCCCTTTCAAATATCGACACATTCCCGGGACCACTTTCAAATATCGACACATTCCCAGGACCCTTTTCAAATATCGACACATTCCCGGGACCCCTTTCAAATATCGACACATTGCCTGGATCCCTTTCAAATATCGACACATTCCCGGGACCCCTTTCAAATATCGACACATTCCCGGGACCCATTTGAAATATTGACACATTCGAAGGGACACCTTTCAAATATCGTCACATTCCCGGGACCCCTTTCAAATATCGACACATTCCCTGGATCCCTTTCAAATATCGACACATTCCCGGGACCCCTTTCAAATATCGACACATTCTCGGGACCGCTTTCAGATATCGACACATTCCCCGCAACACCTTTAAAATATCAGCACATTCCCGGGACCCCTTTCAAATATCGACACATTCCCAGGACCCTTTTCAAATATCGACACATTCCAGGGACCCCTTTCAAATATCGACACATTTCCTAGGAGCACTTTCAAATATCGACACATTCCCCGAGACCCGTTTCAAATATCGGCACATTCCACAGGACCCCTTTCAAATATCGACACATTCGAAGGGACACCTTTCAAATATCGACACATTCCCGGGACCCCTTTCAAATATCGACACATTCCCTGGATCCCTTTCAAATATCGACACATTCCCGGGACCCCTTTCAAATATCGACACATTCCCGGGACCCATTTGAAATATTGACACATTCGAAGGGACACCTTTCAAATATCGTCACATTCCCGGGACCACTTTCAAATATCGACACATTCCCTGGATCCCTTTCAAATATCGACACATTCCCGGGACCCCTTTCAAATATCGTCACATTCCTGGGGACCCCTTTCAAATATCGACACATTCCCGGGACCCCTTTCAAATATCAACACATTCTCGGGACCCCTTTCAAATATCGACACATTCCCCGCAACACCTTTAAAATATCAGCACATTCCCGGGACCCCTTTCAAATATCGACACATTTCAAGCGACCCCTTTAAAAGTCGACACCTTCCCGGGACCCCTTTCAAATATCGACACATTCCCGGGAACCCTTTCAAATATCGACACATTTCCCAGGACCCCTTTCAAATATCGACACATTCCCAGGACCCCTTTCAAATATCGACACCTTCCCGGGAACCCTTTCAAATATCGACACATTTGCAGGACACCTTTGAAATATCGACACATTCGAAGGGACCCCTTTCAAATATTGACACTTTCCCGGGACCCCTTTTAAATATCGACACCTTCCCGGGACCCCTTTCAAATATCGACACATTCCCAAGAACCTGCTCAAATATCGACACATTTCCAGCACACCTTTCAAATATTGACACATTCCCGGGACACTTTTCAAATAGCAACACATTCCCGGGACATCTTTCAAATATCGACACATTCTCGGGACCCCTTTCAAATATCGACACATTCCCCGCAACACCTTTAAAATATCAGCACATTCCCGGGACCCCTTTCAAATATCGACACATTTCAAGCGACCCCTTTAAAAGTCGACACCTTCCCGGGACCCCTTTCAAATATCGACACATTCCCGGGAACCCTTTCAAATATCGACACCTTCCCGGGAACCCTTTCAAATATCGACACATTTGCAGGACACCTTTGAAATATCGACACATTCGAAGGGACCCCTTTCAAATATTGACACTTTCCCGGGACCCCTTTTAAATATCGACACCTTCCCGGGACCCCTTTCAAATATCGACACATTCCCAAGAACCTGCTCAAATATCGACACATTTCCAGCACACCTTTCAAATATCGACACCTTCCCAGGACCCCTTTCAAATATCGACACATTCCCGGGAACCCTTTCAAATATCGACACATTTTCCAGGACCCCTCTCAAATATCGACACATTCCCGGGACACCTTTCAAATATTGACACATTCCCAGGATCCCTTTCAAATATCGACACCTTCCCAGGACCCCTTTCAAATATCGACACATTTGCAGGACACCTTTGAAATATCGACACATTCGAAGGGACCCCTTTCAAATATCGACACTTTCCCGGGACCCCTTTTAAATATCGACACCTTCCCGGGACCCCTTTCAAATATCGACACATTCCCAAGAACCTGCTCAAATATCGACACATTTCCAGCACACCTTTCAAATATTGACACATTCCCGGGACACTTTTCAAATAGCAACACATTCCCGGGACATCTTTCAAATATCGACACCTTCCCAGGACCCCTTTCAAATATCGACACATTTGCAGGACACCTTTGAAATATCGACACATTCGAAGGGACCCCTTTCAAATATCGACACTTTCCCGGGACCCTTTTCAAATATCAACACATTCCCGGGACACCTTTCAAATATTGACACATTCCCGGGACCCGTTTCAAATATCGACACATTCCTGGGACCCCTTTCAAATATCGACACATTCCCAGGACCACTTTTAAATATCGACACATTATCCGAGACCCCATTCAAATACCGACACATTCCCCAGGACCCCTTTCAAATATCAACACAGTCCCGGGACCCCGTTCAAATATAGACACATTCCCCGGGACCCCGTTCAAATATCGACACATTCCCTGGGACCCCTTTCAAATATCGACACATTCCCGTGACCACTTTCAAATATCAACACATTATCCAAGACCCCTTTCAAATATCGACACATTCCCCAGGACCCCTTTCAAATATCAACAAAGTCCCGGGACCCCGTTGAAATATCGACACATTCCCCGGGACCCCTTTCAAATATCGACACATTCCCCGGGACCCCTTTCAAATATCGACACATTCCCGGGACCCCTTTCAAATATCGACACATTCGCCAGGACCCTTTTCAAATATCGACACATTCCCGGGACCCCTTTCAAATATCGACACATTCCCTAGGACCACTTTCAAATATCGACACATTCCCCGAGACCCCTTTCAAATATCAACACATTCCACAGGACCCCTTTCAAATATCGACACATTCCCGGGACCCATTTGAAATATTGACACATTCGAAGGGACACCTTTCAAATATCGACACATTCCCGGGACCCCTGTCAAATATCGTCACATTCCCGGGGACCCCTTTCAAATATCGACACATTCCCGGGACCCGCTCCAAATATTGACACCTTCCCGGGACCCCTTTCAAATATCGACACATTCCCAAGGACCTGCTCAAATATCGACACATTTCCAGCACACCTTTCAAATATTGACACTTTCCCGGGACACTTTTCAAATAGCAACACATTCCCGGGACATCTTTCAAATATCGACACCTTCCCAGGACCCCTTTCAAATATCGAAACATTCCCAGGACACGTTCCAAATATCGACACATTCTCGGGATCCCTTTCAAATATCGACACTTTCGCGGGACCCCTTTCAGATATCGACACTTTCGCGGGACACTATTCCAATATCAACACATTCCCAGGACACCTTTCAAATGTTGACACATTCCCGGGAGCCCTTTCAAATATCGACAAATTCCTGGGACCCCTTTCAAATATCGACACATTCCCGGGACCACTTTCAAATATCGACACATTCCCCGAGACCCCTTTCAAATATCGACACATTCCCCAGGACCACTTTCCAATATCGACACATTCCCGGGACCCCTTTCAAATATCGACACATTTCCCAGGACCCCTCTCAAATATCGACACATTCCCGGGACACCTTTCAAATATTGACACATTCCCAGGATCCCTTTCAAATATCGACACCTTCCCAGGACCCCTTTCAAATATCGACACATTTGCAGGACACCTTTGAAATATCGACACATTCGAAGGGACCCCTTTCAAATATCGACACTTTCCCGGGACCCTTTTCAAATATCAACACATTCCCGGGACACCTTTCAAATATTGACACATTCCCGGGACCCGTTTCAAATATCGACACATTCCTGTGACCCCTTTCAAATATCGACACATTCCCAGGACCACTTTTAAATATCGACACATTATCCGAGACCCCATTCAAATACCGACACATTCCCCAGGACCCCTTTCAAATATCAACACAGTCCCGGGACCCCGTTCAAATATAGACACATTCCCCGGGACCCCGTTCAAATATCGACACATTCCCTGGGACCCCTTTCAAATATCGACACATTCCCGTGACCACTTTCAAATATCAACACATTATCCAAGACCCCTTTCAAATATCGACACATTCCCCGAGACCCCTTTCAAATATCAACAAAGTCCCGGGACCCCGTTGAAATATCGACACATTCCCCGGGACCCCTTTCAAATATCGACACATTCCCCGGGACCCCTTTCAACTATCGACACATTCCCGGGACCCCTTTCAAATATCGACACATTCGCCAGGACCCTTTTCAAATATCGACACATTCCCAGGACCCTATTCAAATATCGACACATTCCCTAGGACCACTTTCAAATATCGACACATTCCCCAAGACCCCTTTCAAATATCAACACATTCCACAGGACCCCTTTCAAATATCGACACATTCCCGGGACCCATTTGAAATATTGACACATTCGAAGGGACACCTTTCAAATATCGACACATTCCCGGGACCCCTGTCAAATATCGTCACATTCCCGGGGACCCCTTTCAAATATCGACACATTCCCGGGACCCGCTCCAAATATTGACACCTTCCCGGGACCCCTTTCAAATATCGACACATTCCCAAGAACCTGCTCAAATATCGACACATTTCCAGCACACCTTTCAAATATTGACACATTCCCGGGACACTTTTCAAATAGCAACACATTCCCGGGACATCTTTCAAATATCGACACCTTCCCAGGACCCCTTTCAAATATCGACACATTCCCGGGAACCCTGTCAAATATCGTCACATTCCCGGGGACCCCTTTCAAATATCGAAACATTCCCGGGACACGTTCCAAATATCGACACATTCTCGGGATCCCTTTCAAATATCGACACTTTCGCGGGACCCCTTTCAAATATCGACACTTTCGCGGGACACTATTCCAATATCAACACATTCCCAGGACACCTTTCAAATGTTGACACATTCCCGGGAGCCCTTTCAAATATCGACAAATTCCTGGGACCCCTTTCAAATATCGACACATTCCCGGGACCACTTTCAAATATCGACACATTCCCCGAGACCCCTTTCAAATATCAACAAAGTCCCGGGACCCCGTTGAAATATCGACACATTCCCCGGGACCCCTTTCAAATATCGACACATTCCCCGGGACCCCTTTCAACTATCGACACATTCCCGGGACCCCTTTCAAATATCGACACATTCGCCAGGACCCTTTTCAAATATCGACACATTCCCAGGACCCCTTTCAAATATCGACACATTCCCTAGGACCACTTTCAAATATCGACACATTCCCCAAGACCCCTTTCAAATATCAACACATTCCACAGGACCCCTTTCAAATATCGACACATTCCCGGGACCCATTTGAAATATTGACACATTCGAAGGGACACCTTTCAAATATCGACACATTCCCGGGACCCCTGTCAAATATCGTCACATTCCCGGGGACCCCTTTCAAATATCGACACATTCCCGGGACCCGCTCCAAATATTGACACCTTCCCGGGACCCCTTTCAAATATCGACACATTCCCAAGAACCTGCTCAAATATCGACACATTTCCAGCACACCTTTCAAATATTGACACATTCCCGGGACACTTTTCAAATAGCAACACATTCCCGGGACATCTTTCAAATATCGACACCTTCCCAGGACCCCTTTCAAATATCGACACATTCCCGGGAACCCTGTCAAATATCGTCACATTCCCGGGGACCCCTTTCAAATATCGAAACATTCCCGGGACACGTTCCAAATATCGACACATTCTCGGGATCCCTTTCAAATATCGACACTTTCGCGGGACCCCTTTCAAATATCGACACTTTCGCGGGACACTATTCCAATATCAACACATTCCCAGGACACCTTTCAAATGTTGACACATTCCCGGGAGCCCTTTCAAATATCGACAAATTCCTGGGACCCCTTTCAAATATCGACACATTCCCGGGACCACTTTCAAATATCGACACATTCCCCGAGACCCCTTTCAAATATCGACACATTCCCCAGGACCACTTTCAAATATCGACACATTCCCGGGACCCCTTTCAAATATCGACACATTCCCGGGACCCATTTCAAATATTGACACATTCGAAGGGGCACCTTTCAAATATCGACACATTCCCGGGACCCCTTTCCAATAGCGACACATTCCCGGGACCCCTTTCAAATATCGTCACATTCCCAGGGACTCCTTTCAAATATCAAAGCTTTACCGGGGCCCCTTTCAAAGATCAACACATACCCGGGACCGCTTTCAAAAATTGACACATTCCCCGGGACACCTTTCAAATATTGACAGATTCCCGGAACCCCTTTCAAATGTTGACACATTCCCCAGGACAGTTTTCAAATATCGACTCATTCCTGGGACCCTCTGCAAATTTTTCTGAAGGCTAAGGGGATTAAGGGTTACGGAGAAAAGGCGGGGACGGGGTACTGAACAGTAAGATCAGCTATGATCTCAGACGAAGATCAGCCATGATCTCATTGAATGGCGGAGCAGGCTCGAAGGGCCGAATGGCCTACTCCTGTTCCTATCTCTATGTATCTAAATATCAACACATTCCCCGGGACCCCTTTCAAATATCGACACATTCCCTGGATCCCTTTCAGATATCGACACCTTCCCGGGACCCCTTTCAAATATCGACACATTCCCAGGACCCCTTTCAAATATCGACACGTTCCCGGGACCGCTTTCAAATATTGACACATTCGAAGGGATACCTTTCAAATATCGACACATTCCCGGGACCCCTTTCAAATATCGAAACATTCCCTAAAACACCTTTCAAATATCGACACATTCCCAGGACCCCTTCCAAAAATTGACACATTCCCGGGACCCCTTTCAAATATCGTCACATTCCCGGGGACCCCGTTCAAATATCGACACATGCCCGGGACCCCTTTCAAATATCGACACATTCCCGGGACCCCTTTCAAATATTGACACATTCCCGGGACCCCATTCAAGTATCGACACATTCCCCGTGACCCCTTTCAAATATCGACACCTTCCCGGGATCCCTTTCAAATATCGACACATTCCCGGGACCCCTTTCAAATATCGACACATTCTTGGGACCCCTTTCAAATATCGACACATTCCCCACAACCCCTTTAAAATAACGACACATTCCGGGGACCCCTTTCAAATATCGACACATTACAAGCGACCCCTTAAAATGTCGACACCTTCCCGGGACCCCTTTCAAATATCGACACATTCCCGGGAACCTTTTCAAGTATCGACACATTTCCCAGGACCCCTTTCAAATATCGACGCATTCCCAGGACCCCTTTCAAATATCGACACCTTCCCGGGACCCCTTTCAAATATTGACGCATTTGCAGGACACTTTTGAAATATCGACACATTCAAAGGGACCCCTTTCAAATATTGACACATTCCCGGGACCCTTTTCAAATGTCAACACATTCCCGGGACACCTTTCAAATATTGACACATTCCCGGGACCCCTTTGAAATATCGACACATTCCTGGGACCCCTTTCAAATATCGACACATTCCCAGGACCTCTTTCAAATATCGACACATTCCCCGAGACCCCTTTCAAATATCGACACATTCCCCAGGACCCCTTTCAAATATCGACACATTCCCGGGACCCCATTCAAATATCATCACATTCCCGGGGACCCCTTTCAAATATAGACACATTCCCGGGACCCCTTTCAAATATTGACACATTCCCAGGACCCTTTTCAAATATCGACACATTCCAGGGACCCCTTTCAAATATCGACACATTCCCTAGGACCACTTTCAAATATCGACACATTGCCCGAGACCCGCTTCAAATATCGGCACATACCACAGGACCCCTTTCAAATATCGACACATTCGAAGGGACACCTTTCAAATATCGACACATTCCCGGGACCCCTTTCAAATATCGACACATTCCCTGGATCCCTTTCAAATATCGACACATTCCCGGGACCACTTTCAAATATCGACACATTCCCGGGACCCATTTGAAATATTGACACATTCGAAGGGACACCTTTCAAATATTGACACATTCCCGGGACCCGTTTCAAATATCGACACATTCCTGGGACCCCTTTCAAATATCGACACATTCCCGGAACCACTTTCAAATATCGACACATTATCCGAGACCCCATTCAAATACCGACACATTCCCCAGGACCCCTTTCAAATATCAACACAGTCCCGGGACCCCGTTCAAATATAGACACATTCCCCGGGACCCCGTTCAAATATCGACACATTCCCTGGGACCCCTTTCAAATATCGACACATTCCCGGGACCACTTTCAAATATCGACACATTCCCAGGACCCTTTTCAAATATCGACACATTCCCGGGACCCCTTTCAAATATCGACACATTGCCTGGATCCCTTTCAAATATCGACACATTCCCGGGACCCCTTTCAAATATCGACACATTCCCGGGACCCATTTGAAATATTGACACATTCGAAGGGACACCTTTCAAATATCGTCACATTCCCGGGACCCCTTTCAAATATCGACACATTCCCTGGATCCCTTTCAAATATCGACACATTCCCGGGACCCCTTTCAAATATCGACACATTCTCGGGACAGCTTTCAGATATCGACACATTCCCCGCAACACCTTTAAAATATCAGCACATTCCCGGGACCCCTTTCAAATATCGACACATTCCCAGGACCCTTTTCAAATATCGACACATTCCAGGGACCCCTTTCAAATATCGACACATTCCCTAGGAGCACTTTCAAATATCGACACATTCCCCGAGACCCGATTCAAATATCGGCACATTCCACAGGACCCCTTTCAAATATCGACACATTCGAAGGGACACCTTTCAAATATCGACACATTCCCGGGACCCCTTTCAAATATCGACACATTCCCTGGATCCCTTTCAAATATCGACACATTCCCGGGACCCCTTTCAAATATCGACACATTCCCGGGACCCATTTGAAATATTGACACATTCGAAGGGACACCTTTCAAATATCGACACATTCCCGGGACATCTTTCAAATATCAACACATTCTCGGGACCCCTTTCAAATATCGACACATTCCCCGCAACACCTTTAAAATATCAGCACATTCCCGGGACCCCTTTCAAATATCGACACATTTCAAGCGACCCCTTTAAAAGTCGACACCTTCCCGGGACCCCTTTCAAATATCGACACATTCCCGGGAACCCTTTCAAATATCGACACATTTCCCAGGACCCCTTTCAAATATCGACACATTCCCGGGACCCCTTTCAAATATCGACACCTTCCCGGGAACCCTTTCAAATATCGACACATTTGCAGGACACCTGTGAAATATCGACACATTCGAAGGGACCCCTTTCAAATATTGACACTTTCCCGGGACCCCTTTTAAATATCGACACCTTCCCGGGACCCCTTTCAAATATCGACACATTCCCAAGAACCTGCTCAAATATCGACACATTTCCAGCACACCTTTCAAATATTGACACATTCCCGGGACACTTTTCAAATAGCAACACATTCCCGGGACATCTTTCAAATATCGACACATTCTCGGGACCCCTTTCAAATATCGACACATTCCCCGCAACACCTTTAAAATATCAGCACATTCCCGGGACCCCTTTCAAATATCGACACATTTCAAGCGACTCCTTTAAAAGTCGACACCTTCCCGGGACCCCTTTCAAATATCGACACATTCCCGGGAACCCTTTCAAATATCGACACCTTCCCGGGAACCCTTTCAAATATCGACACATTTGCAGGACACATTTGAAATATCGACACATTCGAAGGGACCCCTTTCAAATATTGACACTTTCCCGGGACCCCTTTCAAATATCGACACATTCCCAAGAACCTGCTCAAATATCGACACATTTCCAGCACACCTTTCAAATATTGACACATTCCCGGGACACTTTTCAAATAGCAACACATTCCCGGGACATCTTTCAAATATCGACACCTTCCCAGGACCCCTTTCAAATATCGACACATTCCCGGGAACCCTTTCAAATATCGACACATTTCCCAGGACCCCTCTCAAATATCGACACATTCCCGGGACACCTTTCAAATATTGACACATTCCCGGGATCCCTTTCAAATATCGACACCTTCCCAGGACCCCTTTCAAATATCGACACATTTGCAGGACACCTTTGAAATATCGACACATTCGAAGGGACCCCTTTCAAATATCGACACTTTCCCGGGACACTTTTCAAATATCAACACATTCCCGGGACACCTTTCAAATATTGACACATTCCCGGGACCCGTTTCAAATATCGACACATTCCTGGGACCCCTTTCAAATATCGACACATTCCCAGGACCACTTTTAAATATCGACACATTATCCGAGACCCCATTCAAATACCGACACATTCCCCAGGACCCCTTTCAAATATCAACACAGTCCCGGGACCCCGTTCAAATATAGACACATTCCCCGGGACCCCGTTCAAATATCGACACATTCCCTGGGACCCCTTTCAAATATCGACACATTCCCGTGACCACTTTCAAATATCGACACATTATCCAAGACCCCTTTCAAATATCGACACATTCCCCAGGACCCCTTTCAAAAATCAACAAAGTCCCGGGACCCCGTTGAAATATCGACACATTCCCCGGGACCCCTTTCAAATATCGACACATTCCCCGGGACCCCTTTCAAATATCGACACATTCCCGGGACCCCTTTCAAATATCGACACATTCGCCAGGACCCTTTTCAAATATCGACACATTCCCGGGACCCCTTTCAAATATCGACACATTCCCTAGGACCACTTTCAAATATCGACACATTCCCCGAGACCCCTTTCAAATATCGACACATTCCACAGGACCCCTTTCAAATATCGACACATTCCCGGGACCCATTTGAAATATGGACACATTCGAAGGGACACCTTTCAAATATCGACACATTCCCGGGACCCCTGTCAAATATCGTCACATTCCCGGGGACCCCTTGCAAATATCGACACATTCCCGGGACCCGCTCCAAATATCGACACATTCTCGGGACCCCTTTCAAATATCGACACATTCCCTAGGACCACTTTCAAATATCGACACATTCCCCGAGACCCCTTTCAAATATCGACACATTCTACAGGACCCCTTTCAAATATCGACACGTTCCCGGGACCCATTTGAAATATTGACACATTCGAAGGGACACCTTTCAAATATCGACACATTCCCGGGACCCCTGTCAAATATCGTCACATTCCCGGGGACCCCTTTCAAATATCGACACATTCCCGGGACACGTTCCAAATATCGACACATTCTCGGGATCCCTTTCAAATATCGACACTTTCGCGGGACCCCTTTCAAATATCGACACTTTCGCGGGACACTATTCCAATATCAACACATTCCCAGGACACCTTTCAAATGTTGACACATTCCCGGGAGCCCTTTCAAATATCGACAAATTCCTGGGACCCCTTTCAAATATCGACACATTCCCGGGACCACTTTCAAATATCGACACATTCCCCGAGACCCCTTTCAAATATCGACACATTCCCCAGGACCACTTTCAAATATCGACACATTCCCGGGACCCCTTTCAAATATCGACACATTCCCGGGACCCATTTCAAATATTGACACATTCGAAGGGGCACCTTTCAAATATCGACACATTCCCGGGACCCCTTTCAAATATCGACACATTCCCTGGATCCCTTTCAATTTTCGACACATGCCCAGGAACCCTTTTAGATATCGACACATTCCCCGGGACCCCTTTCCAATAGCGACACATTCCCGGGACCCCTTTCAAATATCGTCACATTCCCAGGGACTCCTTTCAAATATCAAAGCTTTACCGGGGCCCCTTTCAAAGATCAACACATACTCGGGACCGCTTTCAAAAATTGACACATTCCCCGGGACACCTTTCAAATATCGACAGATTCCCGGAACCCCTTTCAAATGTCGACACATTCCCCAGGACAGTTTTCAAATATCGACTCATTCCTGGGACCCTCTGCAAATATCAACACATTCCCCGGGACCCCTTTCAAATATCGACACGTGCCCTGGATCCCTTTCAGATATCGACACCTTCCCGGGACCCCTTTCAAATATCGACACATTCCCAGGACCCCTTTCAAATATCGACACGTTCCCGGGACCGCTTTCAAATATTGACACATTCGAAGGGATACCTTTCAAATATCGACACATTCCCGGGACCCCTTTCAAATATCGAAACATTCCCTAAAACACCTTTCAAATATCGACACATTCCCAGGACCCCTTCCAAAAATCGACACATTCCCGGGACCCCTTTCAAATATCGTCACATTCCCGGGGACCCCGTTCAAATATCGACACATGCCCGGGACCCCTTTCAAATATCGACACATTCCCGGGACCCCTTTCAAATATTGACACATTCCCGGGACCCCATTCAAGTATCGACACATTCCCCGCGACCCCTTTCAAATATCGACACCTTCCCGGGATCCCTTTCAAATATCGACACATTCCCGGGACCCATTTCAAATATCGACACATTCTTGGGACCCCTTTCAAATATCGACACATTCCCCACAACCCCTTTAAAATAACGACACATTCCGGGGACCCCTTTCAAATATCGACACATTACAAGCGACCCCTTTAAATGTCGACACCTTCCCGGGACCCCTTTCAAATATTGACACATTCCCGGGAACCTTTTCAAGTATCGACACATTTCCCAGGACCCCTTTCAAATATCGACACATTCCTGGGACCCCTTTCAAATATCGACACCTTCACGGGACCCCTTTCAAATATTGACGCATTTGCAGGACACTTTTGAAATATCGACACATTCAAAGGGACCCCTTTCAAATATTGACACATTCCCGGGACCCTTTTCAAATGTCAACACATTCCCGGGACACCTTTCAAATATTGACACATTCCCGGGACCCCTTTGAAATATCGACACATTCCTGGGACCCCTTTCAAATATCGACACATTCCCAGGACCACTTTCAAATATCGACACATTCCCCGAGACCCCTTTCAAATATCGACACATTCCCCAGGACACCTTTCAAATATCGACACATTCCCCAGGACCCCTTTCAAATATCGACACATTCCCGGGACCCCATTCAAATATCATCACATTCCCGGGGACCCCTTTCAAATATAGACACATTCCCGGGACCCCTTTCAAATATTGACACATTCCCAGGACCCTTTTCAAATATCGACACGTTCCAGGGACCCCTTTCAAATATCGACACATTCCCTTGGACCACTTTCAAATATCGACACATTCCCCGAGACCCGCTTCAAATATCGGCACATTCCACAGGACCCCTTTCAAATATCGACACATTCGAAGAGACACCTTTCAAATATCGACACATTCCCGGGACCCCTTTCAAATATCGACACATTCCCTGGATCCCTTTCAAATATCGACACATTCCCGGGACCCCTTTCAAATATCGACACATTCCCGGGACCCATTTGAAATATTGACACATTCGAAGGGACACCTTTCAAATATCGTCACATTCCCGGGACCCCTTTCAAATATCGACACATTCCCTGGATCCCTTTCAAATATCGACACATTCCCGGGACCCCTTTCAAATATCGACACATTCCCGGGACCCATTTGAAATATTGACACATTCGAAGGGACACCTTTCAAATATCGTCACATTCCCGGGACCCCTTTCAAATATCAACACATTCCCTGGATCCCTTTCAAATATCGACACATTCCCGGGACCCCTTTCAAATATCGTCACATTCCTGGGGACCCCTTTCAAATATCGACACATTCCCGGGACCCCTTTCAAATATCAACACATTCTCGGGACCCCTTTCAAATATCGACACATTCCCCGCAACACCTTTAAAATATCAGCACATTCCCGGGACCCCTTTCAAATATCGACACATTTCAAGCGACCCCTTTAAAAGTCGACACCTTCCCGGGACCCCTTTCAAATATCGACACATTCCCGGGAACCCTTTCAAATATCGACACATTTCCCAGGACCCCTTTCAAATATCGACACATTCCCGGGACCCCTTTCAAATATCGACACCTTCCCGGGACCCCTTTCAGATATCGACACATTTGCAGGACACCTTTGAAATATCGACACATTCGAAGGGACCCCTTTCAAATATTGACACTTTCCCGGGACCCCTTTTAAATATCGACACCTTCCCGGGACCCCTTTCAAATATCGACACTTTCCCAAGAACCTGCTCAAATATCGACACATTTCCAGCACATCTTTCAAATATTGACACATTCCCGGGACCCCTTTCAAATATCAACATATTCCCCGGGACCCCTTTCAAATACCGACACCTTCCCAGGACCCCTTTCAAATATCGATACATTCCTGGGACACCTTTCAAATATCGACACATTCCCGGGACCCCTTTCAAATATCGACACAATCCAGGGAACCCTTTCAAATATCGACACATTTCCCAGGACCCCTCTCAAATATCGACACATTCCCGGGACACCTTTCAAATATTGACACATTCCCGGGATCCCTTTCAAATATCGACACCTTCCCAGGACCCCTTTCAAATATCGACACATTTGCAGGACACCTTTGAAATATCGACACATTCGAAGGGACCCCTTTCAAATATTGACACTTTCCCGGGACCCTTTTCAAATATCAACACATTCCCGGGACACCTTTCAAATATTGACACATTCCCGGGACCCGTTTCAAATATCGACACATTCCCAGGACCCTTTTCAAATATCGACACATTCCCGGGACCCCTTTCAAATATCGACACATTCCCTGGATCCCTTTCAAATATCGACACATTCGAAGGGACACCTTTCAAATATCGTCACAGTCCCGGGACCCCTTTCAAATATCGACACATTCCCTGGATCCCTTTCAAATATCGACACATTCCCGGGACCCCTTTCAAATATCGTCACATTCCTGGGGACCCCTTTCAAATATCGACACCTTCCCGGGACCCCTTTCAAATATCGACACATTTGCAGGACAACTTTGAAATATCGACACATTCGAAGGGACCCCTTTCAAATATCGACACTTTCCCGGGACCCTTTTCAAATATCAACACATTCCCGGGACACCTTTCAAATATTGACACATTCCCGGGACCCGTTTCAAATATCGACACATTCCTGGGACCCCTTTCAAATATCGACACATTCCCAGGACCACTTTTAAATATCGACACATTATCCGAGACCCCATTCAAATACCGACACATTCCCCAGGACCCCTTTCAAATATCAACACAGTCCCGGGACCCCGTTCAAATATAGACACATTCCCCGGGACCCCGTTCAAATATCGACACATTCCCTGGGACCCCTTTCAAATATCAACACATTCCCGTGACCACTTTCAAATATCGACACATTATCCAAGACGCCTTTCAAATATAGACACATTCCCCAGGACCCCTTTCAAATATCAACAAAGTCCCGGGACCCCGTTGAAATATCGACACATTCCCCGGGACCCCTTTCAAATATCGACACATTCCCCGGGACCACTTTCAAATATCGACACATTCCCGGGACCCCTTTCAAATATCGACACATTCGCCAGGACCCTTTTCAAATATCGACACATTTCCGGGACCCCTTTCAAATATCGACACATTCCCTAGGACCCCTTTCAAATATCGACACATTCGCCAGGACCCTTTTCAAATATCGACACATTTCCGGGACCCCTTTCAAATATCGTCACATTCCCAGGGACTCCTTTCAAATATCAAAGCTTTACCGGGGCCCCTTTCAAAGATCAACACATACCCGGGACCGCTTTCAAAAATTGACACATTCCCCGGGACACCTTTCAAATATCGACAGATTCCCGGAACCCCTTTCAAATGTCGACACATTCCCCAGGACAGTTTTCAAATATCGACTCATTCCTGGGACCCTCTGCAAATATCAACACATTCCCCGGGACCCCTTTCAAATATCGACACATTCCCTGGATCCCTTTCAGATATCGACACCTTCCCGGGACCCCTTTCAAATATCGACACATTCCCAGGACCCCTTTCAAATATCGACACGTTCCCGGGACCGCTTTCAAATATTGACACATTCGAAGGGATACCTTTCAAATATCGACACATTCCCGGGACCCCTTTCAAATGTCGAAACATTCCCTAAAACACCTTTCAAATATCGACACATTCCCAGGACCCCTTCCAAAAATCGACACATTCCCGGGACCCCTTTCAAATATCGTCACATTCCCGGGGACCCCGTTCAAATATCGACACATGCCCGGGACCCCTTTCAAATATCGACACATTCCCGGGACCCCTTTCAAATATTGACACATTCCCGGGACCCCATTCAAGTATCGACACATTCCCCGCGACCCCTTTCAAATATCGACACCTTCCCGGGATCCCTTTCAAATATCGACACATTCCCGGGACCCCTTTCAAATATCGACACATTCTTGGGACCCCTTTCAAATATCGACACATTCCCCACAACCCCTTTAAAATAACGACACATTCCGGGGACCCCTTTCAAATATCGACACATTACAAGCGACCCCTTTAAATGTCGACACCTTCCCGGGACCCCTTTCAAATATCGACACATTCCCGGGAACCTTTTCAAGTATCGACACATTTCCCAGGACCCCTTTCAAATATCGACACATTCCCGGGACCCCTTTCAAATATCGACACCTTCACGGGACCCCTTTCAAATATTGACGCATTTGCAGGACACTTTTGAAATATCGACACATTCAAAGGGACCCCTTTCAAATATTGACACATTCCCGGGACCCTTTTCAAATGTCAACACATTCCCGGGACACCTTTCAAATATTGACACATTCCCGGGACCCCTTTGAAATATCGACACATTCCTGGGACCCCTTTCAAATATCGACACATTCCCTGGACCACTTTCAAATATCGACACATTCCCCGAGACCCCTTTCAAATATCGACACATTCCCCAGGACACCTTTCAAATAGCGACACATTCCCCAGGACCCCTTTCAAATATCGACACATTCCCGGGACCCCATTCAAATATCATCACATTCCCGGGGACCCCTTTCAAATATAGACACATTCCCGGGACCCCTTTCAAATATTGACACATTCCCAGGACCCTTTTCAAATATCGACACATTCCAGGGACCCCTTTCAAATATCGACACATTCCCTTGGACCACTTTCAAATATCGACACATTCCCCGAGACCCGCTTCAAATATCGGCACATTCCACAGGACCCCTTTCAAATATCGACACATTCGAAGGGACACCTTTCAAATATCGACACATTCCCGGGACCCCTTTCAAATATCGACACATTCCCTGGATCCCTTTCAAATATCGACACATTCCCGGGACCCCTTTCAAATATCGACACATTCCCGGGACCCATTTGAAATATTGACACATTCGAAGGGACACCTTTCAAATATCGTCACATTCCCGGGACCCCTTTCAAATATCGACACATTCCCTGGATCCCTTTCAAATATCGACACATTCCCGGGACCCCTTTCAAATATCGTCACATTCCTGGGGACCCCTTTCAAATATCGACACATTCCCGGGACCCCTTTCAAATATCAACCCATTCTCGGGACCCCTTTCAAATATCGACACATTCCCCGCAACACCTTTAAAATATCAGCACATTCCCGGGACCCCTTTCAAATATCGACACATTTCAAGCGACCCCTTTAAAAGTCGACACCTTCCCGGGACCCCTTTCAAATATCGACACATTCCCGGGAACCCTTTCAAATATCGACACATTTCCCAGGACCCCTTTCAAATATCGACACATTCCCGGGACCCCTTTCAAATATCGACACCTTCCCGGGACCCCTTTCAGATATCGACACATTTGCAGGACACCTTTGAAATATCGACACATTCGAAGGGACCCCTTTCAAATATTGACACTTTCCCAGGACCCCTTTTAAATATCGACACCTTCCCGGGACCCCTTTCAAATATCGACACTTTCCCAAGAACCTGCTCAAATATCGACACATTTCCAGCACATCTTTCAAATATTGACACATTCCCGGGACACTTTTCAAATAGCAACACATTCCCGGGACCCCTTTCAAATATCGACACTTTCCCAGGACCCCTTTCAAATATCGATACATTCCCGGGACCCCTTTCAAATATCGACACCTTACCGGGACCCCTTTGAAATATCGACACATTTCCAGCACACCTTTCAAATATTGACACATTCCCAGGACCCCTTTCAAATATCAACATATTCCCCGGGACCCCTTTCAAATATCGACACCTTCCCAGGACCCCTTTCAAATATCGATACATTCCTGGGACCCCTTTCAAATATCGACACATTCCCGGGACCCCTTTGAAATATCGACACAATCCAGGGAACCCTTTCAAATATCGACACATTTCCCAGGACCCCTCTCAAATATCGACACATTCCCGGGACACCTTTCAAATATTGACACATTCCCGGGATCCCTTTCAAATATCGACACCTTCCCAGGACCCCTTTCAAATATCGACACATTTGCAGGACACCTTTGAAATATCGACACATTCGAAGGGACCCCTTTCAAATATCGACACTTTCCCGGGACCGTTTTCAAATATCAACACATTCCCGGGACACCTTTCAAATATTGACACATTCCCGGGACCCGTTTCAAATATCGACACATTCCCAGGACCCTTTTCAAATATCGACACATTCCCGGGACCCCTTTCAAATATCGACACATTCCCTGGATCCCTTTCAAATATCGACACATTCGAAGGGACACCTTTCAAATATCGTCACATTCCCGGGACCCCTTTCAAATATCGACACATTCCCTGGATCCCTTTCAAATATCGACACATTCCCGGGACCCCTTTCAAATATCGTCACATTCCTGGGGACCCCTTTCATATATCGACACCTTCCCGGGACCCCTTTCAAATATCGACACATTTGCAGGACAACTTTGAAATATCGACACATTCGAAGGAACCCCTTTCAAATATTGACACTTTCCCGGGACCCCTTTCAAATATCGACACCTTCCCGGGACCCCTTTCAAATATCGACACATTCCCGGGAACCTGCTCAAATATCGACACATTTCCAGCACACCTTTCAAATATTGACACATTCCCGGGACCCTTTTCAAATATCAACACATTCCCGGGACATCATTCAAATATCGACACCTTCCCAGGACCCCTTTCAAATATCGACACTTTCCCGGGACCCTTTTCAAATATCAACACATTCCCGGGACATCTTTCAAATATTGACACATTCCCGGGACCCGTTTCAAATTCGATACATTCCTGGGAGCCCTTTCAAATATTGACACATTCCCGGGACCACTTTCAAATATCGACACATTATCCAAGACCCCTTTCAAATATCGACACATTCCCCAGGAAACCTTTCAAATATCAACAAAGTCCCGGGACCCCGTTGAAATATAGACACATTCCCCGGACCCCTTTCAAATATCGACACATTCCCCGGGACCCCTTTCAAATATCGACACATTCCCAGGACCCCTTTCAAATATCGACACATTCCCCAGGACCCTTTTCAAATATCGACACATTCCCGGGACCCCTTTCAAATATCGACACATTCCCTAGGACCACTTTCAAATATCGACACATTCCCCGAGACCCCTTTCAAATCTCGACACATTCCACAGGACCCCTTTCAAATATCGACACATTCCCGGGACCCATTTGAAATATTGACACATTCGAAGGGACACCTTTCAAATATCGACACATTCCCGGGACCCCTGTCAAATATCGTCACATTCCCGGGGACCCCTTTCAAATATCGACACATTCCCGGGACCCGTTCCAAATATCGACACATTCTCGGGACCCCTTTCAAATATCGACACGTTCCCTAGGACCACTTTCAAATATCGACACATTCCCCGAGACCCCTTTCAAATATCGACACATTCCACAGGACCCCTTTCAAATATCGACACGTTCCCGGGACCCATTTGAAATATTGACACATTCGAAGGGACACCTTTCAAATATCGACACATTCCCGGGACCCCTGTCAAATATCGTCACATTCCCGCTGACCCCTTTCAAATATCGACACATTCCCGGGACCCGTTCCAAATATCGACACATTCTCGGGATCCCTTTCAAATATCGACACTTTCGCGGGACCCCTTTCAAATATCGACACTTTCGCGGGACACTTTTCCAATATCAACACATTCCCAGGACACCTTTCAAATGTTGACACATTCCCGGGAGCCCTTTCAAATATCGACAAATTCCTGGGACCCCTTTCAAATATCGACACATTCCCGGGACCACTTTCAAATATCGACACATTCCCCGAGACCCCTTTCAAATATCGACACATTCCCCAGGACCACTTTCAAATATCGACACATTCCCGGGACCCATTTCAAATATTGACACATTCGAAAGGGCACCTTTCAAATATCGACACATTCCCGGGACCCCTTTCAAATATCGACACATTCACTGGATCCCTTTCAATTTTCGACACATGCCCAGGAACCCTTTTAGATATTGACACATTCCCCGGGACCCCTTTCCAATAGTGACACATTCCCGGGACCCCTTTCAAATATCGTCACATTCCCAGGGACACCTTTCAAATATCAAAGCTTTACCGGGGCCCCTTTCAAAGATCAACACATTCCCGGGACCCCTTTCAAAAATCGACACATTCCCCGGGACACCTTTCAAATATCGACAGATTCCCGGAACCCCTTTCAAATGTCGACACATTCCCCAGGACAGTTTTCAAATATCGACTCATTCCTGGGACCCCTCTGCAAATATCAACACATTCCCCGGGACCCCTTTCAAATATCGACACATTCCCTGGATCCCTTTCAGATATCGACACCTTCCCGCGACCCCTTTCAAATATCGACACATTCCCAGGACCCCTTTCAAATATCGACACATTCCCGGGACCGCTTTCAAATATTGACACATTCGAAGGGATACCTTTCAAATATCAACACATTCCCGGGACCCCTTTCAAATATCGAAACATTCCCTAAGACACCTTTCAAATATCGACACATTCCCAGGACCCCTTCCAAAAATCGACATATTCCCGGGACCCCTTTCAAATATCGTCACATTCCCGGGGACCCCGTTCAAATATCGACACATGCCCGGGACCCCTTTCAAATATCGACACATTCCAGGGTCCCCTTTCAAATATTGACACATTCCCGGGACCCCATTCAAGTATTGACACATTCCCCGCGACCCCTTTCAAATATCGACACCTTCCCGGGATCCATTTAAATATCGACACATTCCCGGGACCCCTTTCAAATATCGACACATTCTCGGGACCCCTTTCAAATATCGACACATTCCCCACAACCCTTTAAAATAACGACACATTCCGGGGACCCCTTTCAAATATCGACACATTACAAGCGACCCCTTTAAATGTCGACACCTTCCCGGGACCCCTTTCAAATATCGACACATTCCCGGGAACCTTTTCAAGTATCGACACATTTCCCAGGACCCCTTTCAAATATCGACACATTCCCGGGACCCCTTTCAAATATCGACAGCTTCCCGGGACCCCTTTCAAATATCGACGCATTTGCAGGACACTTTTGAAATATACGACACATTCGAAGGGACCCCTTTCAAATATTGACACTTTCCCGGGACCCTTTTCAAATGTCAACACATTCCCGGGACACCTTTCAAATATTGACACATTCCCGGGACCCCTTTGAAATATCGACACATTCCTGGGACCCCTTTCAAATATCGACACATTCCCAGGACCACTTTCAAATATCGACACATTCCCGGGACCCCTTTCAAATATCGACAGCTTCCCGGGACCCCTTTCAAATATCGACGCATTTGCAGGAAACTTTTGAAATATACGACACATTCGAAGGGACCCCTTTCAAATATTGACACTTTCCCGGGACCCTTTTCAAATGTCAACACATTCCCGGGACACCTTTCAAATATTGACACATTCCCGGGACCCCTTTGAAATATCGACACATTCCTGGGACCCCTTTCAAATATCGACACATTCCCAGGACCACTTTCAAATATCGACACATTCCCCGAGACCCCTTTCAAATATCGACACATTCCCCAGGACACCTTTCAAATATCGACACATTCCCCAGGACCCCTTTCAAATATCGACACATTCCCGGGACCCCTTTCAAATATCGTCACATTCGAAGGGACCCCTTTCAAATATCGACACTTTCCCGGGACCCCTTTCAAATATCAACACATTCCCGGGACACCTTTCAAATATTGACACATTCCCGGGACCCGTTTCAAATATCGACACATTCCTGGGACCCCTTTCAAATATCGACACATTCCCGGAACCACTTTCAAATATCGACACATTATCCGAGACCCCATTCAAATACCGACACATTCCCCAGGACCCCTTTCAAATATCAACACAGTCCCGGGACCCCGTTCAAATATAGACACATTCCCCGGGACCCCGTTCAAATATCGACACATTCCCTGGGACCCCTTTCAAATATCGACACATTCCCGGGACCCCTTTCAAATATCGACACATTCCCAGGACCCTTTTCAAATATCGACACATTCCCGGGACCCCTTTCAAATATCGACACATTGCCTGGATCCCTTTCAAATATCGACACATTCCCGGGACCCCTTTCAAATATCGACACATTCCCTGGATCCCTTTCAAATATCAACACATTCCCGGGTCCCCTTTCAAATATCGTCACATTCCTGGGGACCCCTTTCAAATATCGACACATTCCCGGGACCCCTTTCAAATATCGACACATTCTCGGGACCGCTTTCAAATATCGACACATTCCCCGCAACACCTTTAAAATATCAGCACATTCCCGGGACCCCTTTCAAATATCGACACATTTCAAGCGACCCCTTTAAATGTCGACACCTTCCCGGGACCCCTTTCAAATATCGACACATTTGCAGGACACCTTTGAAATATCGACACATTCGAAGGGACCCCTTTCAAATATTGACACTTTCCCGGGACCCCTTTTAAATATCGACACATTCCCGGGACCCCTTTCAAATATCGACACATTCCCAAGAACCTGCTCAAATATCGACACATTTCCAGCACACCTTTCAAATATTGACACATTCCCGGGACACTTTTCAAATAGCAACACATTCCCGGGACATCTTTCAAATATCGACACCTTCCCAGGACCCCTTTCAAATATCGATACATTCCTGGGACCCCTTTCAAATATCGACACATTCCCGGGACCCCTTTCAAATATCGACACATTCCCGGGAACACTTTCAAATATCGATACATTCCTGGGACCCCTTTCAAATATCGACACATTCCCGGGACCCCTCTCAAATATCGACACATTCCCGGGACCCCTTTCAAATATCGACACATTCCCCAGGACCCTTTTCAAATATCGACACATTCCCGGGACCCCTTTCAAATATCGACACATTCCCTAGGACCACTTTCAAATATCGACACATTCCCCGAGACCCCTTTCAAATCTCGACACATTCCACAGGACCCCTTTCAAATATCGACACATTCCCGGGACCCATTTGAAATATTGACACATTCGAAGGGACACATTTCAAATATCGACACATTCCCGGGACCCCTGTCAAATATCGTCACATTCCCGGGGACCCCTTTCAAATATCGACACATTCCCGGGACCCGTTCCAAATATCGACACATTCTCGGGACCCCTTTCAAATATCGACACATTCCCTAGGACCACTTTCAAATATCGACACATTCCCCGAGACCCCTTTCAAATATCGACACATTCCACAGGACCCCTTTCAAATATCGACACGTTCCCGGGACCCATTTGAAATATTGACACATTCGAAGGGACACCTTTCAAATATCGACACATTCCCGGGACCCCTGTCAAATATCGTCACATTCCCGCTGACCCCTTTCAAATATCGACACATTCCCGGGACCCGTTCCAAATATCGACACATTCTCGGGATCCCTTTCAAATATCGACACTTTCGCGGGACACTTTTCCAATATCGACACATTCCCGGGAGCCCTTTCAAATATCGACAAATTCCTGGGACCCCTTTCAAATATCGACACATTCCCGGGACCACTTTCAAATATCGACACATTCCCCGAGACCCTTTTCAAATATCGACACATTCCCCAGGACCACTTTCAAATATCGACACATTCCCGGGACCCATTTCAAATATTGACACATTCGAAAGGGCACCTTTCAAATATCGACACATTCCCGGGACCCCTTTCAAATATCGACACATTCACTGGATCCCTTTCAATTTTCGACACATGCCCAGGAACCCTTTTAGATATTGACACATTCCCCGGGACCCCTTTCCAATAGTGACACATTCCCGGGACCCCTTTCAAATATCGTCACATTCCCAGGGACACCTTTCAAATATCAAAGCTTTACCGGGGCCCCTTTCAAAGATCAACACATTCCCGGGACCCCTTTCAAAAATCGACACATTCCCCGGGACACCTTTCAAATATCGACAGATTCCCGGAACCCCTTTCAAATGTCGACACATTCCCCAGGACAGTTTTCAAATATCGACTCATTCCTGGGACCCCTCTGCAAATATCAACACATTCCCCAGGACCCCTTTCAAATATCGACACATTCCCTGGATCCCTTTCAGATATCGACACCTTCCCGGGACCCCTTTCAAATATCGACACATTCCCAGGACCCCTTTCAAATATCGACACATTCCCGGGACCGCTTTCAAATATTGACACATTCGAAGGGATACCTTTCAAATATCGACACATTCCCGGGACCCCTTTCAAATATCGAAACATTCCCTAAGACACCTTTCAAATATCGACACATTCCCAGGACCCCTTCCAAAAATCGACACATTCCCGGGACCCCTTTCAAATATCGTCACATTCCCGGGGACTCCGTTCAAATATCGACACATGCCCGGGACCCCTTTCAAATATCGACACATTCCCGGGACCCCTTTCAAATATTGACACATTCCCGGGACCCCATTCAAGTATTGACACATTCCCCGCGACCCCTTTCAAATATCGACACCTTCCCGGGATCCCTTTCAAATATCGACACATTCCCGGGACCCCTTTCAAATATCGACACATTCTCGGGACCCCTTTCAAATATCGACACAATCCCCACAACCCCTTTAAAATAACGACACATTCCGGGGACCCCTTTCAAATATCGACACATTACAAGCGACCCCTTTAAATGTCGACACCTTCCCGGGACCCCTTTCAAATATCGACACATTCCCGGGAACCTTTTCAAGTATCGACACATTTCCCAGGACCCCTTTCAAATATCGACACATTCCCGGGACCCCTTTCAAATATCGACAGCTTCCCGGGACCCCTTTCAAATATCGACTCATTTGCAGGACACTTTTGAAATATACGACACATTCGAAGGGACCCCTTTCAAATATTGACACATTCCCGGGACCCCTTTGAAATATCGACACATTCCTGGGACCCCTTTCAAATATCGACACATTCCCAGGACCACTTTCAAATATCGACACATTCCCCAGGACACCTTTCAAATATCGACACATTCCCCAGGACCCCTTTCAAATATCGACACATTCCCGGGACCACTTTCAAATATCGTCACATTCCCAGGGACCCCTTTCAGATAGCGACACATTCCCGGGACCCCTTTCAAATATCGACACATTCCCAGGACCCTTTTCAAATATCGACACATTCCCGGGACCCCTTTCAAATATCAACACATTCTCGGGACCCCTTTCAAATATCGACACATTCCCCGCAACACCTTTAAAATATCAGCACATTCCCGGGACCCCTTTCAGATATCGACACATTTCCCAGGACCCCTTTAAAAGTCGACACCTTCCCAGGACCCCTTTCAAATATCGACACATTCCCGGGAACCCTTTCAAATATCGACACATTTGCAGGACACCTTTGAAATATCGACACATTCGAAGGGACCCCTTTCAAATATTGACACTTTCCCGGGACCCCTTTTAAATATCGACACCTTCCCGGGACCCCTTTCAAATATCGACACATTCCCAAGAACCTGCTCAAATATCGACACATTTCCAGCACACCTTTCAAATATTGACACATTCCCGGGACACTTTTCAAATAGCAACACATTCCCGGGACATCTTTCAAATATCGACACCTTCCCAGGACCCCTTTCAAATATCGATACATTCCTGGGACCCCTTTCAAATATCGACACATTCCCGGGAACCCTTTCAAATATCGACACATTTCCCAGGACCCCTCTCAAATATCGACACATTCCCGGGACACCTTTCAAATATTGCCACATTCCCGGGATCCCTTTCAAATATCGACACCTTCCCAGGACCCCTTTCAAATATCGACACATTTGCAGGACACCTTTGAAATATCGACACATTCGAAGGGACCCCTTTCAAATATCGACACTTTCCCGGGACCCTTTTCAAATATCAACACATTCCCGGGACACCTTTCAAATATTGACACATTCCCGGGACCCGTTTCAAATATCGACACATTCCTGGGACCCCTTTCAAATATCGACACATTCCCGGGACCACTTTCAAATATCGACACATTATCCGAGACCCCATTCAAATACCGACACATTCCCCAGGACCCCTTTCAAATATCAACACAGTCCCGGGACCCCGTTCAAATATAGACACATTCCCCGGGACCCCGTTCAAATATCGTCACATTCCCTGGGACCCCTTTCAAATATCGACACATTCCCGGAACCCCTTTC
The DNA here is from genome assembly GCF_052327205.1 of Somniosus microcephalus. NCBI lineage: Eukaryota > Metazoa > Chordata > Chondrichthyes > Squaliformes > Somniosidae > Somniosus > Somniosus microcephalus. Next base: position 383,507,512 of record NC_140989.1, on the reverse strand, counting down.
AAATATCGACACATTCCCAGGACCCTTTTCAAATATCGACACATTCCCGGGACCCCTTTCAAATATCGACACATTGCCTGGATCCCTTTCAAATATCGACACATTCCCGGGACCCCTTTCAAATATCGACACATTCCCGGGACCCATTTGAAATATTGACACATTCGAAGGGACACCTTTCAAATATCGTCACATTCCCGGGACCCCTTTCAAATATCGACACATTCCCTGGATCCCTTTCAAATATCAACACATTCCCGGGACCCCTTTCAAATATCGTCACATTCCTGGGGACCCCTTTCAAATATCGACACATTCCCGGGACCCCTTTCAAATATCGACACATTCTCGGGACCGCTTTCAAATATCGACACATTCCCCGCAACACCTTTAAAATATCAGCACATTCCCGGGACCCCTTTCAAATATCGACACATTTCAAGCGACCCCTTTAAATGTCGACACCTTCCCGGGACCCCTTTCAAATATCGACACATTTGCAGGACACCTTTGAAATGTCGACACATTCGAAGGGACCCCTTTCAAATATTGACACTTTCCCGGGACCCCTTTTAAATATCGACACATTCCCGGGACCCCTTTCAAATATCGACACATTCCCAAGAACCTGCTCAAATATCGACACATTTCCAGCACACCTTTCAAATATTGACACATTCCCGGGACACTTTTCAAATAGCAACACATTCCCGGGACATCTTTCAAATATCGACACCTTCCCAGGACCCCTTTCAAATATCGATACATTCCTGGGACCCCTTTCAAATATCGACACATTCCCGGGACCCCTTTCAAATATCGACACATTCCCGGGAACACTTTCAAATATCGATACATTCCTGGGACCCCTTTCAAATATCGACACATTCCCGGGACCCCTCTCAAATATCGACACATTCCCGGGACACCTTTCAAATATTGACATATTCCCGGGACCCCTTTCAAATATCGACACCTTCCCAGGACCCCTTTCAAATATCGACACATTTGCAGGACAACTTTGAAATATCGACACATTCGAAGGGGCCCCTTTCAAATATCGACACTTTCCCGGGACCCTTTTCAAATATCAACACATTCCCGGGACACCTTTCAAATATTGACACATTCGCAGGACCCGTTTCAAATATCGACACATTCCTGGGACCCCTTTCACATATCGACACATTCCCGGGACATCTTTCAAATATCGACACATTCTCGGGACCCCTTTCAAATATCGACACATTCCCCGCAACACCTTTAAAATATCAGCACATTCCCGGGACCCCTTTCAAATATCGACACATTTCAAGCGACCCCTTTAAAAGTCGACACCTTCCCGGGACCCCTTTCAAATATCGACACATTCCCGGGAACCCTTTCAAATATCGACACATTTCCCAGGACCCCTTTCAAATATCGACACATTCCCGGGACCCCTTTCAAATATCGACACCTTCCCGGGAACCCTTTCAAATATCGACACATTTGCAGGACACCTTTGAAATATCGACACATTCGAAGGGACCCCTTTCAAATATTGACACTTTCCCGGGACCCCTTTTAAATATCGACACCTTCCCGGGACCCCTTTCAAATATCAACACATTCCCAAGAACCTGCTCAAATATCGACACATTTCCAGCACACCTTTCAAATATTGACACATTCCCGGGACACTTTTCAAATAGCAACACATTCCCGGGACATCTTTCAAATATCGACACCTTCCCAGGACCCCTTTCAAATATCGATACATTCCTGGGACCCCTTTCAAATATCGACACATTCCCGGGAACCCTTTCAAATATCGACACATTTCCCAGGACCCCTCTCAAATATCGACACATTCCCGGGACACCTTTCAAATATTGCCACATTCCCGGGATCCCTTTCAAATATCGACACCTTCCCAGGACCCCTTTCAAATATCGACACATTTGCAGGACACCTTTGAAATATCGACACATTCGAAGGGACCCCTTTCAAATATCGACACTTTCCCGGGACCCTTTTCAAATATCAACACATTCCCGGGACACCTTTCAAATATTGACACATTCCCGGGACCCGTTTCAAATATCGACACATTCCTGGGACCCCTTTCAAATATCGACACATTCCCGGGACCACTTTCAAATATCGACACATTATCCGAGACCCCATTCAAATACCGACACATTCCCCAGGACCCCTTTCAAATATCAACACAGTCCCGGGACCCCGTTCAAATATAGACACATTCCCCGGGACCCCGTTCAAATATCGACACATTCCCTGGGACCCCTTTCAACTATCGACACATTCCCGGAACCCCTTTCAAATATCGACACATTCCCAGGACCCTTTTCAAATATCGACACATTCCCGGGACCCCTTTCAAATATCGACACATTGCCTGGATCCCTTTCAAATATCGACACATTCCCGGAACCCCTTTCAAATATCGACACATTCCCGGGACCCATTTGAAATATTGACACATTCGAAGGGACACCTTTCAAATATCGTCACATTCCCGGGACCCCTTTCAAATATCGACACATTCCCTGGATCCCTTTCAAATATCAACACATTCCCGGGACCCCTTTCAAATATCGTCACATTCCTGGGGACCCCTTTCAAATATCGACACATTCCCGGGACACCTTTCAAATATCGACACATTCTCGGGACCGCTTTCAAATATCGACACATTCCCCGCAACACCTTTAAAATATCAGCACATTCCCGGGACCCCTTTCAAATATCGACACATTTCAAGCGACCCCTTTAAATGTCGACACCTTCCCGGGACCCCTTTCAAATATCGACACATTTGCAGGACACCTTTGAAATATCGACACATTCGAAGGGACCCCTTTCAAATATTGACACTTTCCCGGGAACCCTTTTAAATATCGACACATTCCCGGGACCCCTTTCAAATATCGACACATTCCCAAGAACCTGCTCAAATATCAACACATTTCCAGCACACCTTTCAAATATTGACACATTCCCGGGACACTTTTCAAATAGCAACACATTCCCGGGACATCTTTCAAATATCGACACCTTCCCAGGACCCCTTTCAAATATCGATACATTCCTGGGACCCCTTTCAAATATCGACACATTCCCGGGACCCCTTTCAAATATCGACACATTCCCGGGAACACTTTCAAATATCGATACATTCCTGGGACCCCTTTCAAATATCGACACATTCCCGGGACCCCTCTCAAATATCGACACATTCCCGGGACACCTTTCAAATATTGACACATTCGCAGGACCCGTTTCAAATATCGACACATTCCTGGGACCCCTTTCACATATCGACACATTCCCGGAACATCTTTCAAATATCGACACATTCTCGGGACCCCTTTCAAATATCGACACATTCCCCGCAACACCTTTAAAATATCAGCACATTCCCGGGACCCCTTTCAAATATCGACACATTTCAAGCGACCCCTTTAAAAGTCGACACCTTCCCGGGACCCCTTTCAAATATCGACACATTCCCGGGAACCCTTTCAAATATCGACACATTTCCCAGGACCCCTTTCAAATATCGACACATTCCCGGGACCCCTTTCAAATATCGACACCTTCCCGGGAACCCTTTCAAATATCGACACATTTGCAGGACACCTTTGAAATATCGACACATTCGAAGGGACCCCTTTCAAATATTGACACTTTCCCGGGACCCCTTTTAAATATCGACACCTTCCCGGGACCCCTTTCAAATATCGACACATTCCCAAGAACCTGCTCAAATATCGACACATTTCCAGCACACCTTTCAAATATTGACACATTCCCGGGACACTTTTCAAATCTCAACACATTCCCGGGACATCTTTCAAATATCGACACCTTCCCAGGACCCCTTTCAAATATCGATACATTCCTGGGACCCCTTTCAAATATCGACACATTCCCGGGACCCATTTGAAATATTGACACATTCGAAGGGACACCTTTCAAATATCGTCACATTCCCAGGACCCCTTTCAAATATCGACACATTCCCTGGATCCCTTTCAAATATCGACACATTCCCGGGACCCCTTTCAAATATCGTCACATTCCTGGGGACCCCTTACAAATATCGACACATTCCCGGGACCCCTTTCAAATATCAACACATTCTCGGGACCCCTTTCAAATATCGACACATTCCCCGCAACACCTTTAAAATATCAGCACATTCCCGGGACCCCTTTCAGATATCGACACATTTCCCAGGACCCCTTTAAAAGTCGACACCTTCCCGGGACCCCTTTCAAATATCGACACATTCCCGGGAACCCTTTCAAATATCGACACATTTGCAGGACACCTTTGAAATATCGACACATTCGAAGGGACCCCTTTCAAATATTGACACTTTCCCGGGACCCCTTTTAAATATCGACACCTTCCCGGGACCCCTTTCAAATATCGACACATTCCCAAGAACCTGCTCAAATATCGACACATTTCCAGCACACCTTTCAAATATTGACACATTCCCGGGACGCTTTTCAAATAGCAACACATTCCCGGGACATCTTTCAAATATCGACACCTTCCCAGGACCCCTTTCAAATATCGATACATTCCTGGGACCCCTTTCAAATATCGACACATTCCCGGGAACCCTTTCAAATATCGACACATTTCCCAGGACCCCTCTCAAATATCGACACATTCCCGGGACACCTTTCAAATATTGCCACATTCCCGGGATCCCTTTCAAATATCGACACCTTCCCAGGACCCCTTTCAAATATCGACACATTTGCAGGACACCTTTGAAATATCGACACATTCGAAGGGACCCCTTTCAAATATCGACACTTTCCCGGGACCCTTTTCAAATATCAACACATTCCCGGGACACCTTTCAAATATTGACACATTCCCGGGACCCGTTTCAAATATCGACACATTCCTGGGACCCCTTTCAAATATCGACACATTCCCGGGACCACTTTCAAATATCGACACATTATCCGAGACCCCATTCAAATACCGACACATTCCCCAGGACCCCTTTCAAATATCAACACAGTCCCGGGACCCCGTTCAAATATAGACACATTCCCCGGGACCCCGTTCAAATATCGTCACATTCCCTGGGACCCCTTTCAAATATCGACACATTCCCGGAACCCCTTTCAAATATCGACACATTCCCAGGACCCTTTTCAAATATCGACACATTCCCGGGACCCCTTTCAAATATCGACACATTGCATGGATCCCTTTCAAATATCGACACATTCCCGGGACCCCTTTCAAATATCGACACATTCCCGGGACCCATTTGAAATATTGACACATTCGAAGGGACACCTTTCAAATATCGTCACATTCCCGGGACCCCTTTCAAATATCGACACATTCCCTGGATCCCTTTCAAATATCAACACATTCCCGGGACCCCTTTCAAATATCGTCACATTCCTGGGGACCCCTTTCAAATATCGACACATTCCCGGGACCCCTTTCAAATATCGACACATTCTCGGGACCGCTTTCAAATATCGACACATTCCCCGCAACACCTTTAAAATATCAGCACATTCCCGGGACCCCTTTCAAATATCGACACATTTCAAGCGACCCCTTTAAATGTCGACACCTTCCCGGGACCCCTTTCAAATATCGACACATTTGCAGGACACCTTTGAAATGTCGACACATTCGAAGGGACCCCTTTCAAATATTGACACTTTCCCGGGACCCCTTTTAAATATCGACACATTCCCGGGACCCCTTTCAAATATCGACACATTCCCAAGAACCTGCTCAAATATCGACACATTTCCAGCACACCTTTCAAATATTGACACATTCCCGGGACACTTTTCAAATAGCAACACATTCCCGGGACATCTTTCAAATATCGACACCTTCCCAGGACCCCTTTCAAATATCGATACATTCCTGGGACCCCTTTCAAATATCGACACATTCCCGGGACCCCTTTCAAATATCGACACATTCCCGGGAACACTTTCAAATATCGATACATTCCTGGGACCCCTTTCAAATATCGACACATTCCCGGGACCCCTCTCAAATATCGACACATTCCCGGGACACCTTTCAAATATTGACATATTCCCGGGACCCCTTTCAAATATCGACACCTTCCCAGGACCCCTTTCAAATATCGACACATTTGCAGGACAACTTTGAAATATCGACACATTCGAAGGGGCCCCTTTCAAATATCGACACTTTCCCGGGACCCTTTTCAAATATCAACACATTCCCGGGACACCTTTCAAATATTGACACATTCGCAGGACCCGTTTCAAATATCGACACATTCCCGGGACATCTTTCAAATATCGACACATTCTCGGGACCCCTTTCAAATATCGACACATTCCCCGCAACACCTTTAAAATATCAGCACATTCCCGGGACCCCTTTCAAATATCGACACATTTCAAGCGACCCCTTTAAAAGTCGACACCTTCCCGGGACCCCTTTCAAATATCGACACATTCCCGGGAACCCTTTCAAATATCGACACATTTCCCAGGACCCCTTTCAAATATCGACACATTCCCGGGACCCCTTTCAAATATCGACACCTTCCCGGGAACCCTTTCAAATATCGACACATTTGCAGGACACCTTTGAAATATCGACACATTCGAAGGGACCCCTTTCAAATATTGACACTTTCCCGGGACCCCTTTTAAATATCGACACCTTCCCGGGACCCCTTTCAAATATCGACACATTCCCAAGAACCTGCTCAAATATCGACACATTTCCAGCACACCTTTCAAATATTGACACATTCCCGGGACACTTTTCAAATAGCAACACATTCCCGGGACATCTTTCAAATATCGACACCTTCCCAGGACCCCTTTCAAATATCGATACATTCCTGGGACCCCTTTCAAATATCGACACATTCCCGGGAACCCTTTCAAATATCGACACATTTCCCAGGACCCCTCTCAAATATCGACACATTCCCGGGACACCTTTCAAATATTGCCACATTCCCGGGATCCCTTTCAAATATCGACACCTTCCCAGGACCCCTTTCAAATATCGACACATTTGCAGGACACCTTTGAAATATCGACACATTCGAAGGGACCCCTTTCAAATATCGACACTTTCCCGGGACCCTTTTCAAATATCAACACATTCCCGGGACACCTTTCAAATATTGACACATTCCCGGGACCCGTTTCAAATATCGACACATTCCTGGGACCCCTTTCAAATATCGACACATTCCCGGGACCACTTTCAAATATCGACACATTATCCGAGACCCCATTCAAATACCGACACATTCCCCAGGACCCCTTTCAAATATCAACACAGTCCCGGGACCCCGTTCAAATATAGACACATTCCCCGGGACCCCGTTCAAATATCGACACATTCCCTGGGACCCCTTTCAACTATCGACACATTCCCGGAACCCCTTTCAAATATCGACACATTCCCAGGACCCTTTTCAAATATCGACACATTCCCGGGACCCCTTTCAAATATCGACACATTGCCTGGATCCCTTTCAAATATCGACACATTCCCGGAACCCCTTTCAAATATCGACACATTCCCGGGACCCATTTGAAATATTGACACATTCGAAGGGACACCTTTCAAATATCGTCACATTCCCGGGACCCCTTTCAAATATCGACACATTCCCTGGATCCCTTTCAAATATCAACACATTCCCGGGACCCCTTTCAAATATCGTCACATTCCTGGGGACCCCTTTCAAATATCGACACATTCCCGGGACACCTTTCAAATATCGACACATTCTCGGGACCGCTTTCAAATATCGACACATTCCCCGCAACACCTTTAAAATATCAGCACATTCCCGGGACCCCTTTCAAATATCGACACATTTCAAGCGACCCCTTTAAATGTCGACACCTTCCCGGGACCCCTTTCAAATATCGACACATTTGCAGGACACCTTTGAAATATCGACACATTCGAAGGGACCCCTTTCAAATATTGACACTTTCCCGGGAACCCTTTTAAATATCGACACATTCCCGGGACCCCTTTCAAATATCGACACATTCCCAAGAACCTGCTCAAATATCAACACATTTCCAGCACACCTTTCAAATATTGACACATTCCCGGGACACTTTTCAAATAGCAACACATTCCCGGGACATCTTTCAAATATCGACACCTTCCCAGGACCCCTTTCAAATATCGATACATTCCTGGGACCCCTTTCAAATATCGACACATTCCCGGGACCCCTTTCAAATATCGACACATTCCCGGGAACACTTTCAAATATCGATACATTCCTGGGACCCCTTTCAAATATCGACACATTCCCGGGACCCCTCTCAAATATCGACACATTCCCGGGACACCTTTCAAATATTGACACATTCCCGGGACCCCTTTCAAATATCGACACCTTCCCAGGACCCCTTTCAAATATCGACACATTTGCAGGACAACTTTGAAATATCGACACATTCGAAGGGGCCCCTTTCAAATATCGACACTTTCCCGGGACCCTTTTCAAATATCAACACATTCCCGGAACCCCTTTCAAATATCGACACATTCCCAGGACCCTTTTCAAATATCGACACATTCCCGGGACCCCTTTCAAATATCGACACATTGCCTGGATCCCTTTCAAATATCGACACATTCCCGGAACCCCTTTCAAATATCGACACATTCCCGGGACCCATTTGAAATATTGACACATTCGAAGGGACACCTTTCAAATATCGTCACATTCCCGGGACCCCTTTCAAATATCGACACATTCCCTGGATCCCTTTCAAATATCAACACATTCCCGGGACCCCTTTCAAATATCGTCACATTCCTGGGGACCCCTTTCAAATATCGACACATTCCCGGGACACCTTTCAAATATCGACACATTCTCGGGACCGCTTTCAAATATCGACACATTCCCCGCAACACCTTTAAAATATCAGCACATTCCCGGGACCACTTTCAAATATCGACACATTTCAAGCGACCCCTTTAAATGTCGACACCTTCCCGGGACCCCTTTCAAATATCGACACATTTGCAGGACACCTTTGAAATATCGACACATTCGAAGGGACCCCTTTCAAATATTGACACTTTCCCGGGAACCATTTTAAATATCGACACATTCCCGGGACCCCTTTCAAATATCGACACATTCCCAAGAACCTGCTCAAATATCAACACATTTCCAGCACACCTTTCAAATATTGACACATTCCCGGGACACTTTTCAAATAGCAACACATTCCCGGGACATCTTTCAAATATCGACACCTTCCCAGGACCCCTTTCAAATATCGATACATTCCTGGGACCCCTTTCAAATATCGACACATTCCCGGGACCCCTTTCAAATATCGACACATTCCCGGGAACACTTTCAAATATCGATACATTCCTGGGACCCCTTTCAAATATCGACACATTCCCGGGACCCCTCTCAAATATCGACACATTCCCGGGACACCTTTCAAATATTGACACATTCCCGGGACCCCTTTCAAATATCGACACCTTCCCAGGACCCCTTTCAAATATCGACACATTTGCAGGACAACTTTGAAATATCGACACATTCGAAGGGGCCCCTTTCAAATATCGACACTTTCCCGGGACCCTTTTCAAATATCAACACATTCCCGGAACCCCTTTCAAATATCGACACATTCCCAGGACCCTTTTCAAATATCGACACATTCCCGGGACCCCTTTCAAATATCGACACATTGCCTGGATCCCTTTCAAATATCGACACATTCCCGGAACCCCTTTCAAATATCGACACATTCCCGGGACCCATTTGAAATATTGACACATTCGAAGGGACACCTTTCAAATATCGTCACATTCCCGGGACCCCTTTCAAATATCGACACATTCCCTGGATCCCTTTCAAATATCAACACATTCCCGGGACCCCTTTCAAATATCGTCACATTCCTGGGGACCCCTTTCAAATATCGACACATTCCCGGGACACCTTTCAAATATCGACACATTCTCGGGACCGCTTTCAAATATCGACACATTCCCCGCAACACCTTTAAAATATCAGCACATTCCCGGGACCCCTTTCAAATATCGACACATTTCAAGCGACCCCTTTAAATGTCGACACCTTCCCGGGACCCCTTTCAAATATCGACACATTTGCAGGACACCTTTGAAATATCGACACATTCGAAGGGACCCCTTTCAAATATTGACACTTTCCCGGGAACCCTTTTAAATATCGACACATTCCCGGGACCCCTTTCAAATATCGACACATTCCCAAGAACCTGCTCAAATATCAACACATTTCCAGCACACCTTTCAAATATTGACACATTCCCGGGACACTTTTCAAATAGCAACACATTCCCGGGACATCTTTCAAATATCGACACCTTCCCAGGACCCCTTTCAAATATCGATACATTCCTGGGACCCCTTTCAAATATCGACACATTCCCGGGACCCCTTTCAAATATCGACACATTCCCGGGAACACTTTCAAATATCGATACATTCCTGGGACCCCTTTCAAATATCGACACATTCCCGGGACCCCTCTCAAATATCGACACATTCCCGGGACACCTTTCAAATATTGACACATTCCCGGGACCCCTTTCAAATATCGACACCTTCCCAGGACCCCTTTCAAATATCGACACATTTGCAGGACAACTTTGAAATATCGACACATTCGAAGGGGCCCCTTTCAAATATCGACACTTTCCCGGGACCCTTTTCAAATATCAACACATTCCCGGGACACCTTTCAAATATTGACACATTCGCGGGACCCGTTTCAAATATCGACACATTCCTGGGACCCCTTTCAAATATCGACACATTCCCGGGACCACTTTCAAATATCGACACATTATCCGAGACCCCATTCAAATACCGACACATTCCCCAGGACCCCTTTCAAATGTCAACACAGTCCCGGGACCCCGTTCAAATATAGACACATTCCCCGGGACCCCGTTCAAATATCGACACATTCCCCGGGACCCCTTTCAAATATCGACACATTCCCGGGACACCTTTCAAATATCGACACATTCCCAGGACCCTTTTCAAATATCGACACATTCCCGGGATCCCTTTCAAATATCGACACATTCCCTGGATCCCTTTCAAATATCGACACATTCCCAGGACCCCTTTCAAATATCGACACATTCCCGGGACCCCTTTCAAATATTGACACATTCGAAGGGACACCTTTCAAATATCGTCACATTCCCGGGACCCCTTTCAAATATCGACACATTCCCTGGATCCCTTTCAAATATCGACACATTCCCGGGTCCCCTTTCAAATATCGTCACATTCCTGGGGACCCCTTTCAAATATCGACACATTCCCGGGACCCCTTTCAAATATCGACACATTCTCGGGACCCCTTTCAAATATCGACTCATTCCCCGCAACACCTTTAAAATATCAGCACATTCCCGGAACCCCTTTCAAATATCGACACATTTCAAGCGACCCCTTTAAATGTCGACACCTTCCCGGGACCCCTTTCAAATATCGACACATTCCCGGGAACCCTTTCAAATATCGACACATTTCCCCGGGCCCCTTTCAAATATCGGCTCATTCCCGGGACCCCTTTCAAATATCGACACCTTCCCGGGACCCCTTTCAAATATTGACACATTTGCAGGACAACTTTGAAATATCGACACATTCGAAGGGACCCCTTTCAAATATTGACACTTTCCCGGGACCCCTTTCAAATATCGACAGCTTCCCGGGACCCCTTTCAAATATCGACACATTCCCGGGAACCTGCTCAAATATCGACACATTTCCAGCACACCTTTCAAATATTGACACATTCCCGGGACCCTTTTCAAATATCAACACATTCCCGGGACATCTTTCAAATATCGACACCTTCCCAGGACCCCTTTCAAATATCGACACTTTCCCGGGACACTTTTCAAATATCAACACATTCCCGGGACATCTTTCAAATATTGACACATTCCCGGGACCCGTTTCAAATTTCGATACATTCCTGGGACCCCTTTCAAATATCGACACTTTCCCGGGACCACTTTCAAATATCGACACATTATCCAAGACCCCGTTGAAATATAGAAACATTCCCCGGGACCCCTTTCAAATATCGACACATTCCCCGGGACCCCTTTCAAATATCGACACATTCCCAGGACCCCTTTCAAATATCGACACATTCCCCAGGACCCTTTTCAAATATCGACACATTCCCGGGACCCCTTTCAAATATCGACACATTCCCTAGGACCACTTTCAAATATCGACACATTCCCCGAGACCCCTTTCAAATATCGACACATTCCACAGGACCCCTTTCAAATATCGACACATTCGAAGGGACACCTTTCAAATATAGACACATTCCCCGGGACCCCGTTCAAATATCAACACATTCTCCGGGACCCCTTTCAAATATCGACACATTCCCGGGACACCTTTCAAATATCGACACATTCCCAGGACCCTTTTCAAATATCGACACATTCCCGGGACCCCTTTCAAATATCAACACATTCCCTGGATCCCTTTCAAATATCGACACATTCCCGGGACCCCTTTCAAATATCGACACATTCCCGGGACCCCTTTCAAATATTGACACATTCGAAGGGACTCCTTTCAAATATCGTCACATTCCCGGGACCCCTTTCAAATATCGACACATTCCCTGGATCCCTTTCAAATATCGACACATTCCCGGGACCCCTTTCAAATATCGTCACATTCCTGGGGACCCCTTTCAAATATCAACACATTCCCGGGACCCCTTTCAAATATCGACACATTCTCGGGACCCCTTTCAAATATCGACTCATTCCCCGCAACACCTTTAAAATATCAGCACATTCCCGGAACCCCTTTCAAATATCGACACATTTCAAGCAACCCCTTTAAATGTCGACACCTTCCCGGGACCCCTTTCAAATATCGCCACATTCCCGGGAACCCTTTCAAATATCAACACATTTCCCAGGGCCCCTTTCAAATATCGTCTAATTCCCGGGACCCCTTTCAAATATCGACACCTTCCCGGGACCCCTTTCAAATATCGACACATTTGCAGGACAACTTTGAAATATCGACACATTCGAAGGGACCCCTTTCAAATATTGACACTTTCCCGGGACCCCTTTCAAATATCGACACCTTCCCGGGACCCCTTTCAAATATCGACACATTCCCGGGAACCTGCTCAAATATCGACACATTTCCAGCACACCTTTCAAATATTGACACATTCCCGGGACCCTTTTCAAATATCAACACATTCCCGGGACATCTTTCAAATATCGACACCTTCCCAGGACCCCTTTCAAATATCGACACTTTCCCGGGACACTTTTCAAATATCAACACATTCCCGGGACATCTTTCAAATATTGACACATTCCCGGGACCCGTTTCAAATATCGATACATTCCTGGGACCCCTTTCAAATATCGACACATTCCCGGGACCACTTTCAAATATCGACACATTATCCAAGACCCCTTTCAAATATCGACACATTCCCCAGGACCCCTTTCAAATATCAACAAAGTCCCGGGACCCCGTTCAAATATAGACACATTCCCCGGGACCCCTTTCAAATATCGACACATTCCCCGGGACCCCTTTCAAATATCGGCACATTCCCAGGACCCCTTTCAAATATCGACACATTCCCCAGGACCCTTTTCAAATATCGACACATTCCCGGGACCCGTTTCAAATATCGACACATTCCCTAGGACCACTTTCAAATATCGACACATTCCCCGAGACCCCTTTCAAATATCGACACATTCCACAGGACCCCTTTCAAATATCGACACATTCCCGGGACCCATTTGAAATATTGACACATTCGAAGGGACACCTTTCAAATATCAACACATTCCCGGGACCCCTGTCAAATATCGTCACATTCCCGGGGACCCCTTTCAAATATCGACACATTCCCGGGACCCGTTCCAAATATCGACACTTTCTCGGGACCCCTTTCAAATATCGACACAATCCCTAGGACCACATTCAAGTAGCGACACATTCCCCGAGACACCTTTCAAATATCGACACATTCCCCCGGACCACTTTCAAATATCGACACGTTCCCGGGACCCATTTGAAATATTGACACATTCGAAGGGACACCTTTCAAATATCGACACATTCCCGGGACCCCTGTAAAATATCGTCACATTCCCGGGGACCCTTTTCAAATATCGACACATTCCCGGGACCCGTTCCAAATATCGACACATTCTCGGGATCCCTTTCAAATATCGACACTTTCGCGGGACCCCTTTCAAATATCGACACTTTCGCGGGACACTTTTCCAATATCAACACATTCCCAGGACACCTTTCAAATGTTGACACATTCCCGGGAGCCCTTTCAAATATCGACAAATTCCTGGGACCCCTTTCAAATATCGACACATTCCCGGAACCACTTTCAAATATCGACACATTCCCCGAGACCCCTTTCAAATATCGACACATTCCCCAGGACCACTTTCAAATATCGACACATTCCCGGGACCCGTTTCAAATATCGACACATTCCCGGGACCCATTTCACATATTGACACATTCGAAGGGGCACCTTTCAAATATCGACACATTCCCGGGACCCCTTTCAAATATCGACACATTCCCTGGATCCCTTTCAATTTTCGACACATGCCCAGGAACCCTTTCAAATATCGACACATTTCCAGCGACCCCTTTAAATGTCGACACCTTCCCAGGACCCCTTTCAAATATCGACACATTCCCGGGAACCCTTTCAAATATCGACACATTTCCCAGGACCCCTTTCAAATATCGGCTCATTCCCGGGACCCCTTTCAAATATCGACACCTTCCCGGGACCCCTTTCAAATATCGACACATTTGCAGGACAACTTTGAAATATCGACACATTCGAAGGGACCCCTTTCAAATATTGACACTTTCCCGGGACCCTTTTCAAATATCGACACATTCCCGGGACATCTTTCAAATATCGACACCTTCCCAGGACCCCTTTCAAATATTGACACTTTCCCGGGACCCTTTTCAAATATCAACACATTCCCGGGACATCTTTCAAATATTGACACATTCCCGGGACCCATTTCAAATATCGATACATTCCTGGGACCCCTTTCAAATATCGACACATTCCCGGGACCACTTTCAAATATCGACACATTATCCAAGACCCCTTTCAAATATCGACACATTCCCCAGGACCCCTTTCAAATATCAACAAAGTCCCGGGACCCCGTTGAAATATAGACACATTCCCCGGGACCCCTTTCAAATATCGACACATTCCCCGGGACCCCTTTCAAATATCGACACATTCCCAGGACCCCTTTCAAATATCGACACATTCGCCAGGACCCTTTTCAAATATCGACACATTCCCGGGACCCCTTTCAAATATCGACACATTCCCTAGGACCACTTTCAAATATCGACACATTCCCCGAGACCCCTTTCAAATATCGACACATTCCACAGGACCCCTTTCAAATATCGACACATTCCCGGGACCCATTTGAAATATTGACACATTCGAAGGGACACCTTTCAAATATCAACACATTCCCGGGACCCCTGTCAAAGATCGTCACATTCCCAGGGACCCCTTTCAAATATCGACACATTCCCGGGACCCGTTCCAAATATCGACACATTCTCGGGACCCCTTTCAAATATCGACACATTCCCTAGGACCACTTTCAAATAGCGACACATTCCCCGAGACCCCTTTCAAATATCGACACATTCCCCCGGACCACTTTCAAATATCAACACGTTCCCGGGACCCATTTGAAATATTGACACATTCGAAGGGACACCTTTCAAATATCGACACATTCCCGGGACCCCTGTCAAATATCGTCACATTCCCGGGGACCCCTTTCAAATATCGACACATTCCCGGGACACGTTCCAAATATCGACACATTCTCGGGATCCCTTTCAAATATCGACACTTTTGCGGGACCCCTTTCAAATATCGACACTTTCGCGGGACACTTTTCCAATATCAACACATTCCCAGGACACCTTTCAAATGTTGACACATTCCCGGGAGCCCTTTCAAATATCGACAAATTCCTGGGACCCCTTTCAAATATCGACACATTCCCGGAACCACTTTCAAATATCGACACATTCCCCGAGACCCCTTTCAAATATCGACACATTCCCCAGGACCACTTTCAAATATCGACACATTCCCAGGACCCCTTTCAAATATCGACACATTCCCGGGACCCATTTCAAATATTGACACATTCAAAGGGGCACCTTTCAAATATCGACACATTCCCGGGACCCCTTTCAAATATCGACACATTCCCTGGATCCCTTTCAATTTTCGACACATGCCCAGGAACACTTTTAAATATCGACACATTCCCCGGGACCCCTTTCCAATAGCGACACATTCCCGGGACCCCTTTCAAATATTGTCACATTCCCAGGGACACCTTTCAAATATCGACAGATTCCCGGAACCCCTTTCAAATGTCGACACATTCCCCAGGACAGTTTTCAAATATCGACTCATTCCTGGGACCCCTCTGCAAATATCAACACATTCCCAGGGACCCCTTTCAAATATCGACACATTCCCTGGATCCCTTTCAGATATCGACACCTTCCCGGGACCCCTTTCAAATATCGACACATTCCCAGGACCCCTTTCAAATATCGACACGTTCCCGGGACCGCTTTCAAATATTGACACATTCGAAGGGATACCTTTCAAATATCGACACATTCCCGGGACCCCTTTCAAATATCGAAACATTCCCTAAGACACCTTTCAAATATCGACACATTCCCAGGACCCCTTCCAAAAATCGACACATTCCCGGGACCCCTTTCAAATATCGACACATGCCCGGGACCCCTTTCAAATATCGACACATTCCCGGGACCCCTTTCAAATATTGACACATTCCCGGGACCCCATTCAAGTATCGACACATTCCCCGCGACCCCTTTCAAATATCGACACATTCTCGGGACCGCTTTCAAATATCGACACATTCCCCACAACCCCTTTAAAATATCGACACATTCCGGGGAACCCTTTCAAATATCGACACATTACAAGCGACCCCTTTAAATGTCGACACCTTCCCGGGACCCCTTTCAAATATCGACACATTCCCGGGAACCTTTTCAAGTATCGACACATTTCCAGGACCCCTTTCAAATATCGACACATTCCCGGGACCCCTTTCAAATTTCGACACCTTCCCGGGACCCCTTTCAAATATCGACGCATTTGCAGGACACTTTTGAAATATCGACACATTCGAAGGGACCCCTTTCAAATATTGACACTTTCCCGGGACCCCTTTGAAATATCGACACATTCCTGGGACCCCCTTCAAATATCGACACATTCCCAGGACCACTTTCAAATATCGACACATTCCCCGAGACCCCTTTCAAATATCGACACATTCCCCAGGACACCTTTCAAATATCGACACATTCCCCAGGACCCCTTTCAAATATCGACACATTCCCGGGACCCCTTTCAAATATCGTCACATTCCCGGGGACCCCTTTCAAATATCGACACATTCCCGGGACCCCTTTCAAATATCGACACATTCCCAGGACCCTTTTCAAATATCGACACTTTCCAGGGACCCCTTTCAAATATCGACTCATTCCCTAGGACCACTTTCAAATATCGACACATTCCCCGAGACCCGTTTCAAATATCGGCACATTCCACAGGACCCCTGTCAAATATCGACACATTCGAAGGGACACCTTTCAAATATCGACACATTCCCGGGACCCCTTTCAAATATCGACACATTCCCTGGATCCCTTTCAAATATCGACACATTCCCGGGACCCCTTTCAAATATCGACACATTCCCGGGACCCATTTGAAATATTGACACATTCGAAGGGACACCTTTCAAATATCGTCACATTCCCGGGACCCCTTTCAAATATCGACACATTCCCTGGATCCCTTTCAAATATCGACACATTCCCGGGACCCCTTTCAAATATCGTCACATTCCTGGGGACCCCTTTCAAATATCGACACATTCCCGGGACCCCTTTCAAATATCGACACATTCTCGGGACCCCTTTCAAATATCGACACATTCCCCGCAACACCTTTAAAATATCAGCACATTCCCGGGACCCCTTTCAAATATCGACACATTTCAACCGACCCCTTTAAATGTCGACACCTTCCCGGGACCCCTTTCAAATGTCGAAACATTCCCGGGAACCCTTTCAAATATCGACACATTTCCCAGGACCCCTTTCAAATATCGACACATTCCCGGGACCCCTTTCAAATATCGACACCTTCCCGGGACCCCTTTCAAATATTGACACATTTGCAGGACACCTTTGAAATATCGACACATTCGAAGGGACCCCTTTCAAATATTGACACTTTCCCGGGACCCCTTTTAAATATCGACACCTTCCCGGGACCCCTTTCAAATACCGACACATTCCCAAGAACCTGCTCAAATATCGACACATTTCCAGCACACCTTTCAAATATTGACACATTCCCGGGACACTTTTCAAATAGCAACACATTCCCGGGACATCTTTCAAATATCGACACCTTCCCAGGACCCCTTTCAAATATCGATACATTCCTGGGACCCCTTTCAAATATCGACACATTCCCGGGACCCCTTTCAAATATCGACACATTCCCGGGAACACTTTCAAATATCGACACATTTCCCAGGACCCCTCTCAAATATCGACACATTCCCGGGACTCCTTTCAAATATTGACACATTCCCGGGACCCCTTTCAAATATCGACACCTTCCCAGGACCCCTTTCAAATATCGACACATTTGCAGGACACCTTTGAAATATCGACACATTCGAAGGGACCCCTTTCAAATATCGACACTTTCCCGGATCCTTTTCAAATATCAACACATTCCCGGGACACCTTTCAAATATCGACTCATTCCCTAGGACCACTTTCAAATATCGACACATTCCCCGAGACCCGTTTCAAATATCGGCACATTCCACAGGACCCCTGTCAAATATCGACACATTCGAAGGGACACCTTTCAAATATCGACACATTCCCGGGACCCCTTTCAAATATCGACACATTCCCTGGATCCCTTTCAAATATCGACACATTCCCGGGACCCCTTTCAAATATCGACACATTCCCGGGACCCATTTGAAATATTGACACATTCGAAGGGACACCTTTCAAATATCGTCACATTCCCGGGACCCCTTTCAAATATCGACACATTCCCTGGATCCCTTTCAAATATCGACACATTCCCGGGACCCCTTTCAAATATCGTCACATTCCTGGGGACCCCTTTCAAATATCGACACATTCCCGGGACCCCTTTCAAATATCGACACATTCTCGGGACCCCTTTCAAATATCGACACATTCCCCGCAACACCTTTAAAATATCAGCACATTCCCGGGACCCCTTTCAAATATCGACACATTCCCAGGACCCTTTTCAAATTTCGACACATTCCAGGGACCCCTTTCAAATATCGACTCATTCCCTAGGACCACTTTCAAATATCGACACATTCCCCGAGACCCGTTTCAAATATCGGCACATTCCACAGGACCCCTGTCAAATATCGACACATTCGAAGGGACACCTTTCAAATATCGACACATTCCCGGGACCCCTTTCAAATATCGACACATTCCCTGGATCCCTTTCAAATATCGACACATTCCCGGGACCCCTTTCAAATATCGACACATTCCCTGGATCCCTTTCAAATATCGACACATTCCCGGGACCCCTTTCAAATATCGACACATTCTCGGGACCCCTTTCAAATATCGACACATTCCCCGCAACACCTTAAAATATCAGCACATTCCCGGGACCCCTTTCAAATATCGACACATTTCAACCGACCCCTTTAAATGTCGACAACTTCCCGGGTCCCCTTTCAAATATCGAAACATTCCCGGGAACCCTTTCAAATATCGACACATTTCCCAGGACCCCTTTCAAATATCGACACATTCCCGGGACCCCTTTCAAATATCGACACCTTCCCGGGACCCCTTTCAAATATTGACACATTTGCAGGACACCTTTGAAATATCGACACATTCGAAGGGACCCCTTTCAAATATTGACACTTTCCCGGGACCCCTTTTAAATATCGACACCTTCCCGGGACCCCTTTCAAATACCGACACATTCCCAAGAACCTGCTCAAATATCGTCACATTTCCAGCACACCTTTCAAATATTGACACATTCCCGGGACACTTTTCAAATAGCAACACATTCCCGGGACATCTTTCAAATATCGACACCTTCCCAGGACCCCTTTCAAATATCGATACATTCCTGGGACCCCTTTCAAATATCGACACATTCCCGGGAACACTTTCAAATATCGACACATTTCCCAGGACCCCTCTCAAATATCGACACATTCCCGGGACTCCTTTCAAATATTGACACATTCCCGGGACCCCTTTCAAATATCGACACCTTCCCAGGACCCCTTTCAAATATCGACACATTTGCAGGACACCTTTGAAATATCGACACATTCGAAGGGACCCCTTTCAAATATCGACACTTTCCCAGACCCTTTTCAAATATCAACACATTCCCGGGACACCTTTCAAATATCGACTCATTCCCTAGGACCACTTTCAAATATCGACACATTCCCCGAGACCCGTTTCAAATATCGGCACATTCCACAGGACCCCTGTCAAATATCGACACATTCCCGGGACACCTTTCAAATATCGACACATTCCCTGGATCCCTTTCAAATATCGACACATTCCCGGGACCCCTTTCAAATATCGACACATTCCCGGGACCCATTTGAAATATTGACACATTCGAAGGGACACCTTTCAAATATCATCACATTCCCGGGACCCCTTTCAAATATCGACACATTCCCTGGATCCCTTTCAAATATCGACACATTCCCGGGACCCCTTTCAAATATTGTCACATTCCTGGGGACCCCTTTCAAATATCGACACATTCCCGGGACCCCTTTCAAATATCGACACATTCTCGGGACCCCTTTCAAATATCGACACGTTCCCCGCAACACCTTTAAAATATCAGCACATTCACGGGACCCCTTTCAAATATTGACACATTCCCAGGACCCTTTTCAAATATCGACACATTCCAGGGACCCCTTTCAAATATCGACTCATTCCCTAGGACCACTTTCAAATATCGACACATTCCCCGAGACCCGTTTCAAATATCGGCACATTCCACAGGACCCCTGTCAAATATCGACACATTCGAAGGGACACCTTTCAAATATCGACACATTCCCGGGACCCCTTTCAAATATCGACACATTCCCTGGATCCCTTTCAAATATCGACACATTCCCAGGACCCCTTTCAAATATCGACACATTCCCGGGACCCATTTGAAATATTGACACATTCGAAGGGACACCTTTCAAATATCGTCACATTCCCGGGACCCCTTTCAAATATCGACACATTCCCTGGATCCCTTTCAAATATCGACACATTCCCGGGACCCCTTTCAAATATCGTCACATTCCTGGGGACCCCTTTCAAATATCGACACATTCCCGGGACCCCTTTCAAATATCGACACATTCTCGGGACCCCTTTCAAATATCGACACATTCCCCGCAACACCTTTAAAATATCAGCACATTCCCGGGACCCCTTTCAAATATCGAAACATTCCCGGGAACCCTTTCAAATATCGACACATTTCCCAGGACCCCTTTCAAATATCGACACATTCCCGGGACCCCTTTCAAATATCGACACCTTCCCGGGACCCCTTTCAAATATTGACACATTTGCAGGACACCTTTGAAATATCGACACATTCGAAGGGACCCCTTTCAAATATTGACACTTTCCCGGGACCCCTTTTAAATATCGACACCTTCCCGGGACCCCTTTCAAATACCGACACATTCCCAAGAACCTGCTCAAATATCGACACATTTCCAGCACACCTTTCAAATATTGACACATTCCCGGGACACTTTTCAAATAGCAACACATTCCCGGGACATCTTTCAAATATCGACACCTTCCCAGGACCCCTTTCAAATATCGATACATTCCTGGGACCCCTTTCAAATATCGACACATTCCCGGGACCCCTTTCAAATATCGACACATTCCCGGGAACACTTTCAAATATCGACACATTTCCCAGGACCCCTCTCAAATATCGACACATTCCCGGGACTCCTTTCAAATATTGACACATTCCCGGGACCCCTTTCAAATATCGACACCTTCCCAGGACCCCTTTCAAATATCGACACATTTGCAGGACCCCTTTCAAATATCGACACTTTCCCGGATCCTTTTCAAATA
This sequence comes from Somniosus microcephalus, assembly GCF_052327205.1. Classification (NCBI taxonomy): domain Eukaryota; kingdom Metazoa; phylum Chordata; class Chondrichthyes; order Squaliformes; family Somniosidae; genus Somniosus; species Somniosus microcephalus. The sequence continues at coordinate 383,485,072 of NC_140989.1, read as the reverse complement.
TCAACACATTCCCGGGACACCTTTCAAATATTGACACATTCCCGGGACCCGTTTCAAATATCGACACATTCCTGGGACCCCTTTCAAATATCGACACATTCCCGGGACCACTTTCAAATATCGACACATTATCCGAGACCCCATTCAAATACCGACACATTCCCCAGGACCCCTTTCAAATATCAACACAGTCCCGGGACCCCGTTCAAATATCGACACATTCCCCGGGACCCCGTTCAAATATCGACACATTCCCCGGGACCCCTTTCAAATAGCGACACATTCCCGGGACCCCTTTCAAATATCGACACATTCCCAGGACCCTTTTCAAATATCAACACATTCCCGAGACCCCTTTCAAATATCGACACATTCCCTGGATCCCTTTCAAATATCGACACATTCCCGGAACCCCTTTCAAATATCGACACGTTCCCGGGACCCATTTGAAATATTGACACATTCGAAGGGACACCTTTCAAATATCGTCACATTCCCGGGACCCCTTTCAAATATCGACACATTCCCTGGATCCCTTTCAAATATCGACACATTCCCGGGACCCCTTTCAAATATCGTCACATTCCTGGGGACCCCTTTCAAATATCGACACATTCCCGGGACCCCTTTCAAATATCGACACATTCTCGGGACCGCTTTCAAATATCGACACTTTCCCCGCAACACCTTTAAAATATCAGCACATTCCCGGGACCCCTTTCAAATATCGACACATTTCAAGCGACCCCTTTAAATGTCGACACCTTCCCGGGACCCCTTTCAAATATCGACACATTCCCGGGAACCCTTTCAAATATCGACACATTTCCCAGGACCCCTTTCAAATATCGACACATTCCCGGGACCCCTTTCAAATATCGACACCTTCCCGGGAACCCTTTCAAATATCGACACATTTGCAGGAACCTGCTCAAATATCGACACATTTCCAGCACACCTTTCAAATATTGACACATTCCCGGGACCCTTTTCAAATATCAACACATTCCCGGGACATCTATCAAATATTGACACATTCCCGGGACCCGTTTCAAATATCGATACATTCCTGGGACCCCTTTCAAATATCGACACATTCCCGAGACCACTTTCAAATATCGACACATTATCCAAGACCCCTTTCAAATATCGACACATTCCCCAGGACCCCTTTCAAATATCAGCAAAGTCCCGGGACCCCGTTCAAATATAGACACATTCCCCGGGACCCCTTTCAAATATCGACACATTCCCCGGGACCCCTTTCAAATAGCGACACATTTCCCAGGACCCCTCTCAAATATCGACACATTCCCGGGACACCTTTCAAATATTGACACATTCCCGGGACCCCTTTCAAATATCGACACATTCCCAGGACCCCTTTCAAATATCGACACATTTGCAGGGCACCTTTGAAATATCGACACATTCGAAGGGACCCCTTTCAAATATCGACACTTTCCCGGGACCCTGTTCCCGGGACACCTTTCAAATATCGACACATTCCCGGGACACCTTTCAAATATTGACACATTCCCAGGACCCGTTTCAAATATCGACACATTCCTGGGACCCCTTTCAAATATCGACACATTCCCGGGACCACTTTCAAATATCGACACATTATCCGAGACCCCATTCAAATACCGACACATTCCCCAGGACCCCTTTCAAATATCAACACAGTCCCGGGACCCCGTTCAAATATCGACACATTCCCCGGGACCCCGTTCAAATATCGACACATTCCCCGGGACCCCTTTCAGATAGCGACACATTCCCGGGACCCCTTTCAAATATCGACACATTCCCAGGACCCTTTTCAAATATCGACACATTCCCGGGACCCCTTTCAAATATCGACACATTCCCTGGATCCCTTTCAAATATCGACACATTCCCAGGACCCTTTTCAAATATCGACACATTCCCGGGACCCCTTTCAAATATCGACACATTCCCAGGCCCCATTTGAAATATTGACACATTCGAAGGGACACCTTTCAAATATCGTCACATTCCCGGGACCCCTTTCAAATATCGACACATTCCCTGGATCCCTTTCAAATATCGACACATTCCCGGGACCCCTTTCAAATATCGTCACATTCCTGGGGACCCCTTTCAAATATCGACACATTCCCGGGACCCCTTTCAAATATCGACACATTCTCGGGACCGCTTTCAAATATCGACACATTCCCCGCAACACCTTTAAAATATCAGCACATTCCCGGGACCCCTTTCAAATATCGACACATTTCAAGCGACCCCTTTAAATGTCGACACCTTCCCGGGACCCCTTTCAAATATCGACACATTCCCGGGAACCCTTTCAAATATCGACACATTTCCCAGGACCCCTTTCAAATATCGACACATTCCCGGGACCCCTTTCAAATATCGACACCTTCCCGGGAACCCTTTCAAATATCGACACATTTGCAGGACACCTTTCAAATATCGACACATTCGAAGGGACCCCTTTCAAATATTGACACTTTCCCGGGACCCCTTTCAAATATCGACACCTTCCCGGGACCCCTTTCAAATATCGACACATTCCCAGGAACCTGCTCAAATATCGACACATTTCAGCACACCTTTCAAATATTGACACATTCCCGGGACCCTTTTCAAATATCAACACATTCCCGGGACATCTTTCAAATATCGACACCTTCCCAGGACCCCTTTCAAATATCGACACTTTCCCGGGACCCTTTTCAAATATCAACACATTCCCGGGACATCTATCAAATATTCACACTTTCCCGGGACCCGTTTCAAATATCGATACATTCCTGGGACCCCTTTCAAATATCGACACATTCTCGGGACCGCTTTCAAATATCGACACTTTCCCCGCAACACCTTTAAAATATCAGCACATTCCCGGGACCCCTTTCAAATATCGACACGTTTCAAGCGACCCCTTTAAATGTCGACACCTTCCCGGGACCCCTTTCAAATATCGACACATTCCCGGGAACCCTTTCAAATATCGACACATTTCCCAGGACCCCTTTCAAATATCGACACATTCCCGGGACCCCTTTCAAATATCGACACCTTCCCGGGAACCCTTTCAAATATCGACACATTTGCAGGAACCTGCTCAAATATCGACACATTTCCAGCACACCTTTCAAATATTGACACATTCCCGGGACCCTTTTCAAATATCAACACATTCCCGGGACATCTTTCAAATATCGACACCTTCCCAGGACCCCTTTCAAATATCGACACTTTCCCGGGACACTTTTCAAATATCAACACATTCCCGGGACATCTATCAAATATTGACACATTCCCGGGACCCGTTTCAAATATCGATACATTCCTGGGACCCCTTTCAAATATCGACACATTCCCGAGACCACTTTCAAATATCGACACATTATCCAAGACCCCTTTCAAATATCGACACATTCCCCAGGACCCCTTTCAAATATCAGCAAAGTCCCGGGACCCCGTTCAAATATAGACACATTCCCCGGGACCCCTTTCAAATATCGACACATTCCCCGGGACCCCTTTCAAATAGCGACACATTTCCCAGGACCCCTCTCAAATATCGACACATTCCCGGGACACCTTTCAAATATTGACACATTCCCGGGACCCCTTTCAAATATCGACACATTCCCAGGACCCCTTTCAAATATCGACACATTTGCAGGGCACCTTTGAAATATCGACACATTCGAAGGGACCCCTTTCAAATATCGACACTTTCCCGGGACCCTGTTCCCGGGACACCTTTCAAATATCGACACATTCCCGGGACACCTTTCAAATATTGACACATTCCCAGGACCCGTTTCAAATATCGACACATTCCTGGGACCCCTTTCAAATATCGACACATTCCCGGGACCACTTTCAAATATCGACACATTATCCGAGACCCCATTCAAATACCGACACATTCCCCAGGACCCCTTTCAAATATCAACACAGTCCCGGGACCCCGTTCAAATATCGACACATTCCCCGGGACCCCGTTCAAATATCGACACATTCCCCGGGACCCCTTTCAAATAGCGACACATTCCCGGGACCCCTTTCAAATATCGACACATTCCCAGGACCCTTTTCAAATATTGACACATTCCCGGGACCCCTTTCAAATATCGACACATTCCCTGGATCCCTTTCAAATATCGACACATTCCCAGGACCCTTTTCAAATATCGACACATTCCCGGGACCCCTTTCAAATATCGACACATTCCCGGGCCCCATTTGAAATATTGACACATTCGAAGGGACACCTTTCAAATATCGTCACATTCCCGGGACCCCTTTCAAATATCGACACATTCCCTGGATCCCTTTCAAATATCGACACATTCCCGGGACCCCTTTCAAATATCGTCACATTCCTGGGGACCCCTTTCAAATATCGACACATTCCCGGGACCCCTTTCAAATATCGACACATTCTCGGGACCGCTTTCAAATATCGACACATTCCCCGCAACACCTTTAAAATATCAGCACATTCCCGGGACCCCTTTCAAATATCGATACATTTCAAGCGACCCCTTTAAATGTCGACACCTTCCCGGGACCCCTGTCAAATATCGACACATTCCCGGGAACCCTTTCAAATATCGACACATTTCCCAGGACCCCTTTCAAATATCGACACATTCCCGGGACCCTTTTCAAATATCGACACCTTCCCGGGAACCCTTTCAAATATCGACACATTTGCAGGACACCTTTCAAATATCGACACATTCGAAGGGACCCCTTTCAAATATTGACACTTTCCCGGGACCCCTTTCAAATATCGACACCTTCCCGGGACCCCTTTCAAATATCGACACATTCCCAGGAACCTGCTCAAATATCGACACATTTCCAGCACACCTTTCAAATATTGACACATTCCCGGGACCCTTTTCAAATATCAACACATTCCCGGGACATCTTTCAAATATCGACACCTTCCCAGGACCCCTTTCAAATATCGACACTTTCCCGGGACCCTTTTCAAATATCAACACATTCCCGGGACATCTATCAAATATTGACACTTTCCCGGGACCCGTTTCAAATATCGATACATTCCTGGGACCCCTTTCAAATATCGACACATTCCCGAGACCACTTTCAAATATCGACACATTATCCAAGACCACTTTCAAATATCGACACATTCCCCAGGATCCCTTTCAAATATCAGCAAAGTCCCGGGACCCTGTTCAAATATAGACACATTCCCCGGGACCCCTTTCAAATATCAACACATTCCCCGGGACCCCTTTCAAATATCGACACATTCCCGGGACCCCTTTCAAATATCGACACATTCCCCAGGACCCTTTTCAAATATCGACACATTCCCGGGACCCCTTTCAAATATCGACACATTCCCTAGGACCACTTTCAAATATCGACACATTCCCCGAGACCCCTTTCAAATATCGACACATTCCACAGGACCCCTTTCAAATATCGACACATTCCCGGGACCCATTTGAAATATTGACACATTCGAAGGGACACCTTTCAAATATCGACACATTCCCGGGACCCCTGTCAAATATCGTCACATTCCCGGGACCCGTTCCAAATATCGACACATTCTCGGGACCCCTTTCAAATATCAACACATTCCCCGCAACACCTTTAAAATATCAACACATTCCCGGGACCCCTTTCAAATATCGACACATTTCAAGCGACCCCTTTAAATGTCGACACCTTCCCGGGACCCCTTTCAAATATCGACACATTCCCGGGAACCCTTTCAAATATTGACACATTTCCCAGGACCCCTTTCAAATATCGACACATTCCCGGGATTCCTTTCAAATATCGAAACTTTCGCAGGACCCCTTTCAAATATCGACACTTTCGCGGGACCCTTTTCCAATATCAACACAATCCCAGGACACCTTTCAAATGTTGACACATTCCCGGGAGCCCTTTCAAATATCGACAAATTCCTGGGACCACTTTCAAATATCGACACATTCCCCGAGACCCCTTTCAAATATCGACACATTCCCCAGGACCACTTTCAAATATCGACACATTCCCGGGAACCCTTTCAAATATCGACACATTTCCCAGGACCCCTTTCAAATATCGACACATTCCCGGGACCCCTTTCAAATATCGACACCTTCCCGGGACCCCTTTCAAATATCGACACATTTGCAGGACACCTTTGAAATATCGACACATTCGAAGTGACCCCTTTCAAATATTGACACTTTCCCGGGACCCCTTTCAAATATCGACACCTTCCCGGGACCCCTTTCAAATATCGACACATTCCCGGGGCCCCTTTCAAATATTGACACATTCCCGGGACCCCATTCAAGTATCGACACATTCCCCGCGACCCCTTTCAAATATCGACACCTTCCCGGGATCCCTTTCAAATATCGACACATTCCCGGGATCCCTTTCAAATATCGACACATTCTCGGGACCCCTTTCAAATATCGACACATTCCCCACAACCCCTTTAAAATATCGACACATTCCCGGGACCCCTTTCAAATATCGACACATTTCAAGCGACCCCTTTAAATGTCGACACCTTCCCGGGATCCCTTTCAAATATCGACACATTCCCGGGAACCCTTTCAAGTATCGACACATTTACCAGGACCCCTTTCAAATATCGACACATTCCCGGGACCCCTTTCAAATATCGACACCTTCCCGGGACCCCTTTCAAATATCGACGCATTTGCAGGACACTTTTGAAATAACGACACATTCGAAGGGACCCCTTTCAAATATTGACATTTTCCCGGGACCCTTTTCAAATGTCAACACATTCCCGGGACACCTTTCAAATATTGACACATTCCCGGGACCCCTTTGAAATATCGACACATTCCTGGGACCCCTTTCAAATATCGACACATTCCCGGGACCACTTACAAATATCGACACGTTCCCCGAGACCCCTTTCAAATATCGACACATTCCCCAGGACACCTTTCAAATATCGACACATTCCCCAGGACCCCTTTCAAATATCGACACATTCCCGGGACCCCTTTCAAATATTGTCACATTCCCGGGAACCCCTTTCAAATATCGACACATTCCCGGGACCCCTTTCAAATATCGACACATTCCCAGGACCCTTTTCAAATATCGACACATTCCAGGGACCCCTTTCAAATATCGACACATTCCCTAGGACCACTTTCAAATATCGACACATTCCCCGAGACCCGTTTCAAATATCGGCACATTCCACAGGACCCCTTTCAAATATCGACACATTCGAAGGGACACCTTTCAAATATCGACACATTCCCGGGACCCCTTTCAAATATCGACACATTCCCTGGAACCCTTTCAAATATCGACACATTCCCGGGACCCCTTTCAAATATCGACACATTCCCGGGACATATTTGAAATATTGACACATTCGAAGGGACACCTTTCAAATATCGACAGATTCCCGGAACCCCTTTCAAATGTCGACACATTCCCCAGGACAGTTTTCAATTATCGACTCATTCCTGGGACCCCTCTGCAAATATCAACACATTCCCCGGGACCCCTTTCAAATATCGACACATTCCCTGGATCCCTTTCAGATATTGACACCTTCCCGGGACCCCTTTCAAATATCGACACATTCCCAGGACCCCTTTCAAATATCGACACGTTCCCGGGACCGCTTTCAAATATTGACACATTCGAAGGGATACCTTTCAAATATCGACACATTCCCTGGATCTCTTTCAAATATCGACACATTCCCGGGACCCCTTTCAAATATCGACACATTCCCGGGACCCATTTGAAATATTGACACATTCGAAGGGACACCTTTCAAATATCGTCACATTCCCGGGACCCCTTTCAAATATCGACACATTCCCTGGATCCCTTTCAAATATCGACACATTCCCGGGACCCCTTTCAAATATCGTCACATTCCTGGGGACCCCTTTCAAATATCGACACATTCCCGGGACCCCTTTCAAATATCGTCACATTCCCAGGGACACCTTTCAAATATCGACAGATTCCCGGAACCCCTTTCAAATGTCGACACATTCCCCAGGACAGTTTTCAAATATTGACTCATTCCTGGGACACCTCTGCAAATATCAACACATTCCCTAAGACACCTTTCAAATATCGACACATTCCCAGGACCCCTTTCAAATATCAAAACATTCCCTAAGACACCTTTCAAATATCGACACATTCCCAGGACCCCTTCCAAAAATCGACACATTCCCGGGACCCCTTTCAAATATCGTCACATTCCCGGGGACCCCGTTCAAATATCGACACATGCCCGGGACCCCTTTCAAATATCGACACATTCCCGGGGCCCCTTTCAAATATTGACACATTCCCGGGACCCGTTTCAAATATCGATACATTCCTGGGACCCCTTTCAAATATCGACACACTCCCGAGACCACTTTCAAATTTCGACACATTATCCAAGACCCCTTTCAAATATCGACACATTCCCCAGGACCCCTTTCAAATATCAGCAAAGTCCCGGGACCCCGTTCAAATATAGACATATTCCCCGGGACCCCTTTCAAATATCGACACATTCCCCGGGACCCCTATCAAATATCGACACATTTCCCAGGACCCCTCTCAAATATCGACACATTCCCGGGACACCTTTCAAATATTGACACATTCCCGGGACCCCTTTCAAATATCGACACCTTCCCAGGACCCCTTTCAAATATCGACACATTTGCAGGACACCTTTGAAATATCGACACATTCGAAGGGACCCCTTTCAAATATCGACACTTTCCCGGGACCCTTTTCAAATATCAACACATTCCCGGGACACCTTTCAAATATTGACACATTCCCGGGACCCGTTTCAAATAACGACACATTCCTGGGACCCCTTTCAAATATCGACACATTCCCGGGACCACTTTCAAATATCGACACATTATCCGAGACCCCATTCAAATACCGACACATTCCCCAGGACCCCTTTCAAATATCAACACAGTCCCGGGACCCCGTTCAAATATCGACACATTCCCCGGGACCCCGTTCAAATATCGACACATTCCCCGGGACCCCTTTCAAATAGCGACACATTCCCGGGACCCCTTTCAAATATCGACACATTCCCAGGACCCTTTTCAAATATCGACACATTCCCGGGACCCCTTTCAAATATCGACACATTCCCTGGATCCCTTTCAAATATCGACACATTCCCGGAACCCCTTTCAAATATCGACACATTCCCGGGACCCATTTGAAATATTGACACATTCGAAGGGACACCTTTCAAATATCGTCACATTCCCAGGACCCCTTTCAAATATCGACACATTCCGTGGATCCCTTTCAAATATCGACACATTCCCGGGACCCCTTTCAAATATCGTCACATTCCTGGGGACCCCTTTCAAATATCGACACATTCCCGGGACCCCTTTCAAATATCGACACATTCTCGGGACCGCTTTCAAATATCGACACTTTCCCCGCAACACCTTTAAAATATCAGCACATTCCCGGGACCCCTTTCAAATATCGACACATTTCAAGCGACCCCTTGAAATGTCGACACCTTCCCAGGACCCCTTTCAAATATTGACACATTCCCGGGAACCCTTTCAAATATCGACACATTTCCCAGGACCCCTTTCAAATATCGACACATTCCCGGGACCCCTTTCAAATATCGACACCTTCCCGGAAACCCTTTCATATATCGACACATTTGCAGGACACCTTTGAAATATCGACACATTCGAAGGGACCCCTTTCAAATATTGACACTTTCCCGGGACCCCTTTCAAATATCGACACCTTCCCGGGACCCCTTTCAAATATCGACACATTCCCAGGAACCTGCTCAAATATCGACACATTTCCAGCACACCTTTCAAATATTGACACATTCCCGGGACCCTTTTCAAATATCAACACATTCCCGGGACATCTTTCAAATATCGACACCTTCCCAGGACCCCTTTCAAATATCGACCCTTTCCCGGGACCCTTTTCAAATATCAACACATTCCCGGGACATCTATCAAATATTGACACATTCCCGGGACCCGTTTCAAATATCGATACATTCCTGGGACCCCTTTCAAATATCGACACATTCCCGAGACCACTTTCAAATATCGACACATTATCCAAGACCCCTTTCAAATATCGACACATTCCCCAGGACCCCTTTCAAATATCAGCAAAGTCCCGGGACCCCGTTCAAATATAGACACATTCCCCGGGACCCCTTTCAAATATCGACACATTCCCCGGGACCCCTTTCAAATAGCGACACATTTCCCAGGACCCCTCTCAAATATCGACACATTCCCGGGACACCTTTCAAATATTGACACATTCCCGGGACCCCTTTCAAATAGCGACACATTCCCGGGACCCCTTTCAAATATCGACACATTCCCAGGACCCTTTTCAAATATCGACACATTCCCCAGGACCCTTTTCAAATATCAACACATTCCCGGGACCCCTTTCAAATATCGACACATTCCCCAGGACCACTTTCAAATATCGACACATTCCCGGGACCCATTTGAAATATTGACACATTCGAAGGGACGCCTTTCAAATATCGACACATTCCCGGGACCCCTGTCAAATATCGTCACATTCCCGGGGACCCCTTTCAAATATCGACACATTCCCGGGACCCGTTTCAAATATCGACACATTCTCGGGACCCCTTTCAAATATCGACACATTCCCCGCAACACCTTTAAAATATCAACACATTCCCGGGACCCCTTTCAAATATCGACACATTTCAAGCGACCCCTTTAAATGTCGACACCTTCCCGGGACCCCTTTCAAATATCGAAACATTCCCGGGAACCCTCTCAAATATCGACACATTTCCCAGGACCCCTTTCAAATATCGACACATTCCCGGGATCCCTTTCAAATATCGACACCTTCCCGGGACCCCTTTCAAATATCGACACATTTGCAGGACACCTTTGAAATATCGACACATTCGAAGGGACCCCATTCAAATATTGACACTTTCCCGGGACCCCTTTCAAATATCGACACCTTCCCGGGACCCCTTTCAAATATCGACACATTCCCGGGAACCTGCTCAAACATCGTCACATTTCCAGCACACCTTTCAAATATTGACACATTCCTGGGACACCTTTCAAATATCGACACCTTCCCAGGACCCCTTTCAAATATCGACACTTTCGCGGGACCCTTTTCCAATATCAACACATTCCCAGGACACCTTTCAAATGTTGACACATTCCCGGGAGCCCTTTCAAATATCGACAAATTCCTGGGACCCCTTTCAAATATCGACACATTCCCGGGACCACTTTCAAATATTGACACATTCCCCGAGACCCCTTTCAAATATCGACACATTCCCCAGGACCACTTTCAAATATCGACACATTCCCGGGACCCCTTTCAAATATCGACACATTCCCGGGACCCATTTCAAATATTGACACATTCGAAGGGGCACCTTTCAAATATCGACACATTCCCGGGACCCCTTTCAAATATCGACACATTCCCTGGATCCCTTTCAATTTTCGACACATGCCCAGGAACCCTTTTAAATATCGACACATTCCCCGGGACCCCTTTCCAATAGCGACATATTCCCGGGACCCCTTTCAAATATCGTCACATTCCCAGGGACACCTTTCAAATATCAAAGCTTTACCGGGGCCCCTTTCAAAGATCAACACATTCCCGGGACCCCTTTCAAAAATCGACACATTCCCCGGGACACCTTTCAAATATCGACAGATTCCCGGAACCCCTTTCAAATGTCGACACATTCCCAGGACAGTTTTCAAATATCGACTCATTCCTGGGACCCCTCGGCAAATATCAACACATTCCCCGGGACCCCTTTCAAATATCGACACATTCCGTGGATCCCTTTCAAATATCGACACCTTCCCGGGACCCCTTTCAAATATCGACACATTCCCAGGACCCCTTTCAAATATCGACACATTCCCGGGACCGCTTTCAAATATTGACACATTCGAAGGGACACCTTTCCAATATCGACACATTCCCGGGACCCCTTTCAAATATCGAAACATTCCCTAAGACACCTTTCAAATATCGACACATTCCCAGGACCCCTTCCAAAAATCGACACATTCCCGGGACCCCTTTCAAATATCGTCACATTCCCGGGGACCCCGTTCAAATATCGACACATGCCCGCGACCGCTTTCAAATATCGACACATTCCCGGGACCCCTTTCAAATATTGACACATTCCCGGGACCCCATTCAAGTATCGACACATTCCCCGCGACCCCTTTCAAATATCGGCACCTTCCCGGGATCCCTTTCAAATATCGACACATTCCCGGGACCCCTTTCAAATATCGACACATTCTCGGGACCCCTTTCAAATATCGACACATTCCCCACAACCCCTTTAAAATATCGACTCATTCCCGGGACCCCATTCAAATATCGACACATTTCAAGCGACCCCTTTAAATGTCGACACCTTCCCGGGACCCCTTTCAAATTTTGACACATTCCCGGGAACCCTTTCAAGTATCGACACATTTCCCAGGACCCCTTTCAAATATCGACACATTCCCGGGACCCCTTTCAAATATCGACACCTTCCCGGGACCCCTTTCAAATATCGACGCATTTGCAGGACACTTTTGAAATATCGACGCATTCGAAGGGACCCCTTTCAAATGTTGACAGTTTCCCGGGACCCTTTTCAAATGTCAATACATTCCCGGGACACCTTTCAAATATTGACACATTCCCGGGACCCCTTTGAAATATCGACACATTCCTGGGACCCCTTTCAAATATCGACACATTCCCGGGACCATTTTCAAATATCGACACATTCCCCGAGACCCCTTTCAAATATTGACACATTCCCCAGGACACCTTTCAAATATCGACACATTCCCCAGGACCCCTTTCAAATATCGACACATTCCCGGGACCCCTTTCAAATATCGTCACATTCCCGGGGACCCCTTTCAAATATCGTCACATTCCTGGGGACCCCTTTCAAATATCGACACATTCCCGGGACCCCTTTCAAATATCGACACATTCTCGGGACCGCTTTCAAATATCGACACATTCCCCGCAACACCTTTAAAATATCAGCACATTCCCGGGACCCCTTTCAAATATCGACACATTTCAAGTGACCCCTTTAAATGTCGACACTTTCCCGGGACCCCTTTCAAATATCGACACATTCCCGGGAACCCTTTCAAATATCGACACATTTCCCAGGACCCCTTTCAAATATCGACACATTCCCGGGACACCTTTCAAATATCGACACCTTCCCGGGAACCCTTTCAAATATCGACACATTTGCAGGACACCTTTCAAATATCGACACATTCGAAGGGACCCCTTTCAAATATTGACACTTTCCCGGGACCCCTTTCAAATATCGACACCTTCCCGGGACCCCTTTCAAATATCGACACATTCCCAGGAACCTGCTCAAATATCGACACATTTCCAGCACACCTTTCAAATATTGACACATTCCCGGGACCCTTTTCAAATATCAACACATTCCCGGGACATCTTTCAAATATCGACACCTTCCCAGGACCCCTTTCAAATATCGACACTTTCCCGGGACCCTTTTCAAATATCAACACATTCCCGGGACATCTATCAAATATTGACACTTTCCCGGGACCCGTTTCAAATATCGATACATTCCTGGGACCCCTTTCAAATATCGACACATTCCCGAGACCACTTTCAAATATCGACACATTATCCAAGACCACTTTCAAATATCGACACATTCCCCAGGATCCCTTTCAAATATCAGCAAAGTCCCGGGACCCCGTTCAAATATAGACACATTCCCCGGGACCCCTTTCAAATATCAACACATTCCCCGGGACCCCTTTCAAATATCGACACATTCCCGGGACCCCTTTCAAATATCGACACATTCCCGGGATCCCTTTCAAATATCGACACATTCTCGGGACCCCTTTCAAATATCGACACATTCCCCACAACCCCTTTAAAATATCGACACATTCCCGGGACCACTTTCAAATATCGACACATTTCAAGCGACCCCTTTAAATGTCGACACCTTCCCGGGATCCCTTTCAAATATCGACACATTCCCGGGAACCCTTTCAAATATCGACACATTTACCAGGACCCCTTTCAAATATCGACACATTCCCGGGACCCCTTTCAAATATCGACACCTTCCCGGGACCCCTTTCAAATATCGACGCATTTGCAGGACACTTTTGAAATAACGACACATTCGAAGGGACCCCTTTCAAATATTGACATTTTCCCGGGACCCTTTTCAAATGTCAACACATTCCCGGGACACCTTTCAAATATTGACACATTCCCGGGACCCCTTTGAAATATCGACACATTCCTGGGACCCCTTTCAAATATCGACACATTCCCGGGACCACTTTCAAATATCGACACGTTCCCCGAGACCCCTTTCAAATATCGACACATTCCCCAGGACACCTTTCAAATATCGACACATTCCCCAGGACCCCTTTCAAATATCGACACATTCCCGGGACCCCTTTCAAATATTGTCACATTCCCGGGAACCCCTTTCAAATATCGACACATTCCCGGGACCCCTTTCAAATATCGACACATTCCCAGGACCCTTTTCAAATATCGACACATTCCAGGGACCCCTTTCAAATATCGACACATTCCCTAGGACCACTTTCAAATATCGACACATTCCCCGAGACCCGTTTCAAATATCGGCACATTCCACAGGACCCCTTTCAAATATCGACACATTCGAAGGGACACCTTTCAAATATCGACACATTCCCGGGACCCCTTTCAAATATCGACACATTCCCTGGAACCCTTTCAAATATCGACACATTCCCGGGACCCCTTTCAAATATCGACACATTCCCGGGACCCATTTGAAATATTGACACATTCGAAGGGACACCTTTCAAATATCGACAGATTCCCGGAACCCCTTTCAAATGTCGACACATTCCCCAGGACAGTTTTCAATTATCGACTCATTCCTGGGACCCCTCTGCAAATATCAACACATTCCCCGGGACCCCTTTCAAATATCGACACATTCCCTGGATCCCTTTCAGATATTGACACCTTCCCGGGACCCCTTTCAAATATCGACACATTCCCAGGACCCCTTTCAAATATCGACACGTTCCCGGGACCGCTTTCAAATATTGACACATTCGAAGGGATACCTTTCAAATATCGACACATTCCCTGGATCTCTTTCAAATATCGACACATTCCCGGGACCCCTTTCAAATATCGACACATTCCCGGGACCCATTTGAAATATTGACACATTCGAAGGGACACCTTTCAAATATCGTCACATTCCCGGGACCCCTTTCAAATATCGACACATTCCCTGGATCCCTTTCAAATATCGACACATTCCCGGGACCCCTTTCAAATATCGTCACATTCCTGGGGACCCCTTTCAAATATCGACAGATTCCCGGAACCCCTTTCAAATGTCGACACATTCCCCAGGACAGTTTTCAAATATTGACTCATTCCTGGGACACCTCTGCAAATATCAACACATTCCCTAAGACACCTTTCAAATATCAACACATTCCCAGGACCCCTTTCAAATATCAAAACATTCCCTAAGACACTTTTCAAATATCGACACATTCCCAGGACCCCTTCCAAAAATCGACACATTCCCGGGACCCCTTTCAAATATCGTCACATTCCCGGGGACCCCGTTCAAATATCGACACATGCCCGGGACCCCTTTCAAATATCGACACATTCCCGGGGCCCCTTTCAAATATTGACACATTCCCGGGACCCGTTTCAAATATCGATACATTCCTGGGACCCCTTTCAAATATCGACACACTCCCGAGACCACTTTCAAATTTCGACACATTATCCAAGACCCCTTTCAAATATCGACACATTCCCCAGGACCCCTTTCAAATATCAGCAAAGTCCCGGGACCCCGTTCAAATATAGACATATTCCCCGGGACCCCTTTCAAATATCGACACATTCCCCGGGACCCCTATCAAATATCGACACATTTCCCAGGACCCCTCTCAAATATCGACACATTCCCGGGACACCTTTCAAATATTGACACATTCCCGGGACCCCTTTCAAATATCGACACCTTCCCAGGACCCCTTTCAAATATCGACACATTTGCAGGACACCTTTGAAATATCGACACATTCGAAGGGACCCCTTTCAAATATCGACACTTTCCCGGGACCCTTTTCAAATATCAACACATTCCCGGGACACCTTTCAAATATTGACACATTCCCGGGACCCGTTTCAAATAACGACACATTCCTGGGACCCCTTTCAAATATCGACACATTCCCGGGACCACTTTCAAATATCGACACATTATCCGAGACCCCATTCAAATACCGACACATTCCCCAGGACCCCTTTCAAATATCAACACAGTCCCGGGACCCCGTTCAAATATCGACACATTCCCCGGGACCCCGTTCAAATATCGACACATTCCCCGGGACCCCTTTCAAATAGCGACACATTCCCGGGACCCCTTTCAAATATCGACACATTCCCAGGACCCTTTTCAAATATCGACACATTCCCGGGACCCCTTTCAAATATCGACACATTCCCTGGATCCCTTTCAAATATTGACACATTCCCGGAACCCCTTTCAAATATCGACACATTCCCGGGACCCATTTGAAATATTGACACATTCGAAGGGACACCTTTCAAATATCGTCACATTCCCAGGACCCCTTTCAAATATCGACACATTCCGTGGATCCCTTTCAAATATCGACACATTCCCGGGACCCCTTTCAAATATCGTCACATTCCTGGGGACCCCTTTCAAATATCGACACATTCCCGGGACCCCTTTCAAATATCGACACATTCTCGGGACCGCTTTCAAATATCGACACTTTCCCCGCAACACCTTTAAAATATCAGCACATTCCCGGGACCCCTTTCAAATATCGACACATTTCAAGCGACCCCTTGAAATGTCGACACCTTCCCAGGACCCCTTTCAAATATTGACACATTCCCGGGAACCCTTTCAAATATCGACACATTTCCCAGGACCCCTTTCAAATATCGACACATTCCCGGGACCCCTTTCAAATATCGACACCTTCCCGGGAACCCTTTCATATATCGACACATTTGCAGGACACCTTTGAAATATCGACACATTCGAAGGGACCCCTTTCAAATATTGACACTTTCCCGGGACCCCTTTCAAATATCGACACCTTCCCGGGACCCCTTTCAAATATCGACACATTCCCAGGAACCTGCTCAAATATCGACACATTTCCAGCACACCTTTCAAATATTGACACATTCCCGGGACCCTTTTCAAATATCAACACATTCCCGGGACATCTTTCAAATATCGACACCTTCCCAGGACCCCTTTCAAATATCGACACTTTCCCGGGACCCTTTTCAAATATCAACACATTCCCGGGACATCTATCAAATATTGACACATTCCCGGGACCCGTTTCAAATATCGATACATTCCTGGGACCCCTTTCAAATATCGACACATTCCCGAGACCACTTTCAAATATCGACACATTATCCAAGACCCCTTTCAAATATCGACACATTCCCCAGGACCCCTTTCAAATATCAGCAAAGTCCCGGGACCCCGTTCAAATATAGACACATTCCCCGGGACCCCTTTCAAATATCGACACATTCCCCGGGACCCCTTTCAAATAGCGACACATTTCCCAGGACCCCTCTCAAATATCGACACATTCCCGGGACACCTTTCAAATATTGACACATTCCCGGGACCCCTTTCAAATAGCGACACATTCCCGGGACCCCTTTCAAATATCGACACATTCCCAGGACCCTTTTCAAATATCGACACATTCCCCAGGACCCTTTTCAAATATCAACACATTCCCGGGACCCCTTTCAAATATCGACACATTCCCCAGGACCACTTTCAAATATCGACACATTCCCGGGACCCATTTGAAATATTGACACATTCGAAGGGACGCCTTTCAAATATCGACACATTCCCGGGACCCCTGTCAAATATCGTCACATTCCCGGGGACCCCTTTCAAATATCGACACATTCCCGGGACCCGTTTCAAATATCGACACATTCTCGGGACCCCTTTCAAATATCGACACATTCCCCGCAAAACCTTTAAAATATCAACACATTCCCGGGACCCCTTTCAAATATCGACACATTTCAAGCGACCCCTTTAAATGTCGACACCTTCCCGGGACCCCTTTCAAATATCGAAACATTCCCGGGAACCCTCTCAAATATCGACACATTTCCCAGGACCCCTTTCAAATATCGACACATTCCCGGGATCCCTTTCAAATATCGACACCTTCCCGGGACCCCTTTCAAATATCGACACATTTGCAGGACACCTTTGAAATATCGACACATTCGAAGGGACCCCATTCAAATATTGACACTTTCCCGGGACCCCTTTCAAATATCGACACCTTCCCGGGACCCCTTTCAAATATCGACACATTCCCGGGAACCTCCTCAAACATCGTCACATTTCCAGCACACCTTTCAAATATTGACACATTCCTGGGACACCTTTCAAATATCGACACCTTCCCAGGACCCCTTTCAAATATCGACACTTTCGCGGGACCCTTTTCCAATATCAACACATTCCCAGGACACCTTTCAAATGTTGACACATTCCCGGGAGCCCTTTCAAATATCGACAAATTCCTGGGACCCCTTTCAAATATCGACACATTCCCGGGACCACTTTCAAATATTGACACATTCCCCGAGACCCCTTTCAAATATCGACACATTCCCCAGG
This sequence comes from Somniosus microcephalus, assembly GCF_052327205.1. Lineage (NCBI taxonomy): Eukaryota > Metazoa > Chordata > Chondrichthyes > Squaliformes > Somniosidae > Somniosus > Somniosus microcephalus. Next base: position 383,466,183 of record NC_140989.1, on the reverse strand, counting down.
ACCACTTTCAAATATCGACACATTCCCGGGACCCCTTTCAAATATCGACACATTCCCGGGACCCATTTCAAATATTGACACATTCGAAGGGGCACCTTTCAAATATCGACACATTCCCGGGACCCCTTTCAAATATCGACACATTCCCTGGATCCCTTTCAATTTTCGACACATGCCCAGGAACCCTTTTAAATATCGACACATTCCCCGGGACCCCTTTCCAATAGCGACATATTCCCGGGACCCCTTTCAAATATCGTCACATTCCCAGGGACACCTTTCAAATATCAAAGCTTTACCGGGGCCCCTTTCAAAGATCAACACATTCCCGGGACCCCTTTCAAAAATCGACACATTCCCCGGGACACCTTTCAAATATCGACAGATTCCCGGAACCCCTTTCAAATGTCGACACATTCCCCAGGACAGTTTTCAAATATCGACTCATTCCTGGGACCCCTCGGCAAATATCAACACATTCCCCGTGACCCCTTTCAAATATCGACACATTCCGTGGATCCCTTTCAAATATCGACACCTTCCCGGGACCCCTTTCAAATATCGACACATTCCCAGGACCCCTTTCAAATATCGACACATTCCCGGGACCGCTTTCAAATATTGACACATTCGAAGGGACACCTTTCCAATATCGACACATTCCCGGGACCCCTTTCAAATATCGAAACATTCCCTAAGACACCTTTCAAATATCGACACATTCCCAGGACCCCTTCCAAAAATCGACACATTCCCGGGACCCCTTTCAAATATCGTCACATTCCCGGGGACCCCGTTCAAATATCGACACATGCCCGCGACCGCTTTCAAATATCGACACATTCCCGGGACCCCTTTCAAATATTGACACATTCCCGGGACCCCATTCAAGTATCGACACATTCCCCGCGACCCCTTTCAAATATCGGCACCTTCCCGGGATCCCTTTCAAATATCGACACATTCCCGGGACCCCTTTCAAATATCGACACATTCTCGGGACCCCTTTCAAATATCGACACATTCCCCACAACCCCTTTAAAATATCGACTCATTCCCGGGACCCCATTCAAATATCGACACATTTCAAGCGACCCCTTTAAATGTCGACACCTTCCCGGGACCCCTTTCAAATTTTGACACATTCCCGGGAACCCTTTCAAGTATCGACACATTTCCCAGGACCCCTTTCAAATATCGACACATTCCCGGGACCCCTTTCAAATATCGACACCTTCCCGGGACCCCTTTCAAATATCGACGCATTTGCAGGACACTTTTGAAATATCGACGCATTCGAAGGGACCCCTTTCAAATGTTGACAGTTTCCCGGGACCCTTTTCAAATGTCAATACATTCCCGGGACACCTTTCAAATATTGACACATTCCCGGGACCCCTTTGAAATATCGACACATTCCTGGGACCCCTTTCAAATATCGACACATTCCCGGGACCACTTTCAAATATCGACACATTCCCCGAGACCCCTTTCAAATATTGACACATTCCCCAGGACACCTTTCAAATATCGACACATTCCCCAGGACCCCTTTCAAATATCGACACATTCCCGGGACCCCTTTCAAATATCGTCACATTCCCGGGGACCCCTTTCAAATATCGACACATTCCCAGGACCCCTTTCAAATATCGACACATTCCCAGGACCCTTTTCAAATATCGACACATTCCCGGGACCCCTTTCAAATATCGACACATTCCCTAGGACCACTTTCAAATATCGACACATTCCCCGAGACCCCTTTCAAATATCGACACATTCCACAGGACCCCTTTCAAATATCGACACATTCGAAGGGACACCTTTCAAATATCGACACATTCCCGGGACCCCTTTCAAATATCGACACATTCCCTGGATCACTTTCAAATATCGACACATTCCCGGGACCCCTTTCAAATATCGTCACATTCCTGGGGACCCCTTTCAAATATTGACACATTCCCGGGACCCCTTTCAAATATCGATACATTCCCGGGACCCATTTGAAATATTGACACATTCGAAGGGACACCTTTCAAATATCGTCACATTCCCGGGACCCCTTTCAAATATCGACACATTCCCTGGATCCCTTTCAAATATCGACACATTCCCGGGACGCCTTTCAAATATCGTCACATTCCTGGGGACCCCTTTCAAATATTGACACAATCCCGGGGCCCCTTTCAAATATCGATACATTCCCCGCGACGCCTTTCAAATATCGACACCTTCCCGGGACCCCTTTCAAATATCTACACATTCCCGGGACCCTTTCCAAAAATCGTCACATTCCCGGGGACCTCTTTCAAATACCGACACATTCCCGGGACCCCGCTCAAATATTGACACATTCCCGGGACCCCTTTCAAATATTGACACATTCCCCGGGACCCCTTTCAAATATCGACACATTCCCGGGGCCCCTTTCAAATATCGACACATTCCAGGGACCCCTTTCAAATATCGACACATTCCCGGAACCCCTTTCAAATATCGACACTTTCCCAGGACCGCTTTCAAATATCGACACATTCCTGGGACCCGTCTGCAAATATCAACACATTCCCCGCGACCCCTTTCAAATATCGACACCTTCCCGGGACCCCCTTCAAATATCAACACATTTCCGAGGACCCTTTTCAAATATCGTCACATTCTCGGGTACCCCTTTCAAATATCACCACATTCCCGGGGACCACTTTCAAATATCGACACATTCTCGGGGACCCCTTTCAAATATTGACACATTCCCGGGACCCCTTTCAAATATCGACACATTCCCGGGACCCCTTTGAAATATCGAATCACTCCCGGGACACCCTTCAAATCATGACACATCCCGGGACCACTATCAAATATCGACACCTTCCCGGGAACCCTCTCAAATATCGACACATGCCCCATGACCCCTTTCAAATATCGACACATTCCCGGGACACCTTTCAAATATGGAACATTCCCAGGACCCCTTTCAAATATCAACACATTCCCGGGACCCCTTTCAAATATCGACACCTTCCCTGGACCCCTTTCAAATATCGACGCATTTGCAGGACACTTTTGAAATATCGACACATTCGAAGGGACCCCTTTCAAATATTGACACTTTCCCGGGACCCTTTTCAAATGTCAACACATTCCCGGGACACCTTTCAAATATTGACACATTCCCGGGACCCCTTTGAAATATCGACACATTCCTGGGACCCCTTTCAAATATCGACACATTCCCGGGACCACTTTCAAATATCGACACATTCCCCGAGACCCCTTTCAAATATCGACACATTCCCCAGGACACCTTTCAAATATCGACACATTCCCCAGGACCCCTTTCAAATATCGACACATTCCCGGGACCCCTTTCAAATATCGTCACATTCCCGGGGACCCCTTTCAAATATCGACACATTCCCAGGACCCCTTTCAAATATCGACACATTCCCAGGACCCTTTTCAAATATCGACACATTCCCGGGACCCCTTTCAAATATCGACACATTCCCTAGGACCACTTTCAAATATCGACACATTCCCCGAGACCCCTTTCAAATATCGACACATTCCACAGGACCCCTTTCAAATATCGACACATTCGAAGGGACACCTTTCAAATATCGTCACATTCCCGGGACCCCTTTCAAATATCGACACATTCCCTGGATCCCTTTCAAATATCGACACATTCCCGGGACCCCTTTCAAATATCGTCACATTCCTGGGGACCCCTTTCAAATATTGACACAATCCCGGGGCCCCTTTCAAATATCGATACATTCCCCGCGACGCCTTTCAAATATCGACACCTTCCCGGGACCCCTTTCAAATATCTACACATTCCCGGGACCCTTTCCAAAAATCGTCACATTCCCGGGGACCTGTTTCAAATATCGACACATTCCCCGAGACCCCTTTCAAATATCGACACATTCCACAGGACCCCTTTCAAATATCGACACATTCGAAGGGACACCTTTCAAATATCGTCACATTCCCGGGACCCCTTTCAAATATCGACACATTCCCTGGATCCCTTTCAAATATCGACACATTCCCGGGACCCCTTTCAAATATCGTCACATTCCTGGGGACCCCTTTCAAATATTGACACAATCCCGGGGCCCCTTTCAAATATCGATACATTCCCCGCGACGCCTTTCAAATATCGACACCTTCCCGGGACCCCTTTCAAATATCTACACATTCCCGGGACCCTTTCCAAAAATCGTCACATTCCCGGGGACCTGTTTCAAATACCGACACATTCCCGGGACCCCGCTCAAATATTGACACATTCCCGGGACCACTTTCAAATATTGACACATTCCCCGGGACCCCTTTCAAATATCGACACATTCCCGGGGCCCCTTTCAAATATCGACACATTCCCGGAACCCCTTTCAAATATCGACACTTTCCCAGGACCGCTTTCAAATATCGACACATTCCTGGGACCCGTCTGCAAATATCAACACATTCCCCGCGACCCCTTTCAAATATCGACACCTTCCCGGGACCCCCTTCAAATATCAACACATTTCCGAGGACCCTTTTCAAATATCGTCACATTCTCGGGTACCCCTTTCAAATATCACCACATTCCCGGGGACCACTTTCAAATATCGACACATTCTCGGGGACCCCTTTCAAATATTGACACATTCCCGGGACCCCTTTCAAATATCGACACATTCCCGGGACCCCTTTGAAATATCGAATCACTCCCGGGACACCCTTCAAATCATGACACATCCCGGGACCACTATCAAATATCGACACCTTCCCGGGAGCCCTCTCAAATATCGACACATGCCCCATGACCCCTTTCAAATATCGACACATTCCCGGGACACCTTTCAAATATGGAACATTCCCAGGACCCCTTTCAAATATCAACACATTCCCGGGACCCCTTTCAAATATCGACACCTTCCCTGGACCCCTTTCAAATATCGACGCATTTGCAGGACACTTTTGAAATATCGACACATTCGAAGGGACCCCTTTCAAATATTGACACTTTCCCGGGACCCTTTTCAAATGTCAACACATTCCCGGGACACCTTTCAAATATTGACACATTCCCGGGACCCCTTTGAAATATCGACACATTCCTGGGACCCCTTTCAAATATCGACACATTCCCGGGACCACTTTCAAATATCGACACATTCCCCGAGACCCCTTTCAAATATCGACACATTCCCCAGGACACCTTTCAAATATCGACACATTCCCCAGGACCCCTTTCAAATATCGACACATTCCCGGGACCCCTTTCAAATATCGTCACATTCCCGGGGACCCCTTTCAAATATCGACACATTCCCAGGACCCCTTTCAAATATCGACACATTCCCAGGACCCTTTTCAAATATCGACACATTCCCGGGACCCCTTTCAAATATCGACACATTCCCTGGATCACTTTCAAATATCGACACATTCCCGGGACCCCTTTCAAATATCGACACATTCCCGGGACCCATTTGAAATATTGACACATTCGAAGGGACACCTTTCAAATATCATCACATTCCCGGGACCCCTTTCAAATATCGACACATTCCCTGGATCCCTTTCAAATATCGACACATTCCCGGGACCCCTTTCAAATATCGTCACATTCCTGGGGACCCCTTTCAAATATTGACACAATCCCGGGGCCCCTTTCAAATATCGATACATTCCCCGCGACGCCTTTCAAATATCGACACCTTCCCGGGACCCCTTTCAAATATCTACACATTCCCGGGACCCTTTCCAAAAATCGTCACATTCCCGGGGACCTCTTTCAAATACCGACGCATTCCCGGGACCCCGCTCAAATATTGACACATTCCCGGGAGCACTTTCAAATATTGACACATTCCCCGGGACCCCTTTCAAATATCGACACATTCCCGGGGCCCGTTTCAAATATCAACACATTCCAGGGACCCCTTTCAAATATCGACACATTCCCGGAACCCCTTTCAAATATCGACACTTTCCCAGGACCGCTTTCAAATATCGACACATTTCTGGGACCCGTCTGCAAATATCAACACATTCCCCGCGACCCCTTTCAAATATCGACACCTTCCCGGGACCCCCTTCAAATATCAACACATTTCCCAGGACCCCTTTCAAATATCGTCACATTCTCGGGTACCCCTTTCAAATATCACCACATTCCCGGGACCACTTTCAAATATCGACACATTCTCGGGGACCCCTTTCAAATATCATAGATACATAGATACATAGAAGATAGGAGCAGGAGTAGGCCATTCAGCCCTTCGTGCCTGCTCCGCCATTCGATGAGATCATGGCTGATCCTTTAATTCAGTATCCCGTCCCCGCCTTCTCTCCGTAACCCTTAACCCCTTTTGCCCGTAGAAATATATCTAATTCCCTCTTAAATATATTTAATGAGCTGGCGTACACTGCCCTCTGTGGCAATGAGTTCCACAGGTTCACCACTCTCTGAGTGAAGAAATTCCCCCTCATCTCTGTCCTAAATGGTTTAGCCCTTATCCTTAAATTATGTCCTCTAGTTCTGTTCTCACCCGCCAAGGGAAACATTCCTTCTGCATCCAGTCTGTCTAGACCTGTCAGAATTTTATACACTTCTATGAGGTCCCCTCTCAATCTTCTAAACTCCAGTGTGTACATCCCTAAACTACATAGTCTCTCCTCATAGGTCATTCCCGCCATTCCTGGTATCAGCCTGGTGAATCGCCGCTGCACCCCCTCCATGGCAAGAACATCCTTCCTCAGATGAGGCGACCAAAACTGTACACAGTACTCGAGGTGTGGTCTCACCAGTGCCCTGTACAGCTGCAGCAAGGTATCCCTGTTCCTGTATTCTAACCCTTTTGCTATGAAGGCCAGCATACCGTTTGCCTTCTTGACCGCCTGTTGCACCTGCATGCTCGCCTTCAGTGACTGGTGTACAAGAACACCCAGGTCTCTCTGTACTTCCCCCTCTCCCAATCTATTGCCATTTAAATAATAATTTGCCCTCCCGTTCCTGCACCCAAGGTGGATAACTTCGCACTTGTCCACATTATAGTGCATCTGCCATTTATCCGCCCAATCGCCCAGTCTGTCCAAATCGCTCTGGAGCTTCCTGGTCTCTTCCTCTGAGCCCACCCCCCCTCCTAGTTTAGTGTCGTCTGCAAATTTGGAAATGCTGCATCCGACTCCCTGATCCAGGTCATTAATGTAAATTGTGAACAGCTGGGGGCCCAGGACAGATCCCTGTGGTACCCCACTTGTTACTGCCTGCCATTCAGAAAATGAGCCGTTTATTCCAACTCTCTGTTTTCTATCTGACAGCCAGTTCCCTATCCACGCCAAAACTTTCCCCTTTATCCCATGAGCCTCAATTTTCCATGCTAATCTTTTATGTGGGACCTTATCGAAGGCCTTTTGGAAGTCCAGGTACACCACATCTACTGGCTCTCCCCCATCTATTCTACCAGTTACTCCCTCAAAAAATTCCAATAGATTAGTCAAGCACGATTTACCCTTTGTAAATCCATGTTGACTCTGTCCTATCCTGTCCCCATTTGCTAAGTGCTCCGCTATTTCATCCTTAATGATGGACTCCAGCATTTTGCCCACAACTGATGTAAGGCTTACAGGTCTGTAATTACCTGCTTTTTCCCTACCCCCCTTTTTGAATAGTGGGGTAACGTTAGCTACCCTCCAATCCATCGGTACTGTTCCCGAGTCTAATGAATTCTGAAAAATCATCCTTAGTGCATCCGCTATCTCTAGGGCCACCTCCTTCAGTACCCTAGGATGCATGTTATCAGGCCCTGGGGATTTGTCCACCTTCAATCCCTTTAGCTTCCTTAACACCATATCCTTAGAGATATTGATTTGCGTCAGTTCCTCCTTTGCCAATGTCCCTATTTTTCCCGATATCCCAGGGAGGTTTTTTGTGTCTTCCTTCGTAAAGACTGACCCAAAGTATGCATTTAGTTGATCTGCCATTTCCTTATTTCCCATTATATATTCCCCCGTATCTGACTGCAATGGACCAACTTTGGTTTTCACCAGTCTTTTCCTTTTGATATACTTATAAAAGCTTTTGGAGTTAGTTTTTATATTTTCCGCCAGCTTGTTTTCGTAAGCTATTTTGCCCCTCTTGATTATGCCCTTTGCCCTCCTTTGCTCTATCTTAAACTGTTCCCAATCTTCCGCTCTGGCGCTTTTTTTGGCTATTTTATACGCCCTATCTTTGGATTTTATGCTGTCTCTAATTTCCCCTGTTATCCACGGTTGAGTCACCTTTTTAGATTTCCTTTTATGCCAGATTGGTATAAACAATTTTTGCAATTTTGTCATTCTATCTTTAAATGTTTGCCATTGTTTATCTACCTCCAGTCCTCCCAGGAACGTTGTCCACTCAGACCTACTCAGTTCCCGTCTCATGGCATCATAATTCCCCTTGTTTAAATTCAGGACCTTAGTCTCTGAGTCAATTTCTTCGCTCTCCATTTCGAGTGAGAAATCGATCATGTTATGATCGCTCTGACCCAAGGGTCCCCGTACAACAAGATTACTGATTAGTCCCTTCTCATTGCACAGTACCCAGTCCAATATAGCCTGTTCCCGAGTTGGTTCCTCGACATATTGATCCAGATAACCATCCCTCAAACACTCAAGGAATTCCTCCTCCTCATTATTTTTACTGATTAGGCTAGTCCAATCTATATGTAAGTTAAAGTCACCTATGATGACAGCTGTGCTCTTATTGCACGCTTCTCTAATTTCCCTCGTGATGCCCTCCCTAACCTCTATTTTACTATTTGGAGGCCTATATACCACTCCTATTAATGTTTTTCGCCCCTCGCTATTTCTTAGCTCCACCCATATAGATTCTGTATTAACTGAGTTAATATCCTTCCTTTCAATTGCATTTATCCCCTCTTTTACTAGCAATGCTACCCCTCCTCCCTTTCTTTTTTGTCGATCCTTCCTAAATACTGAATACCCCTGTATGTTAAGCTCCCAGCCCTGCTCACCCTGCAACCATGTTTCCGTAATCCCAATTAGATCATAATTATTAACCTCTATTTCCACAGCTAATTCATCTACCTTGTTCCTGATGCTTCTCGCATTAAGGTATAAAACCCTCAGGCTTTTTTTATGCTCACATTTTTTATGAATTAGTTTGGCCCTTTGTTTTTTGTTCCTCACCCTTTTATCATTTATTTCTGTCTGCCTTTCACTTTCCTCTATTTCACTACATAGGTTTCTAGCCCCCTGCCATACTAGTTTAAATGCTCCCGAACTGCTTTATCAAAAATTACCCCGAGAACATCAGTTCCATCTCTGCACAGGTGTAGACCGTCCCTTTTGTATAGGTCACACCTACCACAAAACTGGTTCCAATGCCTCAAAAATTTAAAACCCTCCCTCTTACACCACTGCTCAAGCCACGTATTTAGCCTAACTATCCTGTTCTCTGTACTCTTACTAGCACGTGGCACTGGTAGTAATCCAGAGATTACTACCTTCGAGGTCCTACTTTTTAGTTTGGCTCCTAACTCCCTAAATTCTACTTGTAGGACCTCTTCCCTTTTTTTAGCTACGTCGTTGGTACCAACATGTATCACGACAACTGGCTGTTCCCCCTCCCCCTCCAGAATGTTCTGCACCCGCGCCGAGACATCCTTGACCCTTGCACCAGGGAGGCAACATACCATCCTGGAGTCTCGGTCGCGACCACAGAAACCCCTATCTATTCCCCTTACAATCGAATCCCCTATTACTATAGCCCTGCCACTCTTTTTCCCTCCCTTCTTTGCAACAGAGCCAGTCATGGTGCCATGAGCCTGGCTGCTGGTGCCTTCCCCCGATGTGTCACCCCCCCCGACAACAGTACCTAAGGCGGTGAACCTGTTGCTAAGGGAGACAACCCCAGGGGATTTCTGCACTACCTTCCTGCCCTTGCTCTGCCTTTTGGTCACCCATGTACTGTCTACGCTGGCCTTAACCTGCGGTGTGACCAACTCACTAAATGTGCTATCCACACCCCTCTCAGAATCGTGGATGCTCCAAAGTGAGTCCACCTGCAGCTCAAGGGCCGTCATGCGGTCCCACATGAGCTGCAGCTGGACACACTTCCTGCACACATAGTCGTCAGGGACACAGGAAGCGTCCCTGATTTCCCACATGTTACAGGAGGAGCATGACACAGGTCCGAGCTCTACTGCCATGACTTAACCCTTATATTACTTTTAATTTTCTAGTTTTAGTTTATTTATCGACTTTTGTTTTCCCGAAGCTTACTTAGACCAATGTATACTGTACTCCTCTTATTCCTTTTTAAACTAACCAAATCCCACTAGTTTTGGTTTTACTTTCTAGGAAGGTTTGAGGAAAGTACTTACCAGTTAGTCTTACCTCCCTGGTCTTTCGCTGACTTCCCGGTCTTGTGTCCCCTTGGTCCTACGCCGACTTCCCGCTCCTCCCGGTTCCTGCCCTGCTGAAAAGAAACTGAGACCAAAAAATTTGTGACCTCTGTTTTTAGACAGCTGCTAAAAGACTACTAGGTTAGAGGAGGGGGGCGGTGGGGGTTCCTACTCTGTAGGAACTCGGGTTTAAGCCACCACCCTCCTTAAATACCTTTCACCTGGGTGCTTCCCACCAGGTCCGCTTCTGAAAAAAAGCTCAAGAGCTGGACTTCCGCCTCAGCTGTTTTTTAAATGGCCCCGAGTCTCGCCGACTGCTGCCTCTCCGCTCCGCTCTCCCGAACTGGTCGGGCCTCTGCCTTCGCGCCGGTTTTTAAGCCGGGCTCCTCCTCCGCTGCTGCTCTCTCCCGAACACCTCCCAGGCTCCGTGCTCCGACTGCTCTCAGGCCTCGCTGCTCTCCGGTTTTTATACCGGCTCCTCACCTCCCAGGCTCCGTGCTCCGACTGCTCTCGGGCCTCGCTGCTCTCCGGTTTTTATACCGGCTCCTCACCTCCCAGGCTCCGTGCTCCGACTGCTCTCGGGCCTCGCTGCTCTCCAGTTTTTATACCGGCTCCTCACCTCCCAGGCTCCGTGCTCCGACTGCTCTCAGGCCTCGCTGCTCTCCGGTTTTTATACCGGCTCCTCACCTCCCAGGCTCCGTGCTCCGACTGCTCTCAGGCCTCGCTGCTCTCCGGTTTTTATACCGGCTCCTCACCTCCCAGGCTCCGTGCTCCGACTGCTCTCAGGCCTCGCTGCTCTCCGGTTTTTATACCGGCTCCTCACCTCCCAGGCTCCGTGCTCCGACTGCTCTCAGGCCTCGCTGCTCTCCGGTTTTTATACCGGCTCCTCACCTCCCAGGCTCCGTGCTCCGACTGCTCTCAGGCCTCGCTGCTCTCCGGTTTTTATACCGGCTCCTCACCTCCCAGGCTCCGTGCTCCGACTGCTCTCAGGCCTCGCTGCTCTCCGGTTTTTATACCGGCTCCTCACCTCCCAGGCTCCGTGCTCCGACTGCTCTCAGGCCTCGCTGCTCTCCGGTTTTTATACCGGCTCCTCACCTCCCAGGCTCCGTGCTCCGACTGCTCTCAGGCCTCGCTGCTCTCCGGTTTTTATACCGGCTCCTCACCTCCCAGGCTCCGTGCTCCGACTGCTCTCAGGCCTCGCTGCTCTCCGGTTTTTATACCGGCTCCTCACCTCCCAGGCTCCGTGCTCCGACTGCTCTCAGGCCTCGCTGCTCTCCGGTTTTTATACCGGCTCCTCACCTCCCAGGCTCCGTGCTCCGACTGCTCTCAGGCCTCGCTGCTCTCCGGTTTTTATACCGGCTCCTCACCTCCCAGGCTTCGTGCTCGACACATTCCCGGGACCCCTTTCAAATATCAACACATTCCCGGGACCCCTTTGAAATATCGAATCACTCCCGGGACACCCTTCAAATCATGACACATCCCGGGACCACTATCAAATATCGACACCTTCCCGGGAACCCTCTCAAATATCGACACATGCCCCATGACCCCTTTCAAATATCGACACATTCCCGGGACACCTTTCAAATATGGAACATTCCCAGGACCCCTTTCAAATATCGACACCTTTCCGGGACCCCTTTCAAATATCGACACATTCCCGGGAACCCTTTCAAACATCGACACATTTCCAGGAAATCTTTCAAATATTGACACATTCCCGGGACACCTTTCAAATATCGACGCATTTGCAGGACACTTTTGAAATATCGACACATTCGAAGGGACCCCTTTCAAATATTGACACTTTCCCGGGACCCTTTTCAAATGTCAACACATTCCCGGGACACCTTTCAAATATTGACACATTCCCGGGACCCCTTTGAAATATCGACACATTCCTGGGACCCCTTTCAAATATCGACACATTCCCGGGACCACTTTCAAATATCGACACATTCCCCGAGACCCCTTTCAAATATCGACACATTCCCCAGGACACCTTTCAAATATCGACACATTCCCCAGGACCCCTTTCAAATATCGACACATTCCCGGGACCCCTTTCAAATATCGTCACATTCCCGGGGACCCCTTTCAAATATCGACACATTCCCAGGACCCCTTTCAAATATCGACACATTCCCAGGACCCTTTTCAAATATCGACACATTCCCGGGACCCCTTTCAAATATCGACACATTCCCTAGGACCACTTTCAAATATCGACACATTCCCCGAGACCCCTTTCAAATATCGACACATTCCACAGGACCCCTTTCAAATATCGACACATTCGAAGGGACACGTTTCAAATATCGACACATTCCCGGGACCCCTTTCAAATATCGACACATTCCCTGGATCCCTTTCAAATATCGACACATTCCCGGGACCCCTTTCAAATATCGTCACATTCCTGGGGACCCCTTTCAAATATTGACACAATCCCGGGGCCCCTTTCAAATATCGATTCATTCCCCGCGACGCCTTTCAAATATCGACACCTTCCCGGGACCCCTTTCAAATATCTACACATTCCCGGGAACCTTTCAAAAAATCGTCACATTCCCGGGGACCTCTTTCAAATACCGACACATTCCCGGGACCCCGCTCAAATATTGACACATTGCCGGGACCACTTTCAAATATTGACACATTCCCCGGGACCCCTTTCAAATATCGACACATTCCCGGGGCCCCTTTCAAATATCGACACATTCCAGGGACCCCTTTCAAATATCGACACATTCCCGGAACCCCTTTCAAATATCGACACTTTCCCAGGACCGCTTTCAAATATCGACACATTCCTGGGACCCGTCTGCAAATATCAACACATTCCCCGCGACCCCTTTCAAATATCGACACCTTCCCGGGACCCCCTTCAAATATCAACACATTTCCCAGGACCCCTTTCAAATATCGTCACATTCTCGGGTACCCCTTTCAAATATCACCACATTCCCGGGACCACTTTCAAATATCGACACATTCTCGGGGACCCCTTTCAAATATCGACACATTCCCGGGACCCCTTTCAAATATCGACACATTCCCGGGACCCCTTTGAAATATCGAATCACTCCCGGGACACCCTTCAAATCATGACACATCCCGGGACCACTATCAAATATCGACACCTTCCCGGGAACCCTCTCAAATATCGACACATGCCCCATGACCCCTTTCAAATATCGACACATTCCCGGGACACCTTTCAAATATGGAACATTCCCAGGACCCCTTTCAAATATCGACACCTTTCCGGGACCCCTTTCAAATATCGACACATTCCCGGGAACCGTTTCACACATCGACACATTTCCAGGAAATCTTTCAAATATTAACACATTCCCGGGACACCTTTCAAATATCGACACCTTCCCAGGACACTTTTCAAATATCGACACATTCCCGGGGACCCCTTTGAAATACCGACGCATTCCCCGGGACCCCTTTCCAATATCGACACTTTCCCGGGACCCTTTTCAAATATCAACACATTCCCGGGACTCCTTTGAAATATTGACACATTCCCGGGACCCCTTTCAAATATCGACAAATTCCTGGGACCCCTTTCAAATATCGACACATTCCCGGGACCAGTTTCAAATATCGACACATTCCCCGAGACCCCTTTCAAATATCGACACATTCCCCAGGACCACTTTCAAACATCGACACATTCCCGGGACTCCTTTCAAATATCGACACATTCCCGGGAACCATTTGAAATAGCGACACATTCGAAGGGACCCCTTTCAAATACCCACACATTCCCAGGACACCTTTCAAATATTGACACAATCCCGGGGCCCCTTTCAAATATCGATACATTCCCCGCGATGCCTTTCAAATATCGACACCTTCCCGGGACCCCTTTCAAATATCTACACATTCCCGGGACCCTTTCCAAAAATCGTCACATTCCCGGGGAGCTCTTTCAAATACCGACACATTCCCGGGACCCCGCTCAAATATTGACACATTCCCGGGACGACTTTCAAATATTGACACATTCCCCGGGACCCCTTTCAAATATCGACACATTCCCGGGGCCCCTTTCAAATATTGACACATTCAAGGGACCCCTTTCAAATATCGACACATTCCCAGAACCCCTATCAAATATCGACACTTTCCCAGGACCGCTTTCAAATATCGACACATTCCTGGGACCCGTCTGCAAATATCAACACATTCCCCGCGACCCCTTTCAAATATCGACAGCTTCCCGGGACCCCCTTCAAATAGCGACACATTCCTGGGGACCCCGTTCAAATATCACCACATTCCCGGGGATCACTTTGAAATTCGACACATTCCCAGGAACCATTTCAAATATCGACACATTCCCCGGGACCCCTTTCCAATAGCAACACATTCCCGGGACCACTTTCAAATATCGTCACATTCCCGGGGACACCTTTCAAATATCAAAACATTACCGGGACACTTTTCAAAGATCGACACATTCCCGGGACCCCTTTCAAATATCGACACATTCCCCGGGACCCCTTTCAAATATCGACACATTCCCTAGATCCGTTTCAAATATCGACACCTTCCCGGGACCCCTTTCAAATATCAACACATTCCCAGGACCCCTTTCAAATATCAACACGTTCCCGGGACCGCTTTCAAATATTGACACATTCGAAGGGACACCTTTCAAATATCGACACATTCCCGGGACCCCTTTCAAATATCGAAACATTCCCTAAGACACCTTTCAAATATCAACACATTCGCAGGACCCCTTCCAAAAATCGACACATTCCCGGGACCCCTTTCAAATATCGTCACATTCCCGGGGACGCCTTTCAAATATCAACACATGCCCGGGACCCCTTTCAAATATTGACACATTCCCAGAACCCCTTTCAAATATCAACAAATTCCCCGGGGCCCCTTTCAAACATCGACAGATTCCCGGGACCCCTTTCAAATATTGACACATTCCCGGGACCCCTTTCAAATATCGATACATTCCCCGCGACCCCTTTCAAATATCGACACCTTCCCAGGAACCCTTTCAAACATCGACACATTCCCGGGACCCCTTTCAAATATCGACACATTCTCGGGACACCTTTCAAATATCGACACATTCCCCGCGACCCCTTTCAAGTATCGACACCTTCCCGGGACCCCCTTCAAATAGCGACACATTCCTGGGGACCCCTTTCAAATATCACCACATTCCCGGGACCCCCTTCAAATATCGACACATTCTCGGGACCCCTTTCAAATATCGACACATTCCCCGCAACCCCTTTCAAATATCGACACATTCCCGGGACCCCTTTCAAATATCGACACATTTCAAGCGACCCCTTTAAATATCGACACATTCCCGGGAACCCTTTCAAATATCGACACATTTCCCAGGACCCCTTTCAAATATCGACACATTCCCGGGACACCTTTCAAATATTGCCACATTCCCGGCACCCCTTTCAAATGTCGACACGTTCCCGGGACCCCTTTCAAATATCGACACATTTGCAGGACACTTTTGAAATATCGACACATTCGAACGCACCCCTTTCAAATATCGACACTTTCCCGGGACCCTTTTCAAATATCAACACATTCCCGGGACACCTTTCAAATATTGACACATTCCCGGGACCCCTTTCAAATATCAACACATTCCTGGGACCCCTTTCAAATATCGACACATTCCCGGGACCACTTTCAAATAACGGCACTTTCCCCGAGACCCCTTTCAAATATCGACACATTCCCCAGTTCCCCTTTCAAATATCGACACATTCCCCAGGACCCCTTTCAAATATCAACACATTCCCGGGACCGCTTTCAAATATCGACACATTCCCCAGGACCCCTTTCAAATACCGACACATTCCCGGGACCGTTTTCAAATATTGACACATTCCCCAGGACCACTTTCAAATATCGACACATTCCCCGAGACCCCGTTGAAATATCGACACATTCCCAAGGACCCCTTTCAAATATCGACACATTCCCGGGACCCATTTGAAATATTGACACATTGGAAGGGACACCTTTCAAATATCGACACATTCCCCAGGACCACTTTCAAATATCGACACATTCGCCGAAACCCCATTCCAATATCGACACATTCTCCAGGACCCCTTTCAAATATCGACACATTCCCGGGACCCCTTTCAAATATCGACACATTCCCCAGGACCACTTTCAAATATCGACACATTCCCCGAGACCCCATTCAAATATCGACACATTCACTGGATCCCTTTCAAATATCGACACATTCCCGGGACCCCTTCCAAATATCGACACATTCTCCGGGACCCCTTTACAATATCGACACATTTCCGGGACCCCTTTCAAATATCGTCACATTCCCGGGGACACCTTTCAAATATCGACACATTCTCGGGACCCCTTTCAAAGATCGACACATTCCCGGGACCCCTTTCAAATATCGACACATTCCCCAGGACCCCTTTCAAATATCGACACATGCCCAGGACTCCTTTCAAATATCGACACATTCCCGGGACACCGTTCAAATGTCGAAAGATTCCCAGAACCCCTTTCAAATGTTGACACATTCCCCAGGAACGCTTTCAAATATCGACACATTCCTGGGACCCCTCTGCAAATATCAACACATTCCCCGGGACCCCTTTCACATATCAACACATTCCCTGAATCCCTTTCAAATATCGACACATTCCCAGGACCCCTTTCAAATATCGACACGTTCCCGGAACTCCTTTCAAATATTGACACATTCCTGGGACCCCTTTCAAATATCGACACATTCCTTCGGACACCTTTAAATATCGACACATTCCCAGGACCCCTTCCAAAAATCGGCACAATCCCGGGGACCCCTTTCAAATATCCACACCTTCCTGGGGACCCCGTTCAAATATCGACACATTCCCGGGACCCATTTCAAATATCGACACATTTCAAGCGACCCCTTTAAATGTCGACACCTTCCCGGGACCACTTTCAAATATCGACACATTCCCGGGAACCCTTTCAAATATTGCCACATTCCCGGGACCCCTTTCAAATATTGACACATTCCTGGGCCCCCTCTGCAAATATCAACACATTCCCCGGGACCCCTTTCAAATATCGACACATTCCCTAGATCCCTTTCAAATATCGACACCTTCCCGGGACCCCTTTCAAATATCGACTCATTCCCAGGACCCCTTTCAAATATCGACACGTTCCCGGGACTGCTTTAAAATATTGACACATTCGAAGGGACACCTTTCAAATATCGACACATTCCCGGGACCCCTTTCAAATATCGAAACATTCCCTAAGACACCTTTCAAATATCAACACATTCCCAGGACCCCTTCCAAAAATCGACACATTCCCGGGACCCCTTTCAAATATCGTCACATTCCCGGGGACCCCTTTCAAATATCAACACATTCCCGGGACCCCTTTCAAATATCGACACATTCCCGGGACCGCTTTCAAATATCGACACATTTGCAGGACACTTTTGAAATATCGACACATTCGAAGGGACCCCTTTCAAATATCGACACTTTCCCGGGACCCTTTTCAAATATCAACACATTCCCGGGATACCTTTCAAATATTGACACATTCCCGGGACCCTTTCAAATATCGACACATTCCTGGGACCCCTTTCAAATATCGACACATTCCCCAGGACCACTTTCAAATATCGACACATTCCCCGAGACCCCTTTCAAATATCGACACATTCCCCAGGACCCCTTTGAAATATCGACACATTCCCGGGACCCATTTGAAATATTGACACATTCGAAGGGACACCTTTCAAATATCGACACATTCCCAAGGACCACTTTCAAATATCGACACATTCCCCAAAACGCCATTCAAATATCGACACATTCTCCAGGACCCCTTTCAAATATCAACACATTCCCAGGACCCCTTTCAAATATCGACGCATACCCCAGGACCACTTTAAAATATCGACACATTCCCCGAGACCCCATTCAAATATCAACACATTCACTGGATCCCTTTCAAATATCGACACATTCCCGGGGCCCCTTTCAAATATTGACACATTCTCCGGGACCCCTTTCAAATATCAACACATTCCCGGGACCCCTTTCAAATATCGTCACATTCCCGGGGACCCCTTTCAAATATCGACACATTCTCTGGACCCCTTTCAAAGATCGACACATTCCCGGGAACCCTTTCAAATATCGACACATTCCCCAGGACCCCTTTCAAATATCGACACATGCCCAGGACTCCTTTCAAATATCGACACATTCCTGGGACACCGTTCAAATATCGACAGGTTCCCAGAACCCCTTTCAAATGTCGACACATTCCCCAGGACCGCTTTCAAATATCGACACATTCCTGGGACCCCTCTGCAAATATCAACACATTCCCTGAATCCCTTTCAAATATCGACACCTTCCCGGGACCCCTTTCAAATATCGACACATTCCCTGAATCCCTTTCAAATGTCGACACCTTCCCGGGACCCCTTTCAAATATCGACACATTCCCGGGACCCCTTTCAAATATCGACACATTCCCGGAACCCCTTTCAAATATTGACACGTTCAAAGGGACACCTTTCAAATATTGACACATTCCTGGGACCCCTTTCAAATATCGACACATTCCTTAGGACACCTTTAAATATCGACACATTCCCAGGACCCCTTCCAAAAATCGGCACATTCCCGGGGACCCCTTTCAAATATCACCACATTCCCGGGGACCCCTTTCAAATATCCACACATTCCTGGGGACACCTTTCAAATATCAACAGATGCCCGGGACCCCTTTCAAATATCGACACATTCCCGGGACCCCTTTCAAATATCAACACATTCCCCGGGGCCCCTTTCAAATATAGACAGATTCCCGGGACACCTTTCAAATATCGACACATTCCCCAGGACCACTTTCAAATATCGACACATTCCCCGAAACCCCATTCCAATATCGACACATTCTCCAGGACCCCTTTCAAATATCGACACATTCCCGGGACCCCTTTCAAATATCGACACATTCCCCAGGACCACTTTCAAATATCGACACATTCCCTGAGACCCCAGTCAAATATCGACACATTCACTGGATCCCTTTCAAATATCGACACATTCCCGGGACCCCTTCCAAATATCGACACATTCTCCGGGACCCCTTTAAAATATCGACACATTCCCGGGACCCCTTTCAAATATCGTCACATTCCCGGGGACACCTTTCAAATATCGACACATTCTCGGGACCCCTTTCAAAGATTGACACATTCCCGGGACCCCTTTCAAATATCGACACATTCCCCAGGACCCCTTTCAAATATCGACACATGCCCAGGACTCCTTTCAAATATCGACACATTCCCGGGACACCGTTCAAATATCGACAGATTCCCAGAACCCCTTTCAAATGTTGACACATTCCCCAGGAACGCTTTCAAATATCGACACATTCCTGGGACCCCTCTGCAAATATCAACACATTCCCCGGGACCCCTTTCACATATCAACACATTCCCTGAATCCCTTTCAAATATCGACACATTCCCGGGACCCCTTTCAAATATCGACACGTTCCCGGAACCCCTTTCAAATATTGACACATTCGAAGGGACACCTTTCAAATATCGACACATTCCTGGGACCCCTTTCAAATATCGACACATTCCTTAGGACACCTTTAAATATCGACACATTCCCAGGACCCCTTCCAAAAATCGGCACATTCCCGGGGACCCCTTTCAAATATCCACACATTCCTGGGGACCCCTTTCAAATATCGACACATTCCCGGAACCCCTTTCAAATATCGACACTTTCCCAGGACCGCTTTCAAATATCGACACATTCCTGGGACCCGTCTGCAAATATCAACACATTCCCCGCGACCCCTTTCAAATATCGACATCTTCCCGGGACCCCGTTCAAATATCAGCACATTCCTGGGGACCCCTTTCAAATATCACCACATTCCCGGGGATCACTTTCAAATATCGACACATTCCCAGGAACCATTTCAAATATCGACACATTCCCCGGGACCCCTTTCCAATAGCGACACATTCCCGGGACCACTTTCAAATATCGTCACATTCCCGGGGACACCATTCAAATATCAAAACATTACCGGGACCCTTTTCAAAGATCGACACATTCCCGGGACCCCTTTCAAATATCGACACATTCCCCGGGACCCCTTTCAAATATCGACAGATTCACGGAACCCCTTTCAAATGTCGACACATTCCCCAGGACCGCTTTCAAATATCGACACATTCCTGGGCCCCCTCTGCAAATATCAATACATTCCCCGGGACCCCTTTCAAATATCGACACATTCCCTAGATCCCTTTCAAATATCGACACCTTCCCGGGACCCCTTTCAAATATCGACACATTCCCAGGACCCCTTTCAAATATCGACACGTTCCCGGGACTGCTTTAAAATATTGACACATTCGAAGGGACACCTTTCAAATATCGACACATTCCCGGGACCCCTTTCAAATATCGTCACATTCCCGGGGACCCCTTTCAAATATCAACACATGCCCGGGACCCCTTTCAAATATCGACACATTCCCAGGACCCCTTTCAAATATCAACACATTCCCCGGGGCCCCTTTCAAATATCGACAGATTCCCGGGACCGCTTTCAAATATTGACACATTCCCGGGACCCCTTTCAAATATCGATACATTCCCCGCGACCCCTTTCAAATATCGACACCTTCCCGGGAACCCTTTCAAATATCGACACATTCCCGGGACCCCTTTCAAATATCGACACATTCTCGGGACCCCTTTCAAATATCGACGCATTCCCCGCATCCCCTTTCAAATATCGACACATTCCCGGGACCCCTTTCAAATATCGACACATTTCAAGCGACCCCTTTAAATGTCGACACCTTCCCGGGACCACTTTCAAATATCGACACATTCCCGGGGACCCTTTCAAATATTGCCACATTCCCGGGACCCCTTTCAAATATCGACACGTTCCCAGGACCCCTTTCAAATATCGACACATTCCTGGGCCCCCTCTGCAAATATCAACACATTCCCCGGGACCCCTTTCAAATATCGACACATTCCCTAGATCCCTTTCAAATATCGACACCTTCCCGGGACCCCTTTCAAATATCGACTCATTCCCAGGACCCCTTTCAAATATCGACACGTTCCCGGGACTGCTTTAAAATATTGACACATTCGAAGGGACACCTTTCAAATATCGACACATTCCCGGGACCCCTTTCAAATATCGAAACATTCCCTAAGACACCTTTCAAATATCAACACATTCCCAGGACCCCTTCCAAAAATCGACACATTCCCGGGACCCCTTTCAAATATCGACACATTCCCGGGACCGCTTTCAAATATCGACACATTTGCAGGACACTTTTGAAATATCGACACATTCGAAGGGACCCCTTTCAAATATCGACACTTTCCCGGGACCCTTTTCAAATATCAACACATTCCCGGGATACCTTTCAAATATTGACACATTCCCGGGACCCTTTCAAATATCGACACATTCCTGGGACCCCTTTCAAATATCAACACATTCCCCAGGACCACTTTCAAATATCGACACATTCCCCGAGACCCCTTTCAAATATCGACACATTCCCCAGGACCCCTTTGAAATATCGACACATTCCCGGGACCCATTTGAAATATTGACACATTCGAAGGGACACCTTTCAAATATCGACACATTCCCCAGGACCACTTTCAAATATCGACACATTCCCCAAAACCCCATTCAAATATCGACACATTCTCCAGGACCCCTTTCAAATATCAACACATTCCCAGGACCCCTTTCAATTATCGACGCATACCCCAGGACCACTTTCAAATATCGACACATTCCCCGAGACCCCATTCAAATATCAACACATTCACTGGATCCCTTTCAAATATCGACACATTCCCGGGGCCCCTTTCAAATATTGACACATTCTCCGGGACCCCTTTCAAATATCAACACATTCCCAGGACCCCTTTCAAATATCGTCACATTCCCGGGGACCCCTTTCAAATATCGACACATTCTCTGGACCCCTTTCAAAGATCGACACATTCCCGGGACCCCTTTCAAATATCGACACATTCCCCAGGACCCCTTTCAAATATCGACACATGCCCAGGACTCCTTTCAAATATCGGCACATTCCCGGGACACCGTTCAAATATCGACAGGTTCCCAGAACCCCTTTCAAATGTCGACACATTCCCCAGGACCGCTTTCAATTATCGACACATTCCTGGGACCCCTCTGCAAATATCAACACATTCCCTGAATCCCTTTCAAATATCGACACCTTCCCGGGACCCCTTTCAAATATCGACACATTCCCTGAATCCCTTTCAAATGTCGACACCTTCCCGGGACCTCTTTCAAATATCGACACATTCCCGGGACCCCTTTCAAATATCGACACATTCCCGGAAGCCCTTTCAAATATTGACACGTTCAAAGGGACACCTTTCAAATATTGACACATTCCTGGGACCCCTTTCAAATATCGACACATTCCCAGGACCCCTTCCAAAAATCGGCACATTCCCGGGGACCCCTTTCAAATATCACAACATTCCCGGGGACACCTTTCAAATATCAACACATGCCCGGGACCCCTTTCAAATATCGACACATTCCCGGGACCCCTTTCAAATATCAACACATTCCCCGGGGCCCCTTTCAAATATAGACAGATTCCCAGGACCCCTTTCAAATATTGACACATTCCCGGGACCCCTTTCAAATATCGATACATTCCCCGCGACCCCTTTCGAATATCGACACCTTCCCGGGAGCCCTTTCAAATATCGACACATTCCCGGGAGCCCTTTCAAATATCAACACATTCTCGGGACCCCTTTCAAATATCGACACATTCCCCGCAACCCCTTTCAAATATCGACACATTCCCGGGACCCCTTTCAAATATCGACACATTTCAAGCGACCCCTTTAAATGTCGACACCTTTCCGGGACCACTTTCAAATGTCGACACATTTCCCAGAACCCCTTTCAAATATCGACACATTCCCGGGACACCTTTCAAATATTGCCACATTCCCGGGACCCCTTTCAAATATCGACACCTTCCCAGGACCCCTTTCAAATATCGACACATTTGCAGGACACTTTTGAAATATCGACACATTCGAAGGGACCCCTTTCAAATATCGACACTTTCCCGGGACCATTTTCAAATATCAACACATTCCCGGGACGCCTTTCAAATATTGACTCATTCCCGGGACCCCTTTCAAATATTGACATATTTCGGGGACCCCTTTCAAATATCGACACATTCCCGGGACCACTTTCAAATATCGACACTTTCCCCGAGACCCCTTTCAAATATCGACACATTCCCCAGGGCCCCTTTCAAATATCGACACATTCCCCAGGACCCCTTTCAAATATCAACACATTCCCGGGACCCCTTTCAAATATCGACACATTCCCCAGGACCCCTTTCAAATATTAACACATTCCCGGGACCCATTTCAAATATCGACACATTCCCCAGGACCACTTTCAAATATCGACACATTCCCCGAGACCCCATTCAAATATCGACACATTCCCCAGGACCCCTTTCAAATATCGACACATTCCCGGGACCCATTTGAAATATTGTCACATTCGAAGGGACACCTTTCAAATATCGACACATTCCCCAGGACCACTTTCAAATATCGACACATTCCCCGAGACCCCATTCAAATATCGACAAATTCTCCAGGACCCCTTTCAAATATCGACACATTCCCGGGACCTCTTTCAAATATCGACACATTCCCCAGGACCAGTTTCAAATATCGACACACTCCTCGAGACCCCATTCAAATATCGACACATTCCCTGGATCCCTTTCAAATATCGACACATTCCCGGGACCCCTTTCAAATATCGACACATTCTCCGGGACCCCTTTCAAATATCGACACATTCCCGGGACCCCTTTCAAATATCGTCACATTCCCGGGGACCCCTTTCAGATATCGCCACATTCCCGGGACCCCTTTCAAAGATCGACACATTCCCGGGACCCCTTTCAAATATCGACACATTCCCCAGGACCCCTTTCAAATATCGACACATGCCCATGACTCCTTTCAAATAGCAACACAATCCCGGGACACCTTTCAAATATCGACAGATTCCCAGAACCCCTTTCAAATGTCGACACATTCCCCAGGACCGCTTTCAAATATCGACACATTCCTGGAACCCCTCTGCAAATATCAACACATTCCCCGCGACCCCTTTCAAATATCAACACATTCCCTGGATCCCTTTCAAATATCGACACCTTCCCGGGACCCCTTTCAAATATCGACACATTCCCGGGACCTCTTTCAAATATCGACACGTTCCCGGAACCCCTTTCAAATATTGACACAGTCGAAGGGACACCTTTCAAATATCGACACATTCCTGGGACCCCTTTCAAATATCGACACATTCCTTAGGACACCTTTAAATATCGACACATTCCCAGGACCCCTTCCAAAAATCGGCACATTCCCGGGGACCCCTTTCAAATATCACCACATTCCTGGGGACCCCTTTCAAATATCCACACATTCCTGGGGACCCCTTTCAAATATCGACACATTCCCGGGATATCTTTCCAATACTGACACAACCCCGGGACCCCTTTCAAATATCAACACATTCCCGCGACCCCTTTCAAATACCGACACATTCTCCGCGCCCCCTTTCAAATACTGACACATTCCCGGGAACCCTTTCAAATATCGACACATTCCTGGGACCCCTTTCAAATATCGACACATTCCCGGGCCCCCTTTCAAATATCGACACATTACCGCGGACCCCTTTCAAATATCGACACATTCCCCGGGACCCCTTTCAAATATCGACACATTCCCGGGATCCCTTTCAAATATTGACACATTCTCGGGACCCCTTTCAAATATCGACACATTCCCCGCAAGCCATTTCAAATATCGACACATTCCCGGGACCCCTTTCAAATATTGACTAATTTCAAGCGACCCCTTTAAATATCGACACCTTCCTGGGACCCCTTTCAAATATCGACACATTCCCGGGAACCCTTTCAAATATCGCCACATTTCCCTGGACCCCTTTCAAATATCGACACATTCCCGCGACACCTTTCAAATATTGACACATTCCCGGGACACCTTTCAAATATCGACACATTTGCAGGACACCTTTAAAATATCGACACATTCGATGGGACCCCTTTCAAATATCGACACTTTCCCGGGACCCTTTTCAAATATCAACACATTCCCGGGACACCTTTCAAATATTGACACATTCCCGGGACGCCTTTCAAATATCGACACATTCCTGGGACCCCTTTCAAATATCGACACATTCCCGGGGCCACTTTCAAATATCGACACATTCCCCGAGACCCCTTTCAAATATCGACACATTTCCCGGGTCCCCTTTCAAATATTGACACATTACTGCGGACCCCTTTCAAATATCGACACATTCCCCAGGACCCCTTTCAAATATCGACACATTCCCCAGGACCCCTTTCAAATATCGATACATTCCCCGGGACATCTTTCAAATATCGACACATTCCCAGGACCCCTTTCAAATATCGACACATTCCCGTGACCCCTTTCATATATCGACACATTCCCCGGGACAGCTTTCAAATATCGACACATTCCCGGGACCCCTTTCAAATATCGACACATTCCCGGGACCCCTTTCAAATATCGGCAAATTCCCGGGACCCCTTTCAAATATCGACACATTCCCTGGACCCCTTTCAAATATCCACACATTCCCCGACACCCCTTTCAAATATCGACACATTCCCCGACACCCCTTTCAAATATCGACACATTCTCGGGAACCTTTCAAATATTGACACGTTCCCCAGGACCCCTTTCAAATATCGACACAGTCCCTGGATCTCTTTCAAATAGCGACACGCTCCCGGGACCCCTTTCAAATATCGACACATTCCCCGGGACCCCATTCAAATATCGACACATTCCCGGGACCCCTTTCAAATATCGTCACATTCCCGGGAACCCCTTTCAAATATTGACACATTCCCGGACCCCTTTCAAATATCGTCACATTGCCGGGGACCCCTTTCAAATATCGACACATTCCCGGGACCCCTTTCAAATATCGGTACATTCCCAGGACCCTTCTGCAAATATCAACACATTCCCCGCTACCCCTTTCAAATATCGACACAGTCCTGGGACCCCTTTCGAATATCGACACATTCTGAGACCCCTTTCCAATATCGACACACTCCCCGGGACCCCTTTGAAACACCAACACAATCGAAGGGACCCCTTTCAAATATTGACACATTCCCGGGACCCCTTTCAAATATCCAAACATACCCAGGACACCTTTCAAATAATGACACAATCCCGGGGCCCCTTTCAAATATCGATACATTCCCCGCGACCCCGTTCAAATATCGACATTTCCCGGGACCCCTTTCAAATATCTACACATTCCCGGGACCCCTTCCAAATATCGTCACATTCCCGGGGACCCCTTTCAAATATCGATACATTCCCGGGACCCCTTTCAAATATCGACACATTCCCGGGACCGCTTTCAAATATCGACACATTCCCGGAACCCCTTTCAAATATCGACACATTCCCAGGACCACTTTCAAATATCGACACATTCCTCGGACCCGTCTGCAAATATCAACACATTTCCCACGACCCCTTTCAAATATTGACACCTTCCCGGGACCCCTTTCAAATATCGGCACATTCCCGGGGACCCCTTTCAAATATCACCACATTCCCGGGGACCCCTTTCAAATATCGACACATTCTCGGGGACCCCTTTCAAATATCGACACATTCCCGGGACCCCTTTCAAATATCGACACATTCCCGGGACCCCTTTGAAATATTGAATCATTCCCGGGACACCTTTTAAATACTGACACAATCCCGGGACCCCTTTCAAATATCTACACATTCCCTGCGACCCCTTTCAAATATCGACACATTCCCCAGGACCCCTTTCAAATATCGACACATTCCCGGGACCCCTTTCAAATATCGTCACATTCCCGGGAACCCTTTCAAATATCGACACATTCCTGGGACCCCTTTCAAATATCGACACATTCCCGGGCCCCCTTTCAAATATCGACACATTACCGCGGACCCCTTTCAAATATCAACACATTCCCCGGGACCCCTTTCAAATATCGACACATTCCCGGGATCCCTTTCAAATATTGACACATTCTCGGGACCCCTTTCAAATATCGACACATTCCCCGCAAGCCATTTCAAATATCGACACATTCCCGGGACCCCTTTCAAATATTGACTAATTTCAAGCGACCCCTTTAAATATCGACACCTTCCTGGGACCCCTTTCAAATATCGACACATTCCCGGGAACCCTTTCAAATATCGCCACATTTCCCTGGACCCCTTTCAAATATCGACACATTCCCGCGACACCTTTCAAATATTGACACATTCCCGGGACACCTTTCAAATATCGACACATTTGCAGGACACCTTTAAAATATCGACACATTCGATGGGACCCCTTTCAAATATCGACACTTTCCCGGGACACTTTTCAAATATCAACACATTCCCGGGACACCTTTCAAATATTGACACATTCCCGGGACCCCTTTCAAATATCGACACATTCCTGGGACCCCTTTCAAATATCGACACATTCCCGGGGCCACTTTCAAATATCGACACATTCCCCGAGACCCCTTTCAAATATCGACACATTTCCCGGGTCCCCTTTCAAATATTGACACATTACTGCGGACCCCTTTCAAATATCGACACATTCCCCAGGACCCCTTTCAAATATCGACACATTCCCCAGGACCCCTTTCAAATATCGATACATTCCCCGGGACATCTTTCAAATATCGACACATTCCCAGGACCCCTTTCAAATATCGACACATTCCCGTGACCCCTTTCATATATCGACACATTCCCCGGGACAGCTTTCAAATATCGACACATTCCCGGGACCCCTTTCAAATATCGACACATTCCCGGGACCCCTTTCAAATATCGGCAAATTCCCGGGACCCCTTTCAAATATCGACACATTCCCTGGACCCCTTTCAAATATCCACACATTCCCCGACACCCCTTTCAAATATCGACACATTCCCCGACACCCCTTTCAAATATCGACACATTCTCGGAAACCCTTTCAAATATTGACACGTTCCCCAGGACCCCTTTCAAATATCGACACAGTCCCTGGATCTCTTTCAAATAGCGACACGCTCCCGGGACCCCTTTCAAATATCGACACATTCCCCGGGACCCCATTCAAATATCGACACATTCCCGGGACCCCTTTCAAATATCGTCACATTCCCGGGAACCCCTTTCAAATATTGACACATTCCCGGGACCCCTTTCAAATATCGTCACATTGCCGGGGACCCCTTTCAAATATCGACACATTCCCGGGACCCCTTTCAAATATCGGTACATTCCCAGGACCCTTCTGCAAATATCAACACATTCCCCGCTACCCCTTTCAAATATCGACACAGTCCTGGGACCCCTTTCGAATATCGACACATTCTGAGACCCCTTTCCAATATCGACACACTCCCCGGGACCCCTTTGAAACACCAACACATTCGAAGGGACCCCTTTCAAATATTGACACATTCCCGGGACCCCTTTCAAATATCCAAACATACCCAGGACACCTTTCAAATAATGACACAATCCCGGGGCCCCTTTCAAATATCAATACATTCCCCGCGACCCCGTTCAAATATCGACATTTCCCGGGACCCCTTTCAAATATCTACACATTCCCGGGACCCCTTCCAAATATCGTCACATTCCCGGGGACCCCTTTCAAATATCGACACATTCCCGGGACCCCTTTCAAATATCGACACATTCCCGGGACAGCTTTCAAATATCGACACATTCCCGGAACCCCTTTCAAATATCGACACATTCCCAGGACCACTTTCAAATATCGACACATTCCTCGGACCCGTCTGCAAATATCAACACATTTCCCACGACCCCTTTCAAATATTGACACCTTCCCGGGACCCCTTTCAAATATCGGCTCATTCCCGGGGACCCCTTTCAAATATCACCACATTCCCGGGGACCCCTTTCAAATATCGACACATTCTCGGGGACCCCTTTCAAATATCGACACATTCCCGGGACCCCTTTCAAATATCGACACATTCCCGGGACCCCTTTGAAATATTGAATCATTCCCGGGACACCTTTTAAATACTGACACAATCCCGGGACCCCTTTCAAATATCTACACATTCCCTGCGACCCCTTTCAAATATCGACACATTCCCCAGGACCCCTTTCAAATATCGACACATTCCCGGGACCCCTTTCAAATATCGACACATTGCCCAGGACCTCTTTCAAATATCGACACATTCCCGGGACCCCTTTCAAATATCGACACATTCCCCAGGACTCCTTTCAAATATCGACACATTCCCGGGACACCGTTCAAATAGCGACAGGTTCCCAGAACCCCTTTCAAATGTCGACACATTCCCCAGGACCGCTTTCAAATATCGACACATTCCTGGGACCCCTCTGCAAATATCAACACATTCCCTGAATCCCTTTCAAATATCGACACCTTCCCGGGACCCCTTTCAAATATCGACACATTCCCTGAATCCCTTTCAAATATCGACACCTTCCCGGGACCCCTTTCAAATATCGACACATTCCCGGGACCCCTTTCAAATATCGACACATTCCCGGAACCCCTTTCATATATTGACACATTCAAAGGGACACCTTTCAAATATTGACACATTCCTGGGACCCCTTTCAAATATCGACACATTCCTTAGGGCACCTTTAAATATCGACACATTCCCAGGACCCCTTCCAAAAATCGGCACATTCCCGGGGACCCCTTTCAAATATCACCACATTCCCGGGGACCCCTTTCAAATATCCACACATTCCTGGGGACACCTTTCAAATATCGACACATTCCCGGGACCCCTTTCAAATATCAACACATTCCCCGGGGCCCCTTTCAAATATAGACAGATTCCCGGGACCCCTTTCAAATATTGACACATTCCCGGGACCCCTTTCAAATATCGGTACATTCCCCGCGACCCCTTTCAAATATCGACACATTCCCGGGACCCCTTTCAAATATCGACACATTCTCGGGACCCCTTTCAAATATCGACACATTCCCCGCAACCCCTTTCAAATATCGACACATTCCCGGGACCCCTTTCAAATATCGACACATTTCAAGCAACCACTTTAAATGTCGACACCTTCCCGGGACCACTTTCAAATATCGACACATTTCCCAGGACCCCTTTCAAATATCGACACATTCCCGGGACACCTTTCAAATATTGCCACATTCCCGGGACCCCTTTCAAATATCGACACCTTCCCAGGACCCCTTTCAAATATCGACACATTTGCAGGACACTTTTGAAATATCGACACATTCGAAGGGACCCCTTTCAAATATCGACACTTTCCCGGGACCCTTTTCAAATATCAACACATTCCCGGGACACCTTTCAAATATTGACTCATTCCCGGGACCACTTTCAAATATTGACACATTCATGGGACCCCTTTCAAATATCGACACATTCCCGGGACCACTTTCAAATATCGACACTTTCCCCGAGACCCCTTTCAAATATCGACACATTCCCCAGGGCCCCTTTCAAATGTCGACACATTCCCCAGGACCCCTTTCAAATATCAACACATTCCCGGGACCCCTTTCAAATATCGACACATTCCCCAGCCAGGACCCCTTTCAAATATTAACACATTCCCGGGACCCCTTTCAAATATCGACACATTCCCCAGGACCACTTTCAAATATCGACACATTCCCCGAGACCCCATTCAAATATCGACAAATTCTCCAGGACCCCTTTCAAATATCGACACATTCCCGGGACCTCTTTCAAATATCGACACATTCCCCAGGACCAGTTTCAAATATCGACACATTCCTCGAGACCCCATTCAAATGTCGACACATTCCCTGGATCCCTTTCAAATATCAACACATTCCCGGGACCCCTTTCAAATATCGACACATTCTCCGGGACCCCTTTCAAATATCGACACATTCCCGGGACCCCTTTCAAACATCGTCACATTCCCGGGGACCCCTTTCAGATATCGACACATTCCCGGGACCCCTTTCAAAGATCGACACATTCCCGGGACCCCTTTCAAATATCGACACATTCCCCAGGACCCCTTTCAAATATCGACACATGCCCAGGACTCCTTTCAAATAGCAACACAATCCCGGGACACCTTTCAAATATCGACAGATTCCCAGAACCCCTTTCAAATGTCGACACATTCCCCAGGACCGCTTTCAAATATCGACACATTCCTGGGACCCCTCTGCAAATATCGACACATTCCCGGGACCCCTTTCAAATATCGACACGTTCCCGGAACCCCTTTCAAATATTGACACAGTCGAAGGGACACCTTTCAAATATCGACACATTCCTGGGACCCCTTTCAAATATCGACACATTCCTTAGGACACCTTTAAATATCGACACATTCCCAGGACCCCTTCCAAAAATCGGCACATTCCCGGGGACCCCTTTCAAATATCACCACATTCCTGGGGACCCCTTTCAAATATCCACACATTCCTGGGGACCCCTTTCAAATATCGACACATTCCCGGGATATCTTTCCAATACTGACACAATCCCGGGACCCCTTTCAAATATCGACACATTCCCGGAGCCCCTTTCAAATATCGACACATTCCAGGGACCCCTTTCAAATATCGACACATTCCCGGAACCCCTTTCAAATATCGACACTTTCCCAGGACCGTATTCAAATATCGACACATTCCTGGGACCCGTCTGCAAATATCAACACATTCCCCGCGACCCCTTTCAAATATCGACACCTTCCCGGGACCCCCTTCAAATATCAACACA
The DNA here is from genome assembly GCF_052327205.1 of Somniosus microcephalus. NCBI lineage: Eukaryota > Metazoa > Chordata > Chondrichthyes > Squaliformes > Somniosidae > Somniosus > Somniosus microcephalus. The sequence continues at coordinate 383,433,714 of NC_140989.1, read as the reverse complement.
TTTCCCAGGACCCCTTTCAAATATCGTCACATTCTCGGGTACCCCTTTCAAATATCACCACATTCCCGGGACCACTTTCAAATATCGACACATTCCTGGGACCCCTTTCAAATATCAACACATTCCCCGGGACCCCTTTCAAATATTGACACATTCTCGGGACCCCTTTCAAATATCGACACATTCCCCGCAAGCCATTTCAAATATCGACACATTCCTGGGACCCCTTTCAAATATTGACTAATTTCAAGCGACCCCTTTAAATATCGACACCTTCCCGGGACCCCTTTCAAATATCGACACAGTCCCGGGAACCCTTTCAAATATCGCCACATATCCCTGGACCCCTTTCAAATATCGACACATTCCCGCGACACCTTTCAAATATTGACACATTCCCGGGACCCCTTTCAAATATCGACACGTTCCCGGGACACCTTTCAAATCTCGACACATTTGCAGGACACCTTTAAAATATCGACACATTTGATGGGACCCCTTTCAAATATCGACACTTTCCCGGGACCCTTTTCAAATATCAACACATTCCCGGGACACCTTTCAAATATTGACACATTCCCGGGACCCCTTTCAAATATCGACACATTCCTGGGACCCCTTTCAAATATCGACACATTCCCGGGGCCACTTTCAAATATCGACACATTCCCCAAGACCCCTTTCAAATATCGACACATTTCCCGGGTCCCCTTTCAAATATTGACACATTACTGCGGACCCCTTTCAAATATCGACACATTCCCAGGACCCCTTTCAAATATCGACACATTCCCGTGACCCCTTTCATATATCGACACATTCCCCGGGACCGCTTTCAAATATCGACACATTCCCGGGACCCCTTTCAAATATCGACACATTCCCGGGACCCCTTTCAAATATCGGCAAATTCCCGGGACCCCTTTCAAATATCGACAAATTCCCGGGACCCCTTTCAAATATCGACACATATCCCGGGACCCCTTTCAAATATCGACACATTCCCCGGGACCCCTTTCAAATATCGACACATTCCCTGGACCCCTTTCAAATATCGACACATTCCCCGACACCCCTTTCAAATATCGACACATTCCCGGGACCCCTTTCAAATATCGTCACATTCCCGGGAACCCCTTTCAAATATCGACACATTCCCGGGACCCCTTTCAAATATCGGTACATTCCCAGGACCCTTCTGCAAATATCAACACATTCCCCGCGACCCCTTTCAAATATCGACACAGTCCTGGGACCCCTTTCGAATATCGACACATTCTGAGACCCCTTTCAAATATCGACACACTCCCCGGGACCCCTTTGAAACATCGACACATTCGAAGGGACCCCTTTCAAATATTGACACATTCCCGGGACCCCTTTCAAATATCCACACATTCCCAGGACACCTTTCAAATATTGACACAATCCCGGGGCCCCTTTCAAATATCGATACATTCCCCGCGACCCCGTTCAAATATCGACACCTTCCCGGGACCCCTTTCAAATATCTACACATTCCCGGGACCCCTTTCAAATATCGTCACATTCCCGGGGACCCCTTTCAAATATCGAATCATTCCCGGGACCCCTTTCAAATATCGACACATTCCCGGAACCGCTTTCAAATATCGACACATTCCCGGAACCCCTTTCAAATATCGACACATTCCCAGGACCACTTTCAAATATCGACACATTCCTGGGACCCGTCTGCAAATATCAACACATTCCCCACGACCCCTTTCAAATATCGACACCTTCCCGGGACCCCTTTCAAATATCGGCACATTCCCGGGACCCCTTTCAAATATCACCACATTCCCGGGGACCCCTTTCAAATATCGACACATTCTCGGGGACCCCTTTCAAATATCGACACATTCCCGGGACCCCTTTCAAATATCGACACATTCCCGGGACCCCTTTGAAATATTGAATCATTCCCGGGACACCTTTTAAATACTGACACAATCCCGGGACCCCTTTCAAATATCGACACATTCCCTGCGACCCCTTTCAAATATCGACACATTCCCCAGGACCCCTTTCAAATATCGACACATTCCCGGGACCCCTTTCAAATATCGACATTCCCGGGACCCCTTTCTAATATCGACACATTCACGGGGACCCCTTTCATATATCGACACAATCCCAGGACCCCTTTTAAATTTCGACACATTCCCCGGACCCCTTTCAGATAACGACACATTCCCGGGACCCCTTTCAAATATCGACACATTCCCAGGACCCCTTTCAAATATTGACACATTCCCGGGACCCCTTTCAAATATCGACACATTCCCGGGACCCCTTTCAAATATCGACACATTCCCGGGACCCCTTTCAAATATTGACACATTCCCGGGACCCCTTTCAGATATCGACACATTCCCCGGACCCCTTTCAAATATCGACACACTCCCCAGCACGCAATTCAAGAATTTACACGCAACCATGGACCACTTTCAAACAGTGACACTCTCTCAGGGAGGCCCTTTTCCTAACTCCTGAAAGGCAGTGTTCCACAGGGGTCAGTGCTGGGACCCCAACTCTTTACAATCTATATTAACGATTTGGAGGAAGGGTCCGAGCGCAACATATCCAAGTTTGCCGACGATACAAAGTGGGAGGGAAAGCAGTGAGTGAGGAGAACATAAAAAACGTGCAAAAGGACATAGACAGGCTTAGTGAGTGGGCAGAGATTTGGCAGATGCAATATAATGTTGGAAAGTGTGAGGTTATGCACTTTTTCAGAAAAAATCAAAGAGCAAGTTATTATCTAAATGGAGAGAAACTGCAAAGTGCTACAGTAGAAAGGGATCTGGGGTTCCTGGTGCATGAAACACAAAAAGTTAGTATGCAGGTGCAGCAGGTGATCAGGAAGGCCAATGGAATCTTGGCTTTTATTGCGAGGGGGATGGAGTATAAAAACAGGGAAGTCTTGCTGCAGTTATACAGGGTATTGGTGAGGCCACACCTGGAATACTGCGTGCAGTTTTGGTTTCCATATTTAAGAAAAGATATACTTGCTCTCGAGGCGGTTCAGAGAAGGTTCACTCGGTTGATTCCAGAGATGAGGGGGTTGACGTATGAGGAAAGGTTGAGTAGGTTGGGACTCTACTCATTGGAGTTCAGAAGAATGAGAGGCGATCTTATCGAAACATATAAGATTGTGAGGGGGCTTGATCAGGTGGATGCGGTGAGGATGTTTCCACTGATGGGTGAGACTAGAACTAGGGGGCATAATCTAAGAATAAGGGGCTGCCCTTTCAAAACTGAGATGAGGAGAAACTTCTTCACTCAGAGGGTAGTAAATCTATGGAATTTGCTACCCCAGAGAGCTGCGGAAGCTGCAACATTAAATAAATTTAAAATGGAGATAGACAGTTTCCTAGCAGATAAGGGAATTAGGGGTTACGGGGAGAGGGCAGGGAAGTGGACGTGAGTCTAGATTCGGATCAGCCATGATCCTATTGAATGGCGGAGCAGGCCTGAGGGGCCGTTTGGCCTGCTCCTGCTCCTACTTCTTATGTTCTTATGTCCGAAGGAAAACAGTTCCCTATTGGTGGGCAATGTTTTTTTAAATTAAGTGTACAGCAATGCAAATAAAGTGCCAGGAATTCAACAAATACAGAAAAAAATAGATTTCTTGGCCCCAGATGGAGAGAAATCCGATGATGTTGTCGGCCTCCTGGGATCCATGGACCCTGAGGTTCTGCGGACCCGCAGTTTGACAATCTATTGCCTATCGTGTACGTGCGGCATAAGATGATGCTTCAAAAAAGAAATCCAATACGTTTAGTTTTCGAGGTTTGCGGATAATATTAAAAATAACACAAAAAAGTTTGCCCTTGTAAACTACATTTTTGTTACTTTTTCTACCTGCTGTCCATCAATCATCCTTTAACTTGTACAGCATTTCTGTTCTCCCTGACACTGCAAGCATGTTTTAATTGAAAGCAATGTGTAAAGTACATTTTATTCCATCCTGCTGGTCGAGGACACTGAAATAGTCCTTTCTGGTGGGGGGAGAAAGACCACGGCGGGCTGATTTGTGCAGCTCAGATTGGCGCAGTGCAATGTTCAAGACGATTGCAAACGTGTATAATTTCTCCCGTTGTATCTGCGCTCCTCTAATTCTGCCCTCTTGAGCATCCCTGATTATAATCGCTCAACCTTTGGTGGCTGTGCCTTCTGTTGCCTAGGCCCTAAGCTCTGGAATTCCCTGCCTAAACCTCTCCGCCTCGTTACCTCTCTTTCCTCCTTTAAGACGCTCCTTAAAACCTACCTCTTTGACCAAGCTTTTGGTCACCTGCCCTAATTTCTCCTTATGTGGCTCAGTGCCAAATTTTTTGTCTTTTAATACTCCTGTGAAGCGCCTTGGGACGTTTTACTACGTTAAAGATGCTATACAAATACAGGTTGTTGTTGTTGTTGAATTTATCTATGCGGGGTTTTTTTTGTACCATTCAATAAATAACTGACAGAGGAGCACTGATTTGAAGGTGTAATACATAATAAAAGAAGATAATGAATGTAAATCACATCATTCTGTGTATAAATTTCTAGTGTTGAGCCTAGGCACCGAGGCTGGAGGCTTTGTTTGAACACAGACTAGTCCACTGTTGAAAGACAGTTTTTTTTTAAAAAGAGCCTTATTCATTTCAGTCTTGGCCAGGCCATTCTGCTAATTGCCATTAGGTGGTTAAGTGACTTCTGTAAAAACAAGGACGTGAAGTAATGCACAGCCGTACAAGGCAGTCTTTTCACAACTGTGTGCAATAACTCTTTTTGTTTCCAAAGTGCCTCCGGCGCACAGATGTTAAATGGCAAATTCCCTTCTAGATTACACTCATGGAAGCCCCTTGTCAGTGAAAGTCAAAACGTCGTGTTTGTGGTCAAAAATCTAATTAAATTCACTTCCACGCGATCCAGAAAGGATGTGAAGGCCTTCGGGGTGCTGAAGTCTGAAGAAGGTTCACATTGTTGTTTGTAAAATTATAGTAGGTAGTTTGGACAGGAAATGGGGTTACTGGGCTGTCAATCATCACTGAACTAGCACCTGTTCTCATACTAACTATACTTAGAATATTTATTGTAGCCTGAAGCACAGCAATGTGTTTTTCATTATGTGAAACCTTTTCAACTTGTTCCGTTTGAAACTGTTATCTTAAGTATTTTATCAAAAGAAGCAAGCGAGTACAATTTGGCTTTTGCCTTATTGCAACATTGTTATTAACTTGGGGGGAGATTTTTTTTCCGCCCAAAAGCAAACTCTTTTGATTCGATTTCCTCTTCCTGCGGTTCTGGATGCTCAGCACTGGGCAGAATCTAATAACTAATGTTTAACATGAGCCGTAATGGATACTGCGAGTGGTTTCTTTCGCTCAGGCACTAAAATGTTATTTATTTTGAGGAGCATCGTGTAACTCAGCAAAACCTTCTGAATGTGTAAATCACCTTGGTTTTTTTTTCTCTGAATCGATAAACCAAGGTGAAGGCCCAAGGCCCAAAGCACACAGGACACCAGCAAGTCTGAAATGAGTAAAAGAGAACATAAATCAGAAAGTAGGGATCAGGTGACACCACCGGTGAGGTTTACAAGCCTGAAGATTGTGGGAGGAAGGAAAGTCTGAGGGCAGTAAGGAGTGTCATAGTTTTAAAGTCCTGCCAGAGAATGAGCTGGAATCAAAGGGGGACAAACTTGCTTAGGCTCATTTTCGGGCCCAATATTCCAAGGAGACCAAACGCGGATTGGGCAACCGCTTTGCGGAACACCTCCGTTCAGTCCGTAAGGGGGACCCCGAGCTCCCGGTGGCCTGTCACTTTAATTCACCGCTCCACTCAGACCTCACCATCCTCGGCCTCTTGCATTGTTCCATGGAAGCTCAGCGTAAGCTCGAGGAACAGCATCTCATCTTCCAATTAGGCACTTCCGGATTCAACATAGAGTTCAACAATTTCAGATCATAACCTCGGCCCCTATCACATATATATTTTTTATCCACACTTTTTGTTTGTGCCTTCTGTTCTTCCCTCCCACATGGCAGCTGTCTTTCATTCTGCCAGCGCAATTTGCACTTCATCTAGAGCCATCCTTTGTTTCTTAACCTGTCCCATTACCATCCCCTCTTGCCTTGAATATCTCTTAATGTCTCTTAACTTCTCCTGCCTTCTATCCTATCACAGGCCTTCCCTTTTGTTCTCCCATCCCCTCCCCCATTTCCCAGCTCCTACACTTGCTTAAAAATCTGTTCCATTTCCTGCTTTTTTCCAGTTCTGACGAAAGGTCATCGACCTGAAACGTTAACTCTGTTTCTCTCTTCACAGATGCTGCCCGACCTGCTGAGTATTTCCAGCATTTTCTGTTTTTACTCCAATGGTCTCCTGACCAACCTCCCACCTTCCACCCCCAGTAAGCTTGAGCTCATCCAAAGCTTTGTTGCCCGTATCCTAACTCACACCAAGTCCTGTTCACCCATTATCCCTTAACCTCATTTTCAAATCCCTCCATGGCCTCGCCCCCCCCCCGCCCCATCTCTGTAACCTCCTCCAGCCCCACAACCCCCCGAGATATCTGCGCTCCTCTCATTTTAATCACTCCACCATTGACAGCCATGGCTTTAGCTGCCTAGGCCCTAAGCTCTGGAATTTCCTTCCTAAACCTCTCTGCCTCTCTACCTCTCTCTCCTCCTTTAAGATGCTCCTTAAAACCTACCTCTTTGAGCAAGCTTTTGGTCACCTGTCCTAATATCTCCTTATGTGGCTCGGTAAATGCGAGGTTATCCACTTTGGTGGCAAAAACAGGAAGGCAGATTATTATCTGAATGACAATAGATTGGGAGAAGGGGAAGTGCAACGAGACCTGGGTGTCCTTGTGCACCAGTCGCTGAAGGTAAGCATGCAGGTGCAGCAGGTGGTTAAGAAGGCAAATGGTATGTTGGCTTTCGTAGCGAGAGGGTTTGAGTACAGGAACAAGGATGTCTTGCTGCAGTTGTACAGGGCCTTGGTGAGTATTGTGTGCAGTTTTGGTCGCCTTATCTGAGGAAGGATGTTCTTGCCATGGAGGGAGTTCAGCGAAGATTCACCAGGCTGATACCTGGGATGGCAGGAATGACGTATGAGGAGAGATTGGGACGATTGGGCTTATACTCACTGGAGTTTAGAAGAATGAGAGGGGATCTCATTGAAACATAAAATTCTAACAGGACTGGACAGACTAGATGCAGGAAGGATGTTCCCGATGGTCGGGGAGTCCAGAACCAGGGGTCACAGTCTAAGGATAAGGGGTAAGCCATTTAGGACAGAAATGAGGAGGAATTTCTTCACCCAGAGAGTGGTGAACCTGTGGAATTCTCTACCACAGAAGGCAGTAGAGGCCAATTCATTAAATATATTCAAGAAGGAGTTGGATATATTTCTTAAGGCTAAAGGGATCAAGGGGTATGGGGAGAAAGCAGGGACAGGGTACTGAGTTTGGATGATCAGCCATGATCTCATTGAATGGCGGAGCAGGCTCGAGGGGCCGAATGGCCGACTCCTGCTCCTATCTTCTATGTTTCGATGTTTCTATGTGTCAGATTTTGTTTGATGTCTCTCCTGTGAAGAGCCTTGGGACGTTTTACTACATTAAAGGCGATTTTTAAAGAGATGCAGACAATGCCACAGCAACAACAACAACAACAACTTGCATTTATATGGCGTTTTTAACTGTGGTTCACCAGTTACATAAATGATTTGGACTCCGGAATCAGAAGCACAATATCAAAATTTGCAGATGACAACAAATTGTGGGGTTATAGGTAATTCTGAAGAGGGCTGTTTCAAAAGATAAAAAGACATTAATGGCTGTGTAAGTGGCAAATGAATGTTGGGCCGAATGGCCTGTTTCTGTGCTGGAAATTCTATGTAATTCTTTTTCTGCACTGTGCTTTCATGGACAGAGGATTATCGGTTACCTTTCTCCATGTGTGAGCCTAGACAGTGTCAGCGGGCCTGATCCTGTCTTTACCCAGTGTCCGCACATATGCACTTCCAGCGGTAATTGGGAGCAGGAAACCTCTCTGACTTCCCCTTCCTAGCCCAGGATCTTGAGACCAATTGTAATGCCTTACAGCTGCACCCGGCTGGGGAGCCTCTTGGGCCACCTTGTGTGTCGGCCATGGCTCAGTGGGCAGCACTCTCGCCTCTGAGTCAGAAGGTTGCGGGTCCGAGTCCCACTCCAAGAGACTTGAGCACATAATCCAGGCTGACAGTCCAGTGCAGCACTGAGGGAGCGTTACACCGTCGAATGAGGCGCTAAACCAAGGCCCCATCTGTTCTCTGAGGTGGATGTATAAGATCCCACGGCGCTCTTTCAAAGAGGGAGTTCTCCCCGATGTTCTGGCCAACATTTATCCCTCAACCAACATCATTAAAACCGATTAGCTGCTCATTATCTCATTGCTGTGCGCAAATTGGCTGCCGCGATTCCTACATTACAACAACATTCAGGAAGTCATGAAAGGTGCTATATAAATGCAAGTTCTTTCTTTTGCATGGTTCAGACACTGAGGGAAGAAGTATTAAAGTCACTGGGCAATATTAACCTCATGAGCAGCTTACGGAGACCATGTGAGTATTTAGTTCTGTGATTTAATTCAAAAACAGCCGATTCAAACGGCAGCCAAACTCTCCATTAGCTGCTGTACGAAGGCATTCTGCTCTGACTGATTCACTTCCAGCCGGCTCAAACTGCTAATGCTCTGGAGTGCCTGAACAGCGGCAGATTTATAATCGTAGTCAGACAAAAGAGAAGCAGTCATGATGTCTGGCGATAATTTGTTTGTGTCATGCTGGAGTGTGACATCATCTGTTTATCCAATTGAATTGATCAGATCAGCACTTGTGCAAACACAGGTTATCTCAGCTCTGAGGGCCCATTTAGTGGCTCTACTCAAGAATGTTTGAAAATAATTGCAATCCAAAAATATAAACCAATGATGGTGCGTTCCAGCTGTTCTTTCACTCGTGGAAAGCCGAGGTTGTAGCAAAACCTTTCCACAGCGACCAAGACAGCAACAATACAGCAGGGATCCTGGCCATTGAACAGGGCGAATGCACTTTGTGGGCGAGTGGAGACATTACGAAATGGCAGATATATAACGTTGCTTTTTTTTGCCACTCACAGGATGCCCTCTGTATTATTAAGTGTGACTCTGAGGTATCCAGGAGCTCGACCACACTCCACCTCACCACAACAACAAATGGTATTTATATCGTGCCTTTAACGTAGTAAAATTTCTCAAGGCGCTTCTTCTTCTTCTTCTTAGGCAGTCCCTCGGAACCGAGGATGACTTGCTTCCACATTAAAAATGAATTCTCAGGTGACTGATGAGTCCAATGCGGGACCTACAGTCTCTGTCACAGGTGGGGCAGACGGTGGTTGAAGGGGTGGGTGGGTGGGGTGCTTGGGTTGACGTGCGCTCCTTCCGCTGTTTGCGCTTGGCTTCCGTTTGCTCCCGGCGAAGAGACTCAAGGTGTTCGGTGCTTTCCCGGATGCTTCTCCTCCACTTTGTGCGATCTTGGGCCAGGGATTCCCAGGTGTCGGTGGGGATGTTGCACTTTTTCAAGGAGGCTTTGAGGGCGTCCTTGAAGCGTTTCCTCTGCCCACCTGGGGCTCTCTTGCCGTGCCGGAGCTCCGAGTAGAGCGCTTGTTTTGGGAGTCTCGTATCGGGCATGCGGACAATGTGACCCATCCATCGGAGCTGATCGAGCGTGGTCAAAGTTTCGATGCTGGGGATGTTGGCGTGAGCGAGAATACTGACGTTGGTGCGCCTATCCTGGATCTTGCGGAGGCAGCATTGGTGGTACCTCTCCAGTGCTTTGAGGTGCCTGCTGTACATGGTCCATGTGTCTAAGGCATACAGCAGGGTGGGTATCACTGTTGCTCTGTAGACCATGAGCTTAGTGCCGGGTTTGAGGTCCTGGTCTTCAAACACTCTCTTCCTCAAGCGACTGAAGGCTGCACTGGCACACTGAAGGCGGTGTTGGACTTCGTCATCGATATCTGCCCTTGTCCTCACGTCAATTACAAGAGAAATGCAGGGAACAGCACCAACCGCTGTACATGGCCTTCTTTGATCTCACAAAGGCCTTCGACACTGTCAATTGTGAGGGATTATGGAATGTCCTCCTCAAATTCGGCTGCCCTTAAAAGTTTGCCACCATCCTCCGCCTGCTTCACGACGACATGCAAGCCGTGATCCTGACCAACGGTTCCACCACAGACCCAATTCACGTATGGACCGGGGTCAAGCAAGGCTGTGTCATCGCACCAACGCTCTTCTCGATCTTCCATGCTGCAATGCTCCATCTCACCCTCAGTGAGCTCCCCGCTGGAGTGGAGCTAACTTACAGAACAAACGGGAAACTGTTCAACCTCCGTTGCCTCCAGTCCAGACCAAGGTTGCCACATCCTCTGTCGTCGAATTACAGTATGCAGACGACGCTTGCATCTGCGCACACTCGGAGGTGGAACTCCAAACCATCGTCAACACCTTCACCAAAGCGTATGAGAGCATGGGCCTTACATTAAACATCCATAAGACAAAGGCCCTCTACCAACCTGCCCCCGCCACACAGTACTGCCCCCCGATTATCAAAATCCACGACAAGGCCTTGGACAACGTGGACCACTTTCCATACCTCGGGAGCCTACTGTCAACAAGGGCAGACGTCAAGGCGCTTCACAGGAGTGTTATCAGATAAGATTTGACACTGACCGAGCCAAAGAAGGAGACATTAGGACAGGTGAGCAAAGGCTTGGTCAAAGAGGTAGGTTTTCAGGAATGTCTTAAAGGAGAGAGAGGTAAAGAAGTTTAGGGAGGGAATTTCAGAGCTTAGGGTCTAGATGGCTGAAAGCATGCTGCCAATGGTGGGGTGAAGGAAGTGGGAAATGCACAAGAGGCCAGAGTCCTCGGAGAGTTGTAGGACTGGAGGAGGTTACAGAGATAAGGAGGGGTGAGGAGAGTTTGGAGGGTTGTAGGGCTAGGGGAGATTACAGAGTTAGGGAGTGGTGAGGCCAGGGAGGGATTTGAACAGGAGCATGAGAATTTTTAATTTGAGGCATTGCCAGACTGGGAGCCAATGTAGGTCAGCGAGCACATGGGCGATAAGTGAACATGAATTGGTGCGAGTTAGGATATGGGCAGTAGAGTTTAGGATGAGTTCAAATTTATGGAGGGTGGAAGATGACAGGCCGGCCAGGAGAGAATTGGAATAGTCGAGTCTGGCGGCAGCAAAGTCATAGATGAGGGCTTCAGCAGTACATGGGCTGAGGCAGGGGCAGAGACTGGCAATATTACAGAGTTGGAAGTAGGTGGTGAGTTAATAAAACTCACTACGCCTTTGGTTTGAGTATAAAGCAAGGCTTTAATCAACTTGTTTCAGAACATGGAGGTCTAGTTGTACTTCACTAGTTCCTTGTCTTACAAAATGTCCCTGGAAAGCTGGGCCCACGCCCGAGTGTTTATACTCCTTGGACGGCGCCACCAGCTGGCCGCCCAGCGTTATTTCACGAGTAGTTTCTTGATGAATGATGAGATTTATAACAGGTTGTCTTAGTGATGGAAAGGGTATGGGGTCGGAAGCTTAGCTCAGGGTCGAATAGGACGGCGAGCTTGCGAACACTCTGGCTCAGCCTCAGACAGTGGGTGGTGGGGAGCAGGGACGCTGGGGGGTGGGGGGCATTCACCACTTAAGCTATGAAATGCAACACCCAATGGAACATCCTAATGACAGTCTTCATCGAGATGTTCCTTGTGGGGAGATGGGGCTGCAATTGCAGCGTGCACACATTCTCGGCCTCTTCTTGCTTTGACAAGCTTGGGACCCCATCGGATCGTGAGGAAGTTTTGCCAGTGAGTCTTAAGTGCTGATGGATGCCAATTGTGATGTTGAAAACTGTTTAATTTACTAACAAAAAAATATGTATTAACTAGCATTCCAGATAGCCTCTGTAACTAATTATTTTCTGGCTAGCTCTTCGCATTGTTTGGAACATGTTTCCGGACCCCCTCTACAACTTTGGTGCTGTCACACAATTCACTCCTCGCGTGTTGGCATGGATTTCCAGAGCTTTGTGGGAGCTGGATGTGACCAGTTCCACTTACAATGGAATTACTGAACACGATTCTGGGAACAGACTCCTCTTGATAGTTGCCCCTTGCTTTGTAATAATGACATTTCTTGCTCTAAGGAGAGGGAAGTAACACATTTAATTTCTACCACCTAGGCATGTTTGACCCCTTTAAAACCGTTCAGTCCCACCAGTCTGTTTAAATTAGGGTGCATTTATTTCATGTGAGCTTACGTTGGCCGCAGGCTGGCTCCTAAAACCAGTTGAACGCAGCCCAATTGTGAAAGCGCTTTATGTGTTTACAGCACAATTGCAGTATGTAACATTCAGCTGATCTGAAAACATTAGACATGATTTAAGATAAACAGCAACTTGGAGACCAGCACAAAAACCTAAGAGTGTTATGATTGAATTTTTAATATATTTACAACCTCTCGAGACCCAAGTATACAAAACAGCTGAATCAAACGATTGTTTGGAGGGGGAAAAAGTTCTCATTACAACTAAGTATTATTATGTCCGATGGGATGCATAACATAACGTAGAAAAGAGTCGTCCGCCAAACTTGAAATCTTGTTTATAACTTCCCTCATTTTTGCTCCACTAAAGGCTGGAATAATTCCGAGGAGCTGAGCTGGGTATTGGTTGTATGACAATTTACACAAATCTACTAACCCATAGCCCTTCCATTTGAGAAGAAGACAGTTCCTTTGGCTCTCTCCCGTTTATTTTGCGACCCCCTGTCAACGCTGCCTTTAGGTGTCAGCCGTGCCTCAGTGGTAGCACTCTCATCTGAGCCAGAAGGTTGTGGGTTCCACTCCAGGGATTTGAGCACATAAAGCTAGGCTGACACTCCAGTGCAGTGCTGAGGGAGTGCTGCACTGTCGGAGGTGCCGCCTTTCGGATGAGACTTTAAACCGAGGCCCCATCTGCCCTCTCAGGTGGATGTAAAAGATCCCGCGGCCACTATTTTGAAGAAGAGCAGGGGAGTTCTCCCTGAATTCCTGGCCATTTTTTTATTTCTCAACCAACATCACTAAAAAAACAGATTATCTGGTCATTATCACATTTCTGTGTGTGGGAGCTTGCTGTGCGCAAATTGGCTGCTGCGTTTTCTACATCACGACAGTGACTACACTTCAAAAGTACTTCATTGGCTGTAAAGCGCTTTGAGATGTCCTGAGGTCGTGAAAGGCGCTATATAAATGCAAGTTCTTTCTTTACCTCATTCATTCAGAAGGGCCAGGGATTCAAGCGCTTCGATCCTCTTCCTTCTGCACTTCAGTCTATCCATTTCGAGATTCTGGTTGAGACTGGGATTCAAAGTTGCCAGTCAGGAGTAGAGTTGTTCTAGTGCTTTAGTTACTGGACTGAGCATTGCAGCACTGTATTTTTTGTATATTTTGTTACTGAGGCAAGGGGGGAATATCATTTTGTTGTAATATATAATGGCTTCAGAATGTTTTGGTGCAGAACTGCAATCTATTTCTCAATAAACTTACAGCAATGGTGTCACAGGTATTAATCCTGTGGTGTAAATTTTTATCAGGAACCAGCAATAGCTTTTTTTTAATTTGTTTATGGGATCAGGGCATCGCTGGCAATGCCAGCATTTATTGCCCTTCCCTAATTGCCCTTTGAGAAGGTGGTGGGGATCCTTCTTCTTGAACCGCTGCAGTCCATGTGGTGATGGTACTCCCACAGTGCTGTTAGGGAGGGAGTTCCAGGGTTTTGACCCAGCGACGATGAAGGATCGGTGATATACTTCCAAGTCAGGATGGTGTGTGACTTGGAGGGGATCTTGGAGGTGGTGGCGTTCCCATGCACCTGCTGCCCTTGTCCTTCTAGGTGGAAGAGGTCGCGGGTTTGGGAGGTGCTGCCGAAGAAGCATGGTTTTAGGAAAGGGATCATGTTTAACAAAGTTGCTGGAGTTCTTTGAGGATCTAACAAGCAGGGTGGACAAGGATGAGTCAGTGGATGTGGTGTATTTGGATTTCCAGAAGGCATTCAGTAAGGTGCCACATAAAAGGTTACTGCATAAGATAAGAGCTCACAGAGTTGGGGGTAATATATTAGCATGGATAGAGAATTGGCTAACTAACAGAAAGCAGAGAGTCGGGATAAATGGGTCCTTTTCTGGTTGGCAAATGGTAACTAGTGGGGTGCCACAAGGATCGGTGCTGGGGCCCCAACTATTTACAATCTACATTAATGACTTGGATGAAGGGACCGAGTGTAATGTAGCCAAGTTTGCGGATGATACAAAGGTGGGTGGGAAAGCAAGTTGTGCAGAGGATTCAAAGAATCTGCAAAGGGATATAGACAGGCTAGGTGAGTGGGCAAACATTTGGCAGATGGAGTATAATTTGGGAAAGTGCGAGGTTATCCACTTTGGCAGGGAAAATAAAAAAGCAAACTATTATTTAAATGGAGAAAGATTACAAAATGCTACAGTTCAGAGGGACCTGGGGGTCCTTGTGCATGAAACACAAAAAGTTAGCATGCAGGTACAGCAAGTAATCAAAAAGGTAAATGGAATGTTGGCCTTTATTTTAAGGGGGTTGGAGTATAAAAGCAGGGAAGTCCTGCTACAGCTGTACAAGGTATTGGCGAGACCACACCTTGAGTACTGCGTACAGTTTTGGTCTCCTTATTTAAGGAAGGATATACTTGCATTGGAGACAGTTCAGAGACGATTCACTAGGTTAATTCCAGAGATGAGGGGGTTGACGTATAAGGAAAGGTTGAGCAGGCTGGGCCTATATTCATAGGAATTTAAAAGAATGAGAGGGGATCTCATTGAAACATATAAAATTCTGACAGGACTGGACAGACTAGATGCAGGAAGGATGTTCCCGATGGCGGGGGAGTCCAGAACCAGGGGTCACAGTCTAAGGATAAGGGGTAAGCCATTTAGGACTGAGATGAGGAGGAATTTCTTCACCCAGAGAGTGGTGAACCTGTGGAATTCTCTACCACAGAAGGCAGTTGAGGCCAATACATTAAATATATTCAAGAAGGAGTTCATAATCATAATCATAATCAACTTTATTGTCATTGTTAGTGCACAAGTGCAGTGCAACGAAATGTAGGCTTGCGGCTCCCGAGAGTGTACATTTAGATTAAGACATTTAAACATTCAACATTCATTTGGTTTGTAATACATTAACATAAACATAAACATTATAAAGTGCATTGGCAGATGTGCAGGCTTTAGAGTTTATTTGTGGAGTTCAGTAGGATGACAGCCCTGGGAAAGAAGCTGTTCCTAAATCTGGTCGTTCGGGTGCGAATGCATCTGTAGCTTCTCCCAGATGGCAGGAGGGCAAACAGACTGTGGCTGGGGTGGGTAGGGTCTTTGATGATGGTCCGTGACCTCCGTAAACAGCGTTTCTGGTATATGTGCTCTATGGTCGGTAGCCGGGTGCCGGTAATGCGTTGGGCAGTTTTGACTACCCGCTGCAGGGCTTTCCGGTCATAGTAGCTACAGCTGCCATACCATATTGTGATACAGTTCATCAGGATGCTCTCTATTGTGCAGTGGTAAAAGTTAGAGAGGATCAGGGGTGACAGGTTACATCCCTTCAGCCTCCTTAGGAAATATAGGCGCTGCTGGGCCTTCTTCACCAGAGAGGAGGTATTGAGGGACCAGGAAAGGTCCTCCGTGATGTGGACACCGAGGAACTTAAAGTTGTCCACCCTTTCCACCACAGCCCCATGGATGTGGATGGGGGTGTGACTTCCGCCTTTAGACTTCCTGAAGTCCACAATGATTTCTTTGGTTTTCTTGATGTTAAGGGCCAGGTTGTTATCGGCGCACCACTTCACGAGATGCTGGACCTCCTCCCTGTAGGCTGACTCATCGTTGTTGGTGATCTGGCCTACTACCGTGGTATCATCCGCAAACTTGATGATGGTGTTGGAACCATGAACAGCCACACAGTCGTGGGTGAAGAGGGAGTAGAGGAGGGGGCTCAGCACACATCCTTGTGGGGCCCCTGTGTTCAGGGTCAGGGGGGGGGAGGTGTGGTTACCTAATTTGACAGACTGGGGTCTGTTTGTTAGGAAGTCCAGGGTCCAGTTGCAGAGGGAAGTGTTCAGGCCAAGAGTGTGGAGTTTGGTGGCCAGCTTGTTGGGGACGATAGTGTTGAATGCTGAGCTGTAGTCTATGAACAGCATTCTGATGTAGGTCTCTTTACCGTCTAAGTGATTCAGTGCAGAGTGTAGAGCAGTTGTGATTGCATCCTCCGTTGATCTGTTTGCACGATAGGCAAACTGGTGTTGATCAAGAGAGGCGGGAACACTGGCTTTGATGTGAGCCAGGACCAGTCTCTCGAAACACTTCATTATGATGGGTGTGAGTGCGACAGGTCGATAGTCGTTCAGGCACGTCACAGCCGTTTGCTTTGGCACAGGAATAATGGTAGCGGTCTTGAAGCATGTAGGGACTTCTGCCTGGGCCAATGACAGATTGAAGATGGCGGTGAAGACATCAGCCAGCTGATCAGCACATTCTTAAGGCTAAAGGGATCAAGGGGTATGGGGAGAAGGCAGGGACAGGGTACTGAATTTGGATGATCAGCCATGATCGCATTGAATGGCGGAGCAGGCTCGAGGGGCCGAATGGCCTACTCCTGCTCCTATCTTCTATATTTCTATGTTTCTATACTGAGGGGGCTCAACAGGGTAGATGCAGAGAGGATGTTTCCCTCATGGGGAAATCTAGAACTCGGGGGCACAGTCTCAGAATAAAGGGTCGCCCTGTTAGAACTGAGATGAGAAGGAACTTTTTCTCTCAGAGAGTCTTAATTTGTGGAATTCTCTGCCCCAGAGAGCCGTGGAGGCTGGTTCATTAAATACATTTAAAGTGGAGATAGACAAAGTTTTGCAAGATAAGGGAGTGAAGGGTTACGGGGAGCGGGCTGGGAAGTGGCTTTGAGCCCAAGATCAGCCATGATCTTATTGAATGGCGGAGCAGGCTCGAGGGGCCAAGTGGCCTATTCCTGCTCCTATTTCTTATGAAGTCTTGGCGAGTTGCTATTGTCAGCAACGATATAAAGATATAAAGCCACCCTCTAAAATTAACAGATCATTGGCTAAAACGCAGCAGGTGCCTTGGAAGGACTTAATCAATGGGCTTCAGATGAGTTTGAAATCGTTTTATCTTTCCTCCCGTAGTTTATTGGGGTAGGTATGATGAATTGGTGCTCCTAGCACAGAGCTTTGTAAGACCAGGAGAGAGAATGTGCTGCCCCCATGCCTGAATATCCAATATGCCCTCTTATCACAGGAGTTCTGTGCCTGGAGTGCCAATTAGTGAAATCTACCCCGCGATATCATTTGAACCTCTCACTTGAACCACTTTGTGATCACTCTCCGGTATCTGATATTCTATAATTGACCCACACTGAACTTTTTAATGAAATACAGTACATACGTCTGCAGGCCTCAGCAAAGTCCCCTTTCAATTCTACAATCATTTTAATAAGCTTGAGCTAAGTAAAAGTTAATCAGAGCTGGTGCTCATGTTGACTGATTGAGCCTGAAACCAAATACCTGAAAGGTCACAATGTCTGAGGCAGTGCAGAAGGTCACTTCAGGGCAAATTTGCGTCGGTTATTTAACATTACTTTCTTCAGTTCACTCACAGACTGGGACATTACAAGAATGATTGAATTCCACAGGGAATTATAAAAAGCGAACAGGCATTTGTTGTTTTTACTTTGCCCTGTGTAGTCCCTTCACAAAGTTTGCAGCACAAAGGAAACAGAACCTTATTGTTAAAATATTGAGTTTTATTTTCCTTTAAAGAATTTTCTCCCCACCTTCTCGGTAGGTGGCGTACGGTTCCACGGGCAGCAGTAGTCCTCCAGGCTATTATTTTGTGCCTGAGCTTATGTAGTGAATGTTGGCAGGCCCTTGACTTGAACCCACGACCTTCTGACGAAGAGGCAACAAACAGCACTACCACTGAGCCATGGCTAGCACCTCTTAAAGAAAGGAGAATGCACAGAGAGATATTTCAGTAACCGGTAGACGGAGCAAGGATTCTCTGCTTTGTTCATCGGGTCATGTTATCGTTGACTAAATATTGGGCAATAAATGGTACATTCTGGATCGTAGGAGACGTAGGGCCCACTCACGGGTCAGTGGTGTTGATGAACCCGGTTGAATATCTAGCTCAAAAAATCGGAATATTGTGACATTGACAGAGGAGCTCGGAGCAGGCATGCTTGGATACATGAGCAGAACTCTGATCCCTGGCCAACTAGAACCACAAGAGGAGGATTTAAAGTACTTTCAAAATGCTACTTTGGACCAGGCTGGAGTTATACTGCAGCCAGTGCAAATTTAGACTGGCATGCGATACGGTCTTCCGGAGGTGGTCACTCTGCCTCTTGACTTTAGTGTGCCAGGTAGTCAGGTCCTGAGGTAAGAGTGCCACCAACATTGGTGGGTGCTTTGCGTCAATGTTACAGAATGATTGCACTCTTTGCTCCATTCCAGCAACAGCAGATTGGCTTATCCAACTAGAATGACGGACGTTTTTCAATGTCATGGGTTTTGATAGAGTAAAATAAGGAGAAACTGTTTCCGCTGGCAGAAGGGTCGGTAACCAGAGGACACAGATTTAAGGTCATTGGCAAAAGAGCCAGAGGGCGAGATGAGGAGAATTTTTTTTACGCAGCGAGTTA